>NW_024543094.1:0-322500 GCF_018167655.1 Microtus oregoni | reverse complement strand
CATCACACACATATATACATATATGTGTAGATATGAGAGAGAGAGAGAGAGAGAGAGAGTGATTGACATATAAGGAAATAAATTGACCTAAAAGTGTCAATAATTGCTAAGAAATATGTAGTGGCATGAATATTTAATTAAAACCAAGTTGATATGGGGACAATAACAACAATAGAACCTTCTTACCCTGGACAATTTGTGTGCCTAAAAGGCACTACATTTTTATACTCTCAAACTAAATCTGCATTCTCAGAAAGGTAGTGATGCTTCTTTTCCCAAATATGACTTCCAACAAGAATGTTCAAGTCTTGCAACAAAAGGTCTTACTAAGGTTCATATTACTTTTGGTTTTTTGTTTTCAAAAAAATATTTGAAGATATGCAAGATATTCGTCAGTATTGCTCTAGGATAGGGTCATTTCAGGTTCCCTATCCTCAGCTGCCCAAGGAACTAACTGGAGACCTCGGCTTGGGCATCTGGGAGCCACTCTAGGTTCAAGTCTCTTGCCAACCCTAAGGTGGCTCCCTTAACTAAGAATTGTGCTTCCATGCTCCCCTATCCAACCTTCCTTTATCCCAATCCTCCTTTTTCCCCAAGTTCCCCCCATTCTCCCCTTCTCCCTTTTCTCTCCCCATCTCCCCTTACCCCCATCCCACCCCACCCCCAAGATCTCAATTTTCTCCCTGGCAATTTTGTCTACTTCCCATAGCCAAGAGGACAACTATATGCTTTTCCTTTGGTTCACCTTCTTACTTAGCTTCTTTGGGATCACCAATTGTAGACTCCGTGACCCTTGTTTATGGCTAGAAACCAAATATGAGTAAGTACATCCCATATTCATCTTTTTGGGTCTGGGTTACCTCACTCAGGATAGTGTTTTCTATTTCCATCCATTTGCATGCAAAATTTGAGAAGTCATTGTTTTTTACCGCAGCATAGTACTCTAATGTGTAGATATTCCACACTTTCTTCATCCATTCTTCCATTGAAGGGCATCTAGGTTGTTTCCAGGTTCTGGCTATTACAAATAATACTGCTATGAACATAGTTGAACAAATGCTCTTGTCATATGATAGGGCATCTCTTGGGTATATTCCCAGGAGTGGTATTGCTGGGTCCAGGGGTAATATCTTGCATATCATCATAGAACCTTCATCTGGTGATGGATGGAGACAGAGACAGAGACCCACACTGGAGCACTGGACTGAGCTCCCAAGGTCCCAATGAGGAGCAGAAGGAGGGAGAACATGAGCAAAGATGTCGGGACCACGAGGGGAGCACCCACCCACTGAGACAGTGGAGCTGATCTATTGGGAGCTCACCAAGGCCAGCTGGACTGTGACTGAAAAAGCATGGGATAAAACTGGACTCTCTGAGCATGGCGAACAATGAGTGCTGATGAGAACCCAAGGACAATGGCACGGGGTTTTGAACCTACGTAATGTGCTGGCTTTGTGGGAGCCTAGCCAGTTTGGATGTTCACCTTCCTAGAAATGGACGGAGGGGGGAGGACCTAGGACTTACCACAGGGCAGGGAACCCTGACTGCTCTTTGGGCTGGAGAGGGAGGGGGAGAGGAGTGGGGGGAGAGGGAGAAGGGTGGGAGGAGGGGGAGAAGGGTGGGAGGAGGGGGAGGGAAATGGGAGGCTGGGAGGAGGAGGAAATTTGTTGTTTTTTTTTTCCTTTTCTCAATAAAAAAAAACGTTAAAAAAATATTTGAAGAGTTTGCTCGTGGAGAATAAATGATATTGTCAAATCATTAAAATCTGTTTCAAATACTTTCAGGGGCTGTCAGCAGGATAACTGTTCATTCTCAGACTCAGAAAAACACATTAGTTTACCAGTGGGAAAAGGGACTCACATTCACTAAATATCCCTCTTGCAGGAATAGCCCTTCCTTGCATAGTCTTCATAGACAATGTTTAATATTGTCCTAATCTTCCTAACTTACCAGTCTGTTAGTTTAACTATCGTGTTAGAGAAAGAGAAGTGAGCACAGTAAGAACTCAAACTCCTTAGTCTATGAAAGAGCTGAGAACATTTCACTATGTACAAACATTATATACCAAATTTGAACAAAATATGTTCAAGACAGAAAAAAATTAGCACTTGGCCTAAGGAAGGAATCCCCCCAAAAGAATATAGCTCCTGGAGAATGAGACCAAACCACCAGCTAGAGAAGTGTTACCTCCTTCCATAGGTTTCCTGTTTCATATTGCTTCTCAACACCAACATTATTTTACAGATTTCATTATATGAAAGAATTACAGCCGTCCACATTTTTAACTTAGAACTGAACAAATATTTATGTGTATATCAACTGTCCCTTTCCCACCCTTTCCCCCACACCCATATGCTCTACAGGATGCAGGCAGTGAATTATATCTTCTATAGAATCTTTTAGCATCCATTTTTAGATTTCTTCCTGGATGAGTCTTTGGAAAAAGCAGTTGCTAATGTTTCTAAAGAAGGGAAGCTATTGTCATCATGAGAAAAAGATCCCCAGAAGACTCCTTTGGCCAACAGAGCTCTGAGAACTGATGCTTCTTCATGAGGAGGTACAGATCATTCCAGCTCTCTCAGAACTGTGGCTGCTGCTTGTATCACATTTAGTGCTAAAATAAATTGATCAATTGATTTCTGGAAATGGTGAATTTGTTTTCAGTTTAACTAATTGTGGTAATCACATGCTGGAAACTCTTCAGAGCTCTCTATCCATGGCGATCGTTTTAACTCCAGCACTGCCTTGTGCAGTGTGTTTCATAAAACCCTCCAATCAGGGGTGAGAAAGTAAAAGCTTTTTTTTTTTTTTTTTTTTTCAAATATTTATTTATTTATTATGTATACAATGTTCTGTCTGTGTCTATGCCTGCAGGCCAGAAGAGGGCACCAGACCTCATTACAGATGGTTGTGAGCCACCATGTGGTTGCTGGGAATTGAACTCAGGACCTTTGGAAGAGCAGGCAATGCTCTTAACCACTGAGCCATCTCTCCAGCCCCGAGAAAGTAAAAGCTTAAGTGTGTCATGGATCTTGCTGAAATAGATACTACATGGCAGAGCCAGAGTCAAACCCAAATTCAAGACTGGACTTAACAAGCTTGAGCATTGTGTTAAGTGATAAGTGACTTTAGTGATAAGTGATAAGTGAGTTTAGGAAAGAGAACAGAGATAGGAAAAACAACGAAATATAATTCTAGCTTATTTTCCCTTTGGACACAACTAGGAAACTCTTTGCAAAGCAGAGTTTTTGTCCCTGTGCCCCAGACACAATAGCAAAGCATTACCAACATACTTTTCTGTGGATCACATAAAAATCCTTTTTTTTCTTTTATAATATTTTTGGGATAAAAACATTTCCTGAATGTCAAGGCTTCTGAACAACTAACAACTTCAGAAATGTTCAACTTTAAAGATCAATACTTCCTAAAGAAATACCAGAAATGTAGATTATTCAACCATGCTCTATTCATTTTTGCATACTAATTCATGTCTGAATGTGGAACTAGGTCACTCATACTATCTGATGTATTCTCCATGCCCTCTCCGGCACCCAACAGAACGCCCGCCACAGAGAAGGCACCTGGTATGTGTTTACTGAGGTAACTGGTTCATTGCCAAATGTTGATCCATAAACTGTACAGTGCAGAGTAGAAATAGAATCATATAATAAATAGAAGGAATATGGTAGAATCAGGTATTCACTTCCATAACACACTGTAATGACACTGTACATTATGTATACACAAACAAGCACACACACACAGAGAGAGAGAGAGAGAGAGAGAGAGAGAGGTTGCGGAAACTCAGTTTGCATTGATGTGAGAACGTAGTTCAGAAGAAAACCAGTCTCAAAACACTCCACAACCAGGAGAGAAATATCAGAAGCAGAGACACAGGGAATTGATGAAAATTCCTAAGAAAAGTAATTTCAACGATTCAATATAGAAACAATCCCAGGATATCATGGTTTTATTTTCATCAATTGTTTTGAGAAGGAAATGTGGCTCTTCTAACTTCTGTAGGTGTGTCCCCACCAACACCCAAAACAAAACGGGACAAACAAAGGGCCTAGAATCCTTCTCTGTGTGGCTGTGTGACTCTCGGAGAGCAAGTGTGATTTATTTAGGTAGAGGATAATCATAACAAACTCTGCTATTATTTCTTTAGTAACATCTCTGGAAAGGATGGCACGAGGTGATAATGCAGCCGCATTATCAGCCCAGAGTGGAAAATGTTTATCAGACATTGCTAATCACTGCAAGATAGCCTTGCAATTACACTTACACTGAAAATGTTGTCACCTGTTATCCACAAATTAAGGACATGGAATCAATTTTTGAAAGTATTTAAAAATAATTTGAGAAAAGTATTTCTTTCAGCTGGTAAACAGGAGCATATTTTCTGTGTACACTGCATGAAGTATGCCACAAAGAACAAGCTAATTGAAAATATTGTGAAGTTAAAACATTAAATTATCTTTATGTTCACTTGTTAAATGTTCGAGCACAGTACATTAAGACAATTTCAGCTTTCAGTTGTCTCCTTTGAAATTTTTAGTCATCTTTTTTTTTCAGACTGCACAAGCGTATGACCGAATAACTGACATAACCTCCGAGAACCTGGTGTGAGTGTGTGGTTCTAATGCCTTCTAATCATACAAATCAATATGAGATTTTTGTACTTGTTATGACCTTCCTGGAATTATCCCTCCATTTTGGCTGAATCCAAGTGAGTGTGGGCTATTTGATAAAAAAAAAAAATAAAAAATAAAAAGAAAGAAAACCCCTAAGTGTGTGAAATAAGTGCCCTCGCTTCTTCTGCCAGACTCCTCTTGACAGAAAGATGACAGAAATGCTCCATCCCTCGGAGGGTAAATGCAAACTGACAAGAGACAAGTCTTTCGATGTTGAATATAATCTTGAATTGCGCTTGAAGTGTCTTATTATCTTGTCTTTTGATGTCTGAAGGGGTGGCTCGTTGTTAGAAAAAGGAAAGCCCTCGCGCAGCTTTGGCATCTTTAAAAATTGTTTGGCCTATAACAACTGCTTTTCCAACTAATGTCCATTTCTCCTGACAATAAATATGGCAGGCCGACGGCAAGTGACAAACAATTTACTTTACATGCCACACGTTTATGGGTTTTGAGAGCTCATGTGGAAGTGTATTTTTAAAAGCCCATAGAAATTAGCGGGATTACAAATGTTAAGAGGCCGAGGTCTATGCGCGTCCACGGATGTAAAGTTATTCATCTTGGCTCTTCCCTGCTGTTTCTGGTGCGATATCTCACTGGCGCCAGATTCACAATTCTGGTTCTTTATTTATCATTGACTAAAAATAGCCAGGGAAAATGAAAGAGCAGCAATCAATTCTGACAGATCCCATGAAGGAAATACACACACACACACACACACACACACACACACACACACACACGCACGCACACGCACGCACGCAGATACCCGACATGCTTCCAGTGTCCAGAACACGGTTCTCACTGCGTGCTGTTTTAAACAGGACGCTGAGGTCGACGATGGCCTCACTGCGTTTTGCCTCTCCTCTCAGAAACTTCCCTTTCCAATTTCCGTGGTCACTTTGGGTACTCGGTACCCTTCACGTCTACCAATTGCTCTGTGGTTTGTTTTACCTTAAAAATTTAATGACGTTCCCGGTCGATGGGATTCCTCAGCAGCTAAATCACCGTCATCGGAGTTCCCTGACACACGGCCAGATTTCATGAAAGCTTTCAAGATCTTTCCTCCGAGCTCCCTCACTCTAAGAATCCATAAGAATTCTCAAAAGAACCATAAACTGCTACAGGGTTCAGGTTATTATGTCATTATAAACCATATTGATACACCACTGATCACAAGACGTGTGGCCCCATTTCTAAGCGGGTCCACCCATCTCAAGGCTCTCAGTGAGCCTCAGCAAGCTCTCAGCTCACTACTTCCTTTCCTCATCATTTTTATTTCCAGCAATCAGTTGCAGATATTAAGCCCATCAAGCCACGATACATAACTTTTTGAGGAATTTTTTGGTTCCTTGTAGATTCCAGGTGGCTCAGTGGGAAATTACTACGACTACAAACTATAAGGGGAGAGCTAAACATTTCAAACTAAAGCATAGACCAGTCTACCGGAATTTTTTGATAATTCCTTAAGTTAGTTTAAAATTCAAATTTGCCTTAGTCTCAATACTCTGCACAAAATCAGCCATCCAAAACCCAGACACAGATATGCACTTCCTCTCAAGTCTGTGGAAGTCCTATCACAGGATCGAGAGGACCCTTGCCTTACCTATCTACCCACTCACTGATTACACTGTCGTCCATTGGCAGCACTAGATGGATTCATTGAAATGTCAGTAACATACAACGTGTCCTTCATGCAGCTTCCTTTGCATATCGTTTCCTTTTTACACATTTCTATCTTTTGAAATTTTGGTAAATGAAATGGGTGTATTAGGGAAAGAGACACCAGCTCTCACAAAGGGAAGTTCAACCCTTCACTCCTGGTCCTTACATTCATAATTAAATACCGGGGTGCAGATTTTCTTATTTGATTTTTTTTTTATATTCTCTTCTACCCTTGGTTGATTTTGGCAGTAAGTGACTCTGCAGTAATACTTTCATGCTTTTTAAACAGCTTCAAATGTTTGCATTTTTAAATCAAATTAATCCTTTCGCCTTTCTTCTCCTCTGACAGGGGTGATTCTTGTCTTCAGTGCATTACTGAAAACCATTAATTTGCAAAAGTAAATCTTGCTATACCAGGAGTAAGAGAAAAATCACCACATGTGGCCATCAAAAGCTGCAAACAGAGATGAGTTTTACCACACTAACTCAATAGAAAATGATTAAAATGACAATATTTCTTGTGCATCACAAGCCCAACACATGCCTACTGTTTATTCAGGTATGTGGAATTCTTGTGGAACATTTTACTTACTATTGAACAAATTTCTCTTTGCTGATTACAATAATGATAAACACTTACATTGTGATAGATGTATATCCACAAGTAATACGTGTCTGTTTCCATAATTTAGACATGAGCATAACCTGAGCTTGGGTGGGTTGTGTTTTCAAAGCCCAGATGTTCTTTGTACAGCAAACTATTAGATTGCTTTACTGAATGAAACTGCACGATTTCTGGGGAATCCCGCTGTCTCCCCCACTACCTGTAAGTCAGGATCAGAAGGACACTGGGCCTGGAATAGAGCCCATGAGAGCACAAAGCAGTATATTTAGTTGTCCTTTACCGGCAAACTTGTTTGATTCAATTTATGTAACATCTACTATTTTAACATGCAGAAGTACATTCAAGTGATGCATGAAAGATGTGAACTGAAAGAATGTTTAGTATTATAAATTGGCTTTTATCATCATGGTGACAGAAAATACATAGTACTACATATTTGGTGGACAATATGAAGTAGTATATGAATAAATATGAAAACCAAGAGGAAAACACACCTCATATTTTAGATGGACACAAGCATTTTTCTGATTTCTTGCCTTTAACAAACTTTTGTCATAATTGGGTTGTTCTCCCTCCTCTTTAGTTGGACAAAATTAAAAGCAATAAACAAAAATATCTTGGAAGTATTTCAATAGGGAAAACTCTTTATTGGCTAATATTTGATAGAAAAGTATAAGGAAATGTTACTACCTAAAGACTCATGAGGACAAACTGATTAAATTGGTGATTTTTTTTCTGTGTATCATTAGTACACAGGTCTCCTGAAAACACCTTTATGGTTTACCTCATTTTCAGGACAAACTAACAAATTTTATCAGAGTTATTTTCTCAAAAGGCTTTTGAGCATCTTAATATAGCAACTTTCATTACAGAGTCTTATTTCTCACAGCACAAAAAAACTTTGAAAGTTTTCAAGGTCTGTGTGATGCCATTTCCTCATCTCTGTTATTGCACTCAGATCACTTCTCCCCCTTCAAACAGTTTTGATGGTAGCACAGCTCTCCAAAAAGTACTTACATGGTGTTAGCTCCCGATGGTTAGCATTTTAGTGTAAAATACATAGTATATCTTATCATATGTTCAAGTGTAAGCACGCTAAAACAAAGGGCAGAATCTGAGGGGGCTAAACGGGGTCTTTCTTTAAGATTCTGAAATAAAACATAGACAGACATAAAATACACTCGGAAAAAATAAAATAAGTAAACTAGTAGCAGTTTTAGAGACCCTTCGAGCCGTGCATCTTGAGTGTTCATATTAGACATTTGTCTTTGAATACTTATAAAACAAAGTTGATTTCCCTTTCTCTGAGGACATGCTTTCTTAAATGAAAAGGAATTTAGTGTTATGTTTTTCTGATCCCTGAAATCACTAAGAAAGGCTTCATCTGTCCCATAAATCAGGACATTACATTGAGTAAACCTCAAGACAAGGCTACTCAGTTTCATAGCTTTATGAAACCTAACTCTGATTGGAGTTTACACTTCAAGATTAAGAACTGGTTTATGTGTTATTAACCAGACATTGCCTTATGCCTGCTTACTGCTGAGACCTAAATATTCTTTCATGAATAGATTTTTAATGTAATCATTACAGGAAGATATTTCCCCAAAATAAGTTCTGTACTGGGTGGCTTAAAGCTTCATCTGGGTTGGGTGGAGCACAAGGCCATGCGTGTCCGGTTGCAGAATGCCACAAAAATTAAAATAAATTATATTCAGATTTCTAAGAGAAATGCAAAAGAAATTTCAAAGGGTAAGCATTTTAAAAGTAAGAAGTAGCATAAACAGTTGAACAAAAATACCAGCAAAGTACAGAACCTAGGGAAACAACAAACAAGGAAACTCCAGAGCCATGGTGGATATTAAATGATTCTGGCGAGAAAGGCGACGGTTACTATGAGCTTGCCATAGCTACCTCTGCCTTTGGATATTTTTTAAAAATTTATTAACCTGACAGCAGGAAATGTTATACAGATTACCCCCTGACAGGGTGCCAGTTGGGTCTCAACACTTTGCTATCTTTCTCTTTAGCATAAGAAACTCAAGAAATGAGTTAAGTGGGCCAGGTGCAGATTTGGGTAAACAAGCCTTTTCCTAAAGCTGCCTTGCCTTCCGAAGAAAGGTCTGAGTAATCAGGGGTAGCCCAGGAGCAGAGCTGAGCTCCCCCACTTTTTTTCCACCGCTACTTTCCTTTAAACGTGTGATGTCTGATGTATTATTAATCCCAAAACATAGACCAGCAAGGTCGCCAAAGAGATGCCAGCTCTCTCACAAATGATGTGTCTACTGTGTGATAACACACAACTTTTTGCTTGAGACAGCCTACTAAAGCTCGGCTTTCAGGTGGAGAATATTTTATTTGGTCAATTTTTGAAAATAATAGCATCAATTCTATAACTGAACTAGGTGATTAAGACAGCAGGCAATCTACTGAAGGCTGAGCCTTGAGAAGTACCTCTCCATTAATTAGGACAGAGACAAGGCTGGGCAAACTATGAGAATACTACAATTCCAGGTAACCTTTAAGACAGAAGCAGGAAGACCTTCTAAAGGCTAAGATGGAATCATTTAAAAGAAGGACAGAGTGCAGATAAATCAGATCATACATGCCTTAACGTATGTTTGTCTGCCTATGGAACCATTTAACAACATTAACAGAATATGGAAGCTAAAGGGACAGGCACATCCACACTTTGGCTGGCTGATGTATTGTCTCCCAGAGTCCTTGAACGCTGCCCTACTGCCCTTCTGCAGCACTGGCTTGACCAGAGCACCACAGGCGTGGTGAGTGGCAGGAAAGGAAGGTACCTAAGAAGTCCCCACTGAATTGTCGGTCACACATTGTTCACCATGCTCCAGTGCTGAGCCACTTAGCAGTGAGCAGAGTTCAGTGAGGCAATCTGGGGAGAAGTCTGAACACGGGCACCTTTCTTACTGGATTTATTCTTACTTCAAAGTCTATATATTAATATTACTTAAAGTGGATTTGTTTACAATGCAGTGTCATAATGATAGTCTGGTAGGAAAATTGCCACTAAGTAAAGTTGTCTAAATACACACAGCCTCTCAATGACTTTTTAAAATAGTTACTTCAGTGAATTAGATTTTCTGAAACGTAAGAAAAAATATTAAAGTTTGCATTTCCATCTCTGTTATTCGAGAGCAGCAGGGCAAGGGGCTGCTTGACTTTTAAGCTGGAAACTGTAGCACACACATTATCCTGCATCCATTTCCTTACATAAATACAGACTTCTATTGATTTCTGTTTATTGGTTTTTGCATAGAATATATTGCTCAAATTATTTAGTTGGTTTACAAGTGTGTGATATTTTAATTTTTTTATCAAAACACATTCTTTAGTGAAAAAAGAACATGAATTTTCAATTGATATAGCATAACAACTTTTAAAAATGTAGAAGCATGTTCCATATTTCAAATGAATATATTTCTCTAGAGACTTTTCCTCTTCATTTTCCAGCTAACTCCCTCTGGGGCGTAAGCCCTATGTGCTGATTACTGGCTCCAGCATATTTTATCCCAGTATTATAAGCACCTAATGCATTGAAACCTTGAGAGAGACGTTTAAATAAAGTAATGAAGCCAGCGACCCCATAACGAAGGCCTCCACTTGCACACACAGGCAGGAGGCAGCCTTGCCGAAGAGCAGCCCCCCACTATGTCCTGCAGTGACCTCCCTGCTGACCTGCAGAGACCACTGTCTCAAGGGGTGACAGACAATTTAGTCCTTTATCCTTTTGTCATTGAAAATGACTCCATGGCCATAAATTCTAATCAAGTCAAACTGGATGGCAATTTAAAAACAGAAAATTTTCCAACGCGCGCTTTTGGACAAAGCTCAGTAGAAAGAAAGGAAAACAAATGGACAAGTGGTGTTTCCTAACATGGAGAAATAACTGACCCAGCCCTCAACCCTTTCCTAAGACTTCACAGATAAATGATATTGAGACGGCTCACTCTTGAGAGTGTCATCGTGATTTTTGTTAAGCCAGGGAAAAAAAAGCCACTATGTTATAGGGGAAAAACAGACTTTTTTTTTATTTCACATACAGCATTCATAAAGGGTGAGTTTCCCTTTCAGTTCAAGGTTCTGGGCTGTGCCTCCCGCTCATGTGAACAGGAGAACAAGCCACTGGTCCTAGCACGGTCACCTAGGCTAGCTGGAAGTTAAACACAAGCAATCATGAGGTTTAACTTGAAACACTAAGAAATGTCCCAGGGGAAGCACTGCTCATAATCACCATCCATACCTCAAATATGTACAGAGGAAATATTTCAGGTATGTTTTGGGAGGTCTCACTTCTTCGGTGGAGAATACAGATATTTTCCCAGGAATACACCATACTTCCGTCTTTTCTGTAGCCATTTTCCTGCCCACGCGGTGGATACCACCTTTGGAACGTTAGCATCCTGCCTGCTGAACGTGGGACAATGAAGGCTTGATAGGCGTAACCCCAAGTGAGACACCCCGTTGACATGAGCAATATAACTGTCACCGGAGAAACACAGCAACCTGTTCCCTTGGAGACTGCCTGCCAAAGGCTAGTTTGGGGTACCGTTTTCAGTGTGTGCATCACTAGTCCTATATTGGGGGAGGGGGCATCAGTCACCATCATGCAACTAGAGCAGTATGTGACACAGCACCAGTTTCTCTGGTAATTCTCCCACGTGCCAGCCTGTGCCCCATCCGCCCTTGCTGTCCCTGTGGCTCAGAATTTAGCAAAATATGCTTGGAAGCTCAAAACAGAGGGAGTTTTCTGCAGGCTTTATAAGAATAAATAATGCACACTTAATGATGTTGCAGAGAACTCCTTCACCACATGTTTCTCAATGAAATGTGGATTTATCTCTCTTAAGTGTACTTTAGTTTCCATGGCTGTTCAAGTTAAGCAAAACGTTACCTCTGATGTAATTACTTCATAAAACACAAGGGCCCTTTTTTAAACTTTCTACTTAGGCTGGCATATGGCTTCCTGTTCCTCCTCCTAGCATTCTGAGTGGCTCAGAGTCCCGAAACATTCTGCACAGTATGTTTCCCTTTGGATGCTGTTAAGTACAGAGGTGCAATTTAAGCAGAGACATAAAAAGCCCAATGGTTCCTGGAATTTCCTTTGTTTATCCATAGAGGGCATCAGCATTAGCCTTTCCCCTGCAGTTTGGGGTTGAAGATGCCACACTGTGAGGGAAACAGGCCTGTCCTCTGGACGACTAATTTGAGTGAGACCCAGACAGGTGAATCAGGTTTGAAGAAATCCATTTATACTGAAATTTAAGGTGCAATAGGAAAAGCACGCTTTTCCAGTGCCCTGTTATTGGATAATGTCTCTCCATGACATTAAACATACTAAAATACACAGGATTATTCTAATTGGTCCCTTTCATAAAAGAAGCACAGGCTTCAACCACATGGTAGAAAGTAGAGGCATGATGACTTGAGAGAGAAACAGCAGAATGACCCTGGTTTAAAGAAAAGCTCAGCTACGTACGAACAAGACAGTTCTCTGATGTCAAATAAAGAACACAATTAGAACCATGTCTACAAACAAAACATGGAGACCCAAACATTCACATACTAAAGAAAACAACAGATTCCTGCATCACGAACTTTGTCATCAAAGTTCCCGAAAAGACGGGGAGATGATTAGTTCAGAAAGTTTCAGACAGATGTGCAAACTAAAATTTCCAATTCTGAGGCTTAGTACTGTTCAAAAGCGAGAGTGCAATCATCCCAATAACGAGGACACCCTCCCAAGACCAGTGAGTGCTCTCCTCCCTGGCGACGTCCTATCGTTTCTGTCTTGCATTGTCTCCATTTTTTTGTTTTAAGTTTTCAAGATTGTTAAATCAAGTGATTTCTTTTCTGCCTAATTGAAATGTGGGAAAGATTTATATTGTGTTTATAAAGTAATCTAGAGAAGAAAGGCAATCTAGTGAACAAGAAACACCCCAAGGCAGAGTGTGGGAACTTGGCTGGGCTCACTGTCACACACTGAGAATCTCAAAACGCAGGGAAGGGGCCCTCCCAAGTGCACTGTAAGTTTCTGGTTAAACTCTGACTCCTTAGTCTCTGGCATCCCAGAAAGACTCCACTTAAAATCTTTTCAGGGAACTTTAAATAAAATTTCTTTGGCCCCGTTGGTTCTTTCAAAGTTTTCTTCACTGTACATGAAGAACATTAAAAGTAGGCTGCAGAGTGTGAAGCAATTCTCAACACTGAAAAATCTAAATAAACGCCACGTTAAATCAATCAACCCTTCATCACGTCAGTTGACAGAAAAGAACTTGTGGCTAGAAACCAAAGTCGACAAAATGTTCTTACTTTTTTTAAAAGAAAAATACATAAAATGTTTGGGACAAATAATTTAATATCAGCTGCTTTGCTGAGGTTGAGATCAGCAGCTTTTAGAAAACTAAAGCCCTCCTCAATACACTCAGTTGCAGAGAGCGCTGCACATGGGTTTTGCCTTCCTGCAATTGATAATTTTATCTGATTTTTCTCACTAGCCTCTTAAAAGAAAATGAGTGTTTGAGGGCATAACTTTTCACACAGCTAAGAACTTAGACTACAGCTAAAAGCTTCCTCAGAGTGAAATGCTAAGACCTCCCAAGCCAGGCATGAAGGCTTGATTTCCGAAGCCGGAGCCTTTTGAACTAAAAGTAACCATAGGATTTTCTGAAAACTGAAATCAGTTGTGTTCTTAAGTGAAAATCAGCATTTTACCAAAAGAAAAATTTAAAACAAAGTTTCTCTGTGGTTCCCTTCCGAACACAAAACATAAAAGTGTTTGCCTGAACATTTATAAGTAGAAAGCTGTTTTCTATGGAAGCCGCTGAGAGCTGCTGACCCACTGGCCAAGGAAGCTCTGTCTGTTCTCTACAAAAAAAAAAAAAAAAAAAAAATTAAAACCGATTTTAAAATTAATCAGCAGCCCTCACCAAGTATTTTATGTATTGATGTTGTTTGACTCTAAACTTCAGGCTTAGGACTGTTTTTATTTTAATCAGAGAGTCAACGGTTCTCTGCCTCTTATACTAGGTTAGTTGTATACAGATGTGTAGACAGACACACTTGGAAATAATTAAGAGCAAGCGTGTCGGAGACTGCTGTTCTGAAAACCTAATGTCACTCAGAAGCATAAAGTACTTGAGCTGCAGGGAAGTCTCAGAGCATCCATCACAACGGCACGTGCCTCAGCAGCCTGCTCCCCTTGATTAGCGATCACAGTGGTTGGAGTTGGCTTGCAGACTGTCATGTTTGAATGACAGATGTCTCTGCTGAAGTGGCTCTCTGTTTGTTCTCATTTTGTTTATGAAACAGATTCCTAAAAGGTCCTGGGCTGTCGCCACGGTTAGTGAGAGGCAAAAATATGCTAAAGAGAGAGGGGTAGGGAGAAGGGTAGGGGACGGTTCTCCTGCCTCAACCCTTTTAGCAGAAGTACTCACTCAGCTGATGACGACAAAATATGTTTCAAAGAGCCGTGCCTGTAGCCACCTTTGTTTACCTGGCACAGAGCGATTTGTATTGACATTTTCAGTTCTCCTCGCTCATCTCTTGACTACAGATAATAACTCTTTACTCTCCTTCCCTGTAACAAAAGGCTGCAAAGCAACCCGAAACCGAGTCGATATTTATTCAATAAATGTTAACCAATTCTCGCAATGGAACTGATTTCCTGATTATTATTACCATTCCGTTCTTTCATTTCATTCTTTCCTTCTATTTCGTTCGAATAATTTGCAACCTGGGCACGGCAACGCTACTTGACAAGTCAAAATGGACAGTAAGGAAGTTCCTTGTTGGTGAAAAAGTTTGGAGGGCATCCCTCCCAGCCAGCTGAAGAGGCTCGGGTCCCTCAGCCCCTCTAGGATGTGAAGCCCCTCTTTAGCACTTACAAAAACATTGAATGGAAAGCAGGAGGAAAGGGGGGCTGGGGTGGTGGTGGCTGGCTTGCTCTTCCGGACAACATGGTAGGACTGAAATGAAATACCTAGACAGACTTACCGAAGAGCTTGCTGGGAGTGTCCTCGCTGTCATTTGATTCCACGGGCGCAAGCAGGGGCTCATTCAGCTCGCTGTCTGAAGTAGCAGCCTTGTCCTCACCTCTCAACTCCGCATTCATTTCACTCCGCACTGACAGCAAGGGCTTACTGACTTGTCCAGCTATCATTGGATCCTAGGATGGGGGGCAAGAGCGAAGGGGAGGAAAAAAGTGGCAGCTTTAGAGAGCGTGTCCTCTCTCCCTCTCCCTCTCTCTCTCTTCCACACACACACACTCCCTCTCTTCTCTCTCTTATCTCTGCCTGCTCCTGCTGTTATTGCTGGCTGCAGTCAAGTGAAGAGCTATTACAGATTCGATGAGTTCTCCATTACTCCCCACCCTATTAAAGCTCAACTAGCATGTGAGAGATTCAGGAGCTTCGGAGGGAAAAGGAAGGAGGGGGATAAAAAAAAAAAAAAAACTTCTTTGCAAGCAGCCTAACCAACAAGGCTTTAATTGTGGGATGTGCTTTTGTAAGGATGTTTTTACACCTTGTTCTGTCTTTAATGCAGTAAGGGGGAAAAAAAGAAAGTGCTGGTTTGTACTCCAGCAACGTACCTCTTTAGAAGGGGCACCCTATGGAGGGAACGGGACTATTTTAAGAAGCCTTCTCCCTGGGGGAGAAGCAATTAAACCCTATCCCAAGAGCAGAGAAAAGAGACAGGGGAAAAAAAGACCGCTACAAGCTTTCAGTGGAATAAGAGATATTTCTTATGTAAAATCTGAGCACACTTAGAAGTTTTCTACCCTACATGGGTCCCAGACTGAGGACAGAGGCTGACCCCAATCAAATGCACATTTTAAAGCAAACAGTACACAACAAAATATACAGAAATTGCCTTACATTTTTAAGGAAGTGGGAAAATACTTACAAACTGTTTTCAATAATTCAGTTACCTAGAGCATCATGCACCCAGAGCATTAAAGAAAAAGAAATCAAGAATCACCTCCAGAAAGAAAAAAAAGGCAAAACTTTTCTCCCCAATAATTTAGCCCGGCTTTATCTTCAGCTCATTCAGAAGGGCATGTTACGATGAGGAGGAATACCCCCCAAATCTAGCCTTTAGTCCACTTGCAAACTAAGATGGCTTTGGCACAGATATCAGATGCAGAAGCAAAGCAAAGCAAAAACTGCCTTTTTCCTTCGTGATCTGGGAGCTATTTATTGTCAAGTTCATGCCTAAATGGTTCCTGAGCAGGAAACAGGTGACGTGCAGGAGCAGGTGGGGCGGCATGCTCCCCTGCCCATCATCACATTGGTTGTGGTATGCCTGTGGGTTTTTTTTTTTAATGTATTCATGCCTGAAAAGTGAATTTGATATGACACATGATAATCTATGAAAATGTTAATCAATACAAATAGTTTAAGCTGTCATCAAATGCACTTCTTTAGTCAATACTCATACCACTGAAAACAATGTCACTGTCACCAGGGCTTAATTTGCACAGCACTTAAATATTGGACTCTGTGCATCAATGCACTTCTTCTTCAAATACTGTAGGTAAACACATTTTCTCCCTATTTAAGGCTGAAGCACTCAGCACGCATTTAGCTGAGCCGAATCCTCCCTTTTGAATACCTTGATAGGTCCACTGGAGGGCAAAATTAATACTTAATTGAATCTCACAGTCATCAAAATAATCAATACTTTTTTATTATTTATTCTTTACAGTCTGTTGACTGTTTCAAACCTCTGAGGGAATGGTGGAAAGGATTCATGGCTTTGAAACACTGTCATTTAACAAGGTAATTTTCAGTGGGGCATTAGGGGTTGTGAAACATATAATAAAACAAAAATGGTGGCTTATAATAGGAAGAAAGAAAAGAATTATATTTCTGCCATCTAACAAAACAGGATAAATAAAAAAAAGCAAGTGCAGAGAGAGCGAGGAAGGAGGGGGATGAGGGAGAGAGAAAGGCTGGCTTTTGAAGGGTTTTATCATATCAAGAGCAGAGCTGAGCTTTCATAATGCTGACATTTCTCATCCTGACAATCCTAAACAAGTGGAAAGGATGCGATCGCAGATATCATCTTTCATCACATTCCCTAGCCTAAGAACCAACATGACAGCTCCTCGGCCCTTTTCACTGTTAATTACTAAATAAAATACTACTCTCTGTCAACATCAGATTATTGTAGATAGCAACCACAAACATTTCTCCATTGTTACCTCCTCGGAAACTCTGATACCTACCTTGAACTCTTTAGAAAATAGATTCGGCTTGTCTCAGTATATTGTAAATATTTGAAATAGAATCAGTGTAATCAATGTGGTCGTATTGTCAATCTAAATATAGATTCGCATCCCAGACACTGGCTTTGGAGGCTAGATTTTAGAGCACTTGGCATTGGGGGATAGAGAGAGACTGACAAAACAGAAAGGAGACAGGCAATTCTCTAAATTTCCTCAGAATTCTCCTCTGCACATTTACAGAAGAGTGTGTGTGTGTGTGTGTGTGTGTGTGTGAGAGAGAGAGAGAGAGAGAGAGAGAGAGAGAGAGAGAGCGCACATGCACGTGTGCGTTTTGTTCTGATTTAGTGAACAGTCTGGGCAGAACAGGGAAGGGAACAAGACTCCTGGTATTTATAATGTGTTTATCATAGAATACAAGAACCCAGGTTTAAATACTAGAACATTTTTTTATACTTCCTTAAAGGCTGAATATTCTGTAACCTAAAGGAAGAGATGATTTGTCCCTTTGAGACATCCCATCTCTGTCATTCCACTGCTTATTTGAATATCTTTTAAGGGATGTTGATGGTGAACTTCTGTTGGCAATACATTCCTGTAAGCTACACGAGACTATTCATGTGTCAATGAATATCTGCGTAGACTTAAAAAGGAATATTGTCCTGCTTAATTGTGAAGGGTCAGAATTGAATCCCGAATCCCACTGAAGAGCTGAGATGAAGCTGATAAGCCCACCGGCACTTAAATATCTGTGCAGAGCATGTCCTGTGCGGTGGTGGATATTCACTGGCCATTAGTTTCCTAAATGACTTTCCTGCACCTCATACATGGTTAGGTTGCCAAGTAGTGCTTCTCACGAGAGAAGTTTAAAAAATTCAGCTTGTCATTAAAGTACTCATTTGAGTTTTCATTTAACAAAACACTTTACAATTTCCATGACATCGTTGATTTTGTGTGTGTGCATGTTTCTGCATGTGCACGTACACACGTGCACACACGCACGCGCATGACATACTTAAATAGCAAACCCCTAGTGAGTCAGAGAGCAGACAGCTTTTAATCACAAATGCAGCCACTGGGTGGTCTATTTGAAAATGTGCCACCTGCAGTAACCACTAAGCGCAGACTTATGGGAACCGAGTGTCTCGTTCAAGTAAGGGTGAGCTTAGAAGACAGTCTCTGTGCCAAGTGGTATGGTAGTCTGGTAAGCCATTTCTGCAGAGAGAAGACAGGACTTTCCAGTACATACCCACATGGTAGCTGGCAGAAATGTAAGAGAGCTCTCACTTCAACATAGCCAAGGATCTCCACAGCCACAAACATGAAAAAAAAAAATGGCTAAAGTGAAAAATGAATAAAACTTTCACACTAACCACTTTAAGTTGTTACCACTGCAGTAGGAGAAATAAAGGCCTCTGTGTCGTTTGGTTATAAACACTGGTAGGAGAAAGTGGTCTTTCGTTTAAGTGTCAAAGGTTCAAGAACAGGACATAGCCTATGTCACTATAGGTACTCACAAGGGTCGCTAGAGACTCAAGAGGCCAGGATAGTGAAAAGACAAGAACGAAATTAGAGAGTAAGACAGAAGAAAATTGAAAAAGAATGGAAATTACTCCATCAGCAAAATTTCAAGGAAACTTTCACCATATCCTAATGTGAACAGTAGGACTGTACCCCAACATCAAAAGAGCACAGTACCTATTTAGGTCTCTTTCAGGTGTCCCTAAGGAATAAGAACCACTCACTCAGCACCTTTGTCAGACAAGCCCTTCAGAGGTATCTGTTGTAATATACACGAGGCAAGGTATTACCCACATTTTATGGATGAAGAACTCAAGATCAAAAAGGCTGGGTGACCAGAACCTAAGACACATGGCTAAGTTTTGAAGCTATATCTCAAGCTCTTGTAGATGGACCCTTTTCTATTTCCCAGTAACCACTGAGTGTGACTGAAGTAGGAATCGAAGAGTCAACAGGGCCATGGCTTGCATCAAGCCTAGACAAGCAATTCCAAAGTGGGCTGTGTGTATTATCTTCTTCCCCATAGGATGGCTCTGCTTGGGCAAAACACATGGGACACTGACGTATAGGAGACCAGACCCTGTAAGGTGTTCAATACCCAGACGCATTCAGTGGCCTCTCTAGATAATCATAACACACCATATAAACACTTTCAACCATAATATTGTTAGCTCAGAAATAAAAAGGTTGGAATGAGAGAGTGTTTCTCTAAATGCCTGTCACAAAACACTGGTGTCCAAGATATTCTATGATACAAGGGTAGTCCTCAAAGTTCAGTTAAGTCCACCTGACGTACAGCCTTGTTCCATTTAGCTTTTATTGATTGAATGCATTCTCATCATACTCTAATTTCTGTTATCCTTTACTATAATTCCCACTAGAGATATTCCAATGCAGCTCTGTCCAAGTTTTATTTGATGAGTGGCTACAGGACACTGTATTACTATGGAGAATTCAGCATGGACTTTTGCCAGGTTGCTAAAAATAATGCCAGGTAAGCAGAGATCGAATAATTCAACTCAAGACCTTCAGAAGTTCACAAAATTTTTGGAAGCATAATCACTCTCAATTTCTACTCAGAGAAATAAGGAGAGCAAAATTATGAATTCAGCAAAGCACCCGTGCCCAGTGGCAGCCAAGCAATGGGAACAGCCACACCCCTCTTCGCAGAACTTGAGCTAGGTCCAGCATATTTTTGTAAACAAATCAAGTATGAAACTGACAGTCGAAGTTACTTTTGGGGACAATATAAATAACTTAGGCAGCCCTCAAAAATCCTTGAAAAATTCCTTTGGTTGCATGATAAAATTACCCACACCAGAATTCAATAGAAATATTATTTATGTTTAAAGAAAACAAAATACATGTTTCTACTGGGCATTAGTGGCACGCGTCTTTAATTCCAGCACTTGAGAGACAGAAGCAGGCAGATCTCTGTGAGTTCAAGGCCAGCCTAGTCTACAGAGCAAGTGCCAGGACAGCCAGGGCTACACAAAGAAACCCTGCCTCAAAAATATAAAAACAAAAACGTGTTTCCATTTAGGGTAGGGAAACGAATATAGGGTCAAATTACCTACTTCCAGTTTAATATATAAACACAACACCATATTTTGTGAACAATTTTCCCACAGAAAAGTGGTAAAAGTAGAAAATAATTGAGAGGAAGGGACCAGACTATAGCAAGTTTGGAGAAGTAATTACATCAAGAGTAAATGATGTTACTTAGGCCATGGAGAAAACAACTTTTCTTGTTTTTTTCATCAATTATCATGTTAAGTAGTTCAATTCTCAGTATATTTAATATATTGAAGAATATTTTCTCCCTGAGGTTTACCAGTCTCTAATTTTTAAGCAGTCATCATTACCTCCTCTTAAGAATAACTTTTAAAAGACATAGCTAAAAAAAAAAAAGCTAACCTTGGAAAATAGATACTCTTTTACATTATTTTTATGTTTCCTAAGTACGTATTTTTGAAAATTGGAAAATCTTGAATATTAGGAAAATCAGATATGTACACTAAAATGCCACACATTTATCTGTCACTATTTTATTTCAAATATAATTTCTTATATTTATAAAAGGATTGATTTTAAGAAAAGCAGGAAATGCCACAGTTTCAATGAATACTCAGCAGAAATTTGCATCATAACAAACTTCATGAAAACTCCACATGTGCTCTTGAAGGTCCCTCAGTAATTCACACAGAAATGTTGGCTGAATCTGAATTTCTTTTTTCTAATCAACAGTCACAATTTTCATCTTTTACCTTGATTCCATCATAGTTAGAATGCTGAAATTTTCCTAATTCTATCCCCATGTATGTAAGTATTCTGTGGAAACCCAACAAGGCACTCAAAATTCAGAGGAATGTTGGACACATATAGTGGTTTTCTAAAAATATGAAGGGGATTATTGTGGATGTCCCTAACATTTGTACTAATGATCTACAGGACCATGAGTGAACCTCTTGTCTCCTTAATCTTAGTTTGCTTTTCAAAATGATGTTCTATATCTCCTTGGAAATATTGTGAGGCTCAAATATACAATACATACAATATATTTGAAGGGTAGAGTGTATTGTAGACTGTTTTCTACACTACTGCTGTCCATATAAAGCCACTGACCTGGGTTAATATCTCTCTCTGCCTTTGGTTTGGAGTAGCAGTCACTGCTGCTGAAGGAGGAGGAGACTCTACTATCTACCATAGTGGATTCCTCTTCTTCCTTCCAAGGCCCTTGTTTCCTAAGCACCAGCAATGTCAGCGATTACTCCTCTCAACAAGAACCTTCAAAAAACTGACAAAATCTAGTGCCTCTGTTGGGAACATACCCTGGGTAGGACGCTGCTTGCCACTTCCTCTTTATCTTCAACATTTTATCCAGGCACTATTTGCTTAAGATCAATATACAGAATCATATGAAATAAAAAGACAAGACAGCATATTATCTGGTTGCTTTTGTGTCTGACTATGACATTTCACTTACCAGGGGTGAGTTTAACATATAACCAGCTTAAGCACTGCTTTTCGCCAGTTCAACCTCAGATATGTAAGTGACTGCCCCTTCCTCCTAGAGTCTCTGTCCTTCTCCAGGTACCATAGTATCACATACTCCTAACTGTGCTTATACTCTGGGGGTAACTCAAACTCCATTCAAGAGGGCATCACTAAACACAGCTGTAACTAATCACAAGTGAGGCAATAAGCAAAACCCCATTCACCTGAGTGTGTAGGCTGAGATAACAACATAATGATTACACAAATAAGAGTCCATCCATTCTGGAATTCTACAAAGCACCTATACAAAACTGCAGTTGGACACACCTCATCTAGAATGTCACCTTGGACTTCTATAGTGTCTTGGCCCATTGGAAGCTAATATGACTGTATGGACAATGCTTCATGCCTACTTATCTGGGAAGAGAGGGAGACACTGATATTGACAATCTAATAGCACCATCAATTCGATTTCTGCTGCCACATGTAAAACCATCAATAAGAGTTCAATCTGGCTTGTCTGGATTGGAGCTTTAGGTAATGGGGTTATGTAGCAGTATCGACACTGCACACACCTACCCTGTATTCACATAATCTTTATAATCTCACGGCTTCAAATGGGCACGAGGCCTCAACCAAAATACAGCTCTGAGGAACATGAATTTACATTTAGTAATTGGAGTGGATGGCTGTTAAAGAATTACAAAAAGAAATCATTCAAGCCCTGCTCTAACTAAAATTTATTTATAACGTCTTAAAATCTCTAGCAGACGTGTGTATGTGTTTGTGGGTGTGCACTATGTGTGTTCAACATCTGTAACTTTTGCAAAGGTGAATGACAGTCTTCTCTCAGAATTGGAAAATCTGATCTTGAGTCTGGGATTTCCAAGCCAAGGACTGAGAAGTTTTAAGATTTTCAGAGATTTACCTTTAGGACCTCAAAGAGAGTCAGGACAACTGAACTGCCCATTTTGTTTTTAAAACTAAATTGGTTCTTCTCATCTGTTTTATATGAGTCTTCAGGATACTCAAAGAAATCTTTTACTAGGCCTGCCCACATTACATTTCTATATTAGTCGATTGTGTGCATGTGTGTGTGTTTGTGTGTATGTCTGTGTGTGTGTGTGTGTGTGTGTGTGCATGTCCATGAGCATGCATGCATAGTGTAATACACTAGACCAACCCTCAAATATGGATTTGCCTTCTTTGAGGCGCTGGTACATTAGTGTGCACAGACAGTGTGTGGCACAGGAGTGTGCATACACAGACATGCACATGTGCACATGGATACCCATGGAAGCTAAAAGAAGGTGTTGAATTCCCTAAAAGCTGGAATTAGAAGCAGTTGTGAGCTGTCAAACAGGGGTGCTTGAAACCGAACTCAGAACCTTTTCTAGGATAATACACTCTCCTCACTACTGAGCTCTCTCTCCAGTCTCCCATGTTGCGTCTCAGATGTGGCAAAATCATGATAAATTTTCTATTGGTTAATCCTGAGCAGGCAGAATCCTCAGTACTGAGCAATGTGTCTGATACAAACTACGCTCCCAGTTATATCGGGTTTTGATTGATTCAGTAATAGTGAAGGAAGCAAGAGGGAGGAGAGGAGGGAGGGACTTGAGAGAAGAGCTGCCTTCAGACTGGGCATCAAAGTGAAAGCTGCAGGGCTCAGAATGGCCCAGAGGAACAAAGGGCTCCTTCCCCGTGGGTCAGACTCCAAGCTCTGTCTACCTGGCATCTCTCTAGAAAAATCTACCTGGCACAGGAAGTTCATCACACCCTGTCTTCCCAGCCTCCTCAGCCACCGAGGAGTTGTCCATAGAAATACACACAGGTGGTATTCGAAGCTTGATTTTATTATAAAATTTCTAATTCTATCATTTTAATAAGTAGTTTAAATACATGGGGGCCTCTAAGTTCATCCTTCCCTTCTGAATAACAAAGATACCGAGTTAAAACTTTTTTTTTCACAAAATATCTGTTTTCCTTTGTTTCTGATTTCTGTAAATAAATAGAAAAATCCATCCTGCCCCCTGCTGACCAATTAATATTCCTAAAAATCCAGTTCAAAACTTCCGTGTGTCCATAGTGAATTGGGTCCAAATTTTTGTGTAATATGCTAGGTGCTGACCTACCTTCCCTGTTGGACGCCCTGCTATGCACTGTAAACCATAGAATATGCTATTCACATTCTGGTGTTGTGAAATTGTGGAGATGATTTTTGTGTCATGTGGCAATAAAGTATCTAGGGTGACCTGGTCAAATTTGTACACAAACACCCACTGGTCTACAGTGAGCTCTCTCTGTAGTCAGCTTTCCTTGGGGGTCTTGGGGTGCCCCACTTTCCAGTCCCGTGGTGCCAAGGGTGAGTGTCTGGACACTGGGCCCAGCAGCAGCCTGAGTTCAGGCATGAGGTCACCTGCTCTCTGCAGGGCTAGGAGCTAGGACTTACATCCCTGAGCCTCCAATTCCCTGGGAAGAAAATGGGGGTAATAATAGCATATGCCGCATGGGATGCATTTACAGATTAAATAAATAATTCAAATAGCGCTTAGACCACGCTGACTGCCTAGTAATAAAAGAGATTTCTCTATTGCTTGCACTGTGCTCTTTGTTTCCTGCCCTCTGACAAGGTGTGAGAGTTTGGGTACTTTAGTCAAAGGAGCTCCTTAGCCTTCGTTATATTTTCAGAGAGACTCTGATCTACTCCCTACACATACACAAAAATAAATAAGTCAGTAACCACTGCTAAGGGGCCAGCCTGCCTTTGGGTCTTCCTACTCCAAACATCAGGAGGGTGTGGGGCACACACCAAGCCCCTCCTAAATAGGCATTGATTTTATTTGAAAAACAAAAACAAGAATCGATATCTATAAAAAATGAAAGAAAGGTCAAAAACCTGTTAGTTTTTTTTTAACTAAATTACTCTGAAGTCCTTTGAGAAGGAATTTACTCCATAAATCCTAAAGGTTTATTATTTTAAGAAATAAGTAACTGTCAGAGGACTGTAAATTCTATAGAATTTTATCTCCAAATTAAGACTGTATCTGGCTTTTAATTTTATTTTATAAGTTTGACGTCTCTATGTTCTTTAAAGAGTCATCCTATTTTGGTCAAAAGGCCATTCATTGCCTAATTGATTTCAATAATGTTCCCCCCACCCCAGCCTGACACAGCCTGCTGAGACTATTCATGGGGCTGCTCCTAGCTGCGTCCCCCCTTCTTTCAGCCCAGTTAGTGGGCTTCCTCTCTTTCCCTTCAGCCTGCACATGGCAGAGTCCAGCCCCAGCATTTCTTTGCCCTCCCTCTCCGGGTAATCCACTCTCCTTTAATATTCCAAGGGTGACCCTTGACTGTTCTTTGAATGCTGCCCCAATTCAAAAGGCTTCTGAGCTTTTAAGAGAAGCAGAGATAACATAATTCCAAGGAGATGGGGGTGGGGAAGGAGGGAGAATGATTGGAAAGATTATCTAAATCTCTTCTCTGGGCTCTCACAAGTCCATGAGGTGGGTGGTTTGTGTTTTACAGGTTATCCCAACCTCACTGGCTAGCTTTCTTAACCCCTGTCAAAAATTATTTTGCAGATTTCCCCCCAACTCAAATGATAAATAGACTTATTTAAGTATGTCTTTTAACCTCTAACCTCTGAAATGCAGAACGGCTTAAAAACCAGGGTCTGCTTAAGACAAAAACTGATGAAATCCAACAGATATCTATTGAGTTCATTATGTCCAAGTGTTGTTCTGAAGATTGCAGGGGCGGGGAAAGGAAAGATCAAGAAAGATTTGCTTCCACCACATATTTTGCTGACTGGTAAATACCAGAAATACCAGGAAAGGAAGGAGAAGAGACACTCAGCGCTTCCAGTGTGCCTCAGCATACTTGCTGTTGGTGTCAATGCTTGGTGGCTCTGTTAAATGCTACTGTGACACTGCCTGCAAGTGGCTGAGCATGCATGCTCTGACACACTACCTTTCTTTGAGGCAATGTTCAGGCATCATTGAGGTTGTTAATGAACATGTAGCTCCACCCAGAGAACCTTACGGTTCTCTTGTCCTAACTCTTGGTTTTAAGGAGACCATTAGCAACTGGTGATACAGGATCACCCACTTTGAGGAGTAGTCTGAAGACAAGTTAACATCCAGCAATCAGAAGCTGTTCTGAAGATGGAGAGGAAGGAGTATCGCAGTGACTATTCTGTGTCCAGTATTTAAGGCCAAATTTCAAGTATGGATTTGTTTTCTTTGGGGCACTGGTACATTCCTGTACACAGACACTAATGTGGGGCACAGGGATATCATTGTCAGAAATTCCTCTTGCATGCTCAGATTTGGGATAATTCAGCCCTCAATGTAATAAAGTTGTCTTTATTCAACCTCTGTAGCTTTTATCCAGGCAATTTAGTAGCCAAAAGGCTTCTAAACCCAATGAACACACTAAGATTTTTGTGAAGACCTTATAGAGACATCCAACTTTATGTGCTTTCATGGAGTAACTTCCCCGTTAATTATAATGTGGCTGAGTTCCATTGTCAATACCTTAGGTAGTCTGTGCTATAGTAGATACAGTAGTGCTGAGGGTGCTCAGTCAACAGCTCTTAGATACTTGTGCTGGACTCCGGCATACACATGCGCTTTGCCTAAAATGTTTCCTGTTTCTTGTGCAGAACAAATGAGAAGTGGAATATCATTTCTCCTACTGTTTTGCACACTTCAGCTCCAAGGGTGCAGGTACCAGCTTCTTCTGCTCCCACTAATGGACTCCCATGATGGGGGCACTCCAGAGGCTTGCTTTTGGCCTTTGGACCTGTGGCCACTGTTTCCTCATGTGCCAAGCAAAACTAATCATACTTGTGCATCCAACAAATCATCAAGAAAATGTTGATTAAAATAAGCTATAAAGTAAATTCAAATTAGTATTCAGACAAACTAAGGGATGAACTTACAAGTTTTTTTTTTAAATTTAAAAGCATCCAGCCAATTACAGTGGGTTTTAAAACTTCAGATATGTTTCTAAAACTCCAGAGAAAATCAGTTCGATTTGTTCTTGTAAAGAGATTATGGAATTTATTTTATTTATTTAACTTCGATGCTCGTGGTGTTTTAATGTTAGTTATTAAAAATACATATCTGTAAATATTACATATCACTCCCTTCTGCATATGACAGGTGTGTATCACTAAGCAAGACATAGAGTTCAGAGCCCTTTGCTGCTAAATTTATAGTAAGGAGTACTAATAAAAGTCAAGTAAATAATTAAAGAAACATCACAATGAAGGGTAGTAATGAAAGCTAAGAGCAAAGCAGTTGTACTGGGCAAGGTCCAAAAAAAACTTCTAGGATGCAAAGTCTTTGAGCTTGGCAGTGGTGGTGCATGCCTTTAATGCCAGAAGTCAGGAGGCAGAGGCAGACGGATCCCTGAGTTTAAGACTAGCCTGGTCTACAAAGCGAGTTCCAGGATAATCAGGGCTCTACAGAAAAATCCTATCTATAGAAAAAAAAATTGTCAGTCTTTAGCCTAAACATAATCTGCTGTTCTTAAATCAATTCTAGCTTTCTTAGAAGATTATCTGGTACAGTGTAAATGCTATGCAAATGGTTAAGCTGCATTTTTTAAGGAATGAGGACAAGGACAAAAATGCATAATTTGTTACAAACACGTCTAAATGTTTTAACATTTGCTTACTAATTGTGTAGTGTGTGTGTGTGTGTGTGTGTGTGTGTGTAAGCATGGTCACACAAAGATATCAGAAAACAAGGTGTGAGAGTCGGTTCTCTCCGTCCACCATGTGAGAACCAGAGATGATGGGATCTGTGAGTGACCGCACGTCATCAGGTTTAGCAGCAAGCACCTTTACACACTGAACCATTTTCCTGACCCTATAAACACATCCAAAAATTGTTTTGACCTATATTTTTTTGCATCTACTAGTACAAACCATGGATATGGAGGTCCAAATGTACTTAGCGATTATCATGTCTCACAGGAAGGGACCCTTGGGCAGAAACCACAGAGACTGGGAGAATTGTCATGTGAATATCACAGGAAAAAAGACTATGTTCTGGGAAATTTGGGGTACCCTCTGGGGACCAAGAGTTGGCAGTGACCAAGAGCAAGCTCATATGGGGCCTCTGGGCTAAGGTGAGAACTTGGGATGTAACCAAACCTGAGAAGGAGTCCCTTGTCCTTGACAGTGACTGCCAAGACCAAACTCTTCTTTCACAAGGCTATTTTGGAGGAAGATAAAAGTAGAATGGAAAAATACCTGGAAGTTTGGGAACTAGATAAAACTTTAATTGAAAACACAAAATGGCAATAAAGACTATTGGACATCAAGAAGTTGTTAATTTATGGAACCAGAAAAACATCCAGTGACTCAAATCTTATGAAAACTCAAAGTCACATTTATAAATGTTTTACCCCAATAGCCATGAAAACAATTTAATTTCTCTAAGAAATCAATCAAATGAATCATCTCTCTGTTTATCTGTCTTTCCAGAACCCATATTGGCCATGCCTTTTGGTCCATTTGAACTAGACTGGATTATTGGTGACCAGGAGAGGAAGGTATCTGGGCTCCAAAGTTTATGATGGCCAATCTTGTAAACACGGGAAGAACTCCCCAGGCATTCTTTGAAAAGTCACTTTAACATCTATGTATACTTCCTACAACTAAAATAATGTCTATTTTAAAAACTGGATGGAGAGTTCTCAAAAGGAGAAGTAAAAATAGCTAAGAAATATTTTTAAAAGTGCTCAACACCCATAGCAATTACAGAAATGAAATTAGAACGGCCAACATCATGGAAACAAATGCTGACAGGAATGTGGGGAAAGGAGAACCCTCAACTACTAATAAACGGGATTGCAAATTTGTATAGTCACTCTGGAAATCAATGGTGAGAATTCTTAAAATCTACAAGAATCTACCATATGACCCAGCTGTATCACTCCTTGGCATATACCTAATCGCTTGATAGCCTGCTGGAGAAACACGATTCAGATTTTGTCAAAAGCATGTTTTGTTCTTGTAGAGGGTCCAGCTTCAATTACCAGCACCTACATGGTGGCCCCTAGCTGTATGTAACTCCAGTTCCTCTTCTGGCCTCCGTTGGGTTCACAAATATACATGCAGACAAAACATTCATGCATATAAAGCACAAATGTACTAATAAATATTTATTTAATTGTATGTGTGAAGGTAACAAAACTGGACATAGGATCAAAAAGGGGGAGGAAAGAGATCTTAAGGATGGCCATAAGGAGAGGAGAACAGAATACATGTGACCTGAACGCAGAGTGGAAGACCATGGTATTGGCAGGGAGAAGAATCAGTTAGCAGTTAAACAGGGGCACAAGAGAGGGCAGCTGTGAAAGGAGCCCAACTAGAACAAAGTATAATGACGCACATGTATGAAAATACTATGATGAAACCAACCACACTGTATACTAACTTTAAAAAAAATAAGACTATATATATATATATATATGTGTGTGTGTGTGTGTGTGTGTGTGTGTGTGTGTGTGTGTGCATGTCTATATGTATGACCAGCCAGAAAGCTCAGAGGTCAGTGAATAAAGGTATTTGCTGCCAAGCCCTGATGACCTGAGTTCAATCCCAGTGACCCACATAATAGAATAATGGAACTGATTCCTTCAATTTGTCCTCTAACCTCTACATATGTACATCTGTGCGTCCAACCTGACACCCATAATAGATAGGTAGGTAGGTAGGTAGGTAGGTAGGTAGACAGACAGATAGACAGATAGATATTCAGATAGATAAATGTGTCTGTCACTTCCTTGGAACTTAACAGCTACATAGCCAAGCTTGACAGAGAAAGAACACTACTACATGCAAGACTGTGCAGGACTCTCCAGGCCTGACACCCCTTCTCCAGTTAAGTCACCAAGCCAGCCTCTTTTGAACTCTCAGTGTTTTTGTAAATGAAACCTAATCATGCATGGTAAAAAGCCCCGTTTCAACTGTTTGCAGGGACCTTAAGAATTTTTTTTATATTTTGCTTATTTGTTTGTTTAGTTTTGAGACCGTGCCTCAGTATGTAACCTTGGCTGACCTGGAAATGCCTTTGTAAACAAACCTGGACTTGAACTCACAGAGATCTGTCTGTCTTTGAAAGCATGCACCACACTGCCTGATGGAAGTTTTGCTCTTAAGAATTGCTTCAATGCAGCTTTTGGCTTGCAGTTACAGAAGATGATTCAAGTGCTATTTAAGTCATAGCTTCAATTCCTACCGAGCTGTTGTTACTCATTCTGAGATCCCCAGGCTTGCAGATGGCAATGCCAAGAAGGTTCTACACTCTTCATGATTCTTTCATCTGTGTTCTTCAAATCCCATGGGCTATAACCCTGTGTAGGGTGTAGGTTATAGATTCTCAGACTTTCTCTATAACCTGTGAAGTGATCCCAGAGTGAGAGGCTCAGAGATCTATGCTGATAACAAGATGGTTGGAAAAATTTTATGAACACTGAATGTGTGCCTACAAAACAGAATAAGAATGAGGGGCAGTCAAGCGTCCAAGCATCCAGAAGTATCCATGGCAATACACAGGTCTGAGTTTAAACAAGAGAAAAGATTTCTAAGTTCTTCTTTTTCTGTCCTCTTGAGTTGCAAAATTTGGGTTCTTTAACTACTAATTTCTTATAATCTAAATTTCAGATTTTTATCCTTTCAAAACTGTCATATTTCATCTTCAAATTTAGCTATATCAGCCTTAAATTTTAATTAAAGATTATAGAACTTGTAGAAATTTCTGAAAATAATATACATATATACAAAATTTCATATGTGTCTATATAGAGAGAGGCACATTGACACATATATTATGAATATATATAATATTTACATGTTTTTGAAATCAAATAGTAAATATAAGTAAGTATCTGGTGTGGGAAGTCCTTCTGTCTATATGTTGCTTTTATTGGTTAATGAAAAAAGCTGTTTTGGCCAGTGGCTTAGCAAAATAGAGCTAGGCAGGAAAATTAAACTGAATGCTGGGAGAAAGAAAGCAGAGTCATGGAGAAGCCATGGAGTTGCCATTGGAGACAGATGCAAGTTGCCAGACAGAACCTTGCAGGTAGGCCACGATCCTCGTGATAAAATATAAAATAATAGAAATGGGTTGATATAAGATATAAGAGTAGCCGGGCGGTGGTGGCGAATGCCTTAAAGTGCTTAATCCCAGCACTCGGGAGGCAGAGGCAGGCGGATCTCTGGGAGTTCGAGGCCAGCCTGGTCTACAAGAGCTAGTTTCAGGACAGGCACCAAAGCTATAGAGAAACCTTGTCTTGAACCCCCCCCCCCAAAAAAAAGATATAAGAGTAAACCAGAAATATACTTTAGCTATTGGCCAAACAGTATTGCAAATATTATAATTTCTGTGGGATCATTTTGTGGTCTGGGCAGCCAGGAACTAACAAGTGGCCTCCTACAAGTATCCTATTTTTATGCTTTAATTAATTAATTACTGTATGTACATGTATCTATATGTGTTAGAGACAGGGTCTCCTTATGCCACCCAGGCTTGCCAAACTTGGCGATACTCCTGCCTCAAACCCTTGGGTGCTTGATTTACAATTGTGTACCATAATTCTTAGCTAGGACCCGCTTTTACAGTTCAGTTACTTATTCAGTGACTATTTAGATATTTAGTATCTATTGTGCTCTTTGCTAGGTCCTGGAGTTATAAACACGAGCTAGCCAGGAGGGATATAGCCACCCTTCCTTAACACCATCTATGTTCTCAGAATTAAATATCATCCAAAATTGTGATTCCAAGCAACTGCGTAACATTTACTCTGAATGATGCAATGTGATTCCTTCCCCTCCTTTTAACTACAGAGTGAGGATGAAGCTCACGACAAAGGTTAGGAATGAAGTTAGGAACAAGCTCTTCATATATTAGCTGATCTTCTGTTATGGTGCAGGGAGAAAATGTTAGAATTTATACTCACTTCAGCATTTCAATTTTGTGTTATATGTTTTTAGTGACAAAATCCATAGCATAAAATAACTACAAATGCATAAGTCTACATATATTAGTAATATGCTGTAAGAGTTATTTTCATTGAAAAATTTATGATATCAGAGACCATAAAGTCTCTTGATTTAAAATATGTCTAATTATTCACACAAAAATAAAATTTTGACAGCTTAAAATATATTCCTGGGAGTAGCAGTGCGGGTTGGAAGAGGGTGGACCATTACCAAAGTGCCTTCAAGATCAAGCTGTGGAAAATTTATGCACCAGTTCATGAGAAAGCTTCCCTTTTGTATTATAAGTTCAATAGTTTTCTAATTTATTAGTTGGAATGTGGAGTTTTATTAATGTTTTAATTTGCATATCATTAGCAAGGTTAAAAATTTCAAGTTTATTGGCTAGTTGAACTTCCTCTTTTATAAATTACTCGTGTTCTTTGCATATCTTTCTGTTGGGGGAATCTCAGTGTTTTTCTCATGAATTATGGTATAGCTATATGCAATCAATAATTGTGTAATGCAATAGTTGACAGTGTTTAGAACACAGAAGTTTGATATCTCTCTCACACACACATAAACATATGTACATGTGGGTATGAGAAAGGGAATATATATACCTTATTTCTGAACTTTTCAGAAATCAAGAGGGTCATTGTTCTCATTTCATTTATGCTGAAATTGAGAATATTGGAGGGGAAATAAAATATTCTTGGCAAAACTTTTGATTTTAAGTTTAAAATCCCCAGTGAATTTCTTTTTTACACTTTTCATCCAATGATTTGGTTTTTTACTAACATCGATTCTTTAAAATGTTTAAAACTATTTGTCCAGTCACATTTGTCCTTTATGTCTTATTCTATTTCTTTTATAATTAGAAATTTCTCTATTCACAAAAGATATATGTACTATTTTTATTTTATGTGATTTTGTTGATATGGGTTTTTTTTAATTTCTTGAAACAAATTATACTTTTATACTATTTATACTTTTATTATCTATTTCTTTCTTCAAATCCTTAAGCATCTTGATTTCTACACTTAGTTAACTTAGATTTCCTTTAAAGGGGTAAATAGGAGACTGGAAGGTTGTAAATTTGTTAGATGAAGGAAAATCTCATAGTTGTCATTGAATTCAATGCTAATGCACAATTTTGGGGTTTCTCCTTCTGTTATTTGACCCAACCATAATTTTAGAGATATTATAAATTTAGCAAAGTTTAAAATTTTATTGATTATTTAAAATTGTATTGTGTCAGAAAATACAACAAATCTGTTCATTTTGAGTTCTGTTTGCATTTTGATTTTGAAGAATAATTTAAACTTAGTTTTTGGAACTATTCTATGAATACATGATATTATAGTATAGTCTAAATTTATACAAAATAAACATTTAAAATTATGGCTTATGTTTTTTAATGTCGTTATTTACTTTGCAATTCCTTAATCTATCTTCAGTTGATTGATTTATGCAAATTATTTTTCAAATGCTGATTTAAATTTATCTGAGTTTCTTATGTCTTCTGTTTTAGAATTTTTAGATTTTATTTGGGTTATAGTTTCAAATCAATATAATCAATGTTGTCCTTGTTAGCAGTTCTTAGCTATACTTCTACTTTGCCATGAGTTTTACTGACAATAATTTCTTGTGTTTAGATGTTATTATTTTTATATTTTAAGTATATCCCTTTCTTTTAAAGTACCTAATTCCTTTTAATTCAGTACAAGAATGAAGTTAACATTATTTCATGAAAATCTTGAATATAATATATAAGTATATTACATAATAAAATTAAATATATAAAACATAATATGCAAATAAAACTAAACTTAAATATGTTTAATGTCATCCATATATTTGATCTTAGTTTGCTGTCTAGGGTTTATACTGGGTTTTTTGTTTGTTGTTTTTTGTTTTTTACTTTATTATTAGTTTTACACTTTTTTAATTTTTAATTTCAAGTATTCTTTCTTTTCGTTGAGTGTTTTGTCCCTTGTGTGGTTTTCAAGTGGTCTTTATAGAAGTTGAGAAGTTTTACAGCTTTCTTTATGTTCTTCAATTGGTAAACATTCAAATATGCATGTATATACATATGACTTGTGGTTTTTAGTCACTGTAGTCAAGAGTATAATGAAATAATTTAAATATTTCTCTCTGTAATATTTGGTGGATTTGACATGGTGGCGCACACCCATAATCCTAGTACTCAAGAGGCAGGATGACCAAGCACTTGAGGTTAACCTGAGCCTATGGTGAGATTATGTCCCAAAAAAATGAAGGTAGTTAATAGTGCTTTATATAACATGCAACCACCAACACATACTTCATTCTAAACCTGTAATTTAGAGCTGCATACAAATTTTACTGCTCTTGAAAATACTTCACATTCTGAAACCTTTTTGTTTAGTGTTTTTTATTGGCATATAATTCTTTAACTACATTTAGAATCAGTGCTCAGTCCTCTCTCTTTAATTGCTTCAAATTCAAAAATAGTACATCAAGTCAATGATGCCTTCTTTCTTTAATTTTAAATTTTCATTCATCTTAACCTTTTAGTAATTTTTAAAATCACATGACAATGGTATGCTGTTTAAGCCCTTGTTAATCTAATATATTTCTGTTGCCTTCATGTGTTAAAGATGTCTTAGTAACTAAATTATTTTTCTATTGTAACTTGTGGCTCGATTTCTTCAGAGGCCACTTAAATGTCTGACTAAATTAGTTTCTCAATGAGGATAATTTCAAACTAACCAGATTGTTGTTCTTTCTAGATAACATATTTTTGTTTCCAGGAGCATGCTTATATAATTATTCTCTTTATTAAAACAGAAGTCTAAGGTGTCTCTAGGGTGAGCCTCATCATTGATTTCCTTAGAATGAAGACCCTCAGTCTTCATTTCTCAGTGATGCTCCTGAACGTAAACCTTGCTTATTTTACAATCTTTTCATATCCTCTTCAAAAAGTCTAGATTGCTGACCAGTGTTTCTTCTTCGAATTAATGTGTCTTTGTTTAGCTCATCTGGCCCCCTCACTACTTTCTTAAACATTGATAACAACCTATATTTTGATCCTCTAATGTTTCTTTTGCTCATTTTGATTTGTCACTAAAATGTTTTCTTATTTCGGGGTCCTCTGCTTTGCATGTCATCCTGCTGTCTCTCCCCTCGGCCTTTTTTCCTACTATAATGACTTAGGCTCTCACAGTAGGAAGTCTGTGAATTAAGTCTGCAAATGAATTTTCTAATGCTTCCCTATGTGTTTAGCACACATTCTATTTATAGGTTTTCTGTTGTATAGAATCCACAACAATGCTAATTTTCATTTTTGTGGCATCTTTATACAGGTCTAATACTGATTTATTATGAATTTATCTACCAAAAAAAGTAACCCAGATTATTTACTAAACCCAAAGGAATGCTGATCTATTTTTCATAAACGCATTTAAATGGATCACCAAATCTTTCTCAGACCCGCTGTAAGTGAAGTGTGCTATGTTGTGGCCCCGTTTTCAGAGCCTTCCAGTGTTTTTTCTTTGACTTTCCTGTCATTGTTTCAAGAACCATGTCACACTAAGATTTTTTTCCTATGTAACTTTTCTTTTGTTTGTTTGTTTTCTGTTTTCTTGGGTGGGAATGCTAGACAAGATCTCACTACCCAGTCAAGACTGACCTGGAACTCGTTAAGTAGCCTTGGTTGTCTTGATCTCAATAACATCCTTTTACCTCAGTTTCTCTCATCCTGGGATTACTAAGGGCGTGTCCCACCATCCTCACTGATGTAATGTTGCTTCACTGATGTAGCATCAATTCCTCATTTCCCGATCCTCTTGCTGGCACTCTGAAACTATGTCTGTCAAAGGATGGTAACCAATGTAGGGGATGCTAATACAGTTGTCCCGCTCATGGTTCTCCATGGTAATGTCCATGTGTCAGGACAGAGTGCATAGTGGCTACCTTCTACCTACATTGTTATTCTTCATGATACCATAATAACATGATTGTATATAAGTGTAACAAGTGGTGGGTTTGTGTTCATGCTGACTCAAAAATCTGTTACTTCATGAGGAAAAGCATATAGTTTCTCATTCAAGCCCACTCACTCACCAATTCTTATCAAATCATGCTTTTACCAATCCCTAAGGTCCCCGAAATCCTTAAAGGAATCTGCAAGGTCAAAATTATTTTTAGTGTAATACTACAGTGTTGTCATCCTAAGTCCTTAATAATTACACTGTCTGTGTTAACATTTACACTCATGATACAAGTGCAACTGTGGATGACATTGCTGATGTCTTGGTACAAGTCATTACAATGGAATCGGATGGCACCCATATATAGTCACTTTGAAGTCACTTTGAAATTTAACAAAATTAAGCAGCCAGTGCTCATTTAAAAGTTCTTATTGGAGTGATACAAATATTAATTGTACTAAACTGAATTCTTGAGTACATTTTTTGAAATGTTCTGTGCTGTGAACCGGGACATAAAAAAATAAAGTACCTTGGCTGCATGCCAAAATAGATTGTCTTAGAAAAAGCACTTCTGTGATTGTTGAAGCTGCGAACATGAAAAAGAAAAAACAATGACAAGCCATAGTTCTTCGGTTTTTCATCCTTGTCAAGCACATACTTTGTAGGAAATGAATGAAGTGAGCCTGTCACTGCCGAAGAAACAGGTGAAAGAATTTGTGGTTAATAATAAAATGTTTGAATGTTCAGAAAATAAAACAGAACTTTGGACAACCTTACCATCACTAAAAGTTCGATAATGTCCATTCTTAGAGCCTTTTTCTCATAAGGTCAGTGCTGAAATACCTGACATGATTTTCATATTATGTAATGGGCCAGCATTGGAAAGATGTGGCCAGATGATCAGTGCCTCCTGCTGCATATGTGTCAACAGAAGAGCCATCCAAAGTGTGACGCATGTGAATAGGTTACAAGGGAGTGAGCTCGTGTATTTACTACCGTGCATTTTGATTCTACAATCCAACTTAGCCTTACAAAACAATAGCTTTCACGTTTTGTCAGGTTTTGATGTGGACCAAAGAGTGAGCACCATTGTCCTAAAACACTGTGAAAATAGTGCACAACTTCACATCAACATGGCTCTCAATTTCTGCATAAAGCTCAAATAAACGTATCACAGCAGAATAAAGTGGTAGATTTAGGACTCCAACTATCTTCAATGAATATTAAAAAATTTGTCAAAATACAAATTAATATAACTCTTCAAAATTATTCTATTTGAAAAGTACAGTTTAAATTTGGAAAATGATTAACATACAAGAATGTATCACTACTTTAAAATTCATTAAAAGATGTCACAATTAATTCCCTCTGTTTGTAAGGCTTGCATAATGAATATAAATAGATATTGTCAAAATAAATGAAAATTCTTTCCAGTTTTCAGTAATTTTTAAAAGCCAGGGAGGCGGTTCAATCACTTACAGCAAAAAACACAAGGCCTAAGTCCCAGACCTAGGACCCCTGATACCAAAGCATGGCTGAGCATGGAAGTGTGCACTTTCCATTCTACTGCAGAGACAGGAAGATCTCTTAGACTTGCCGGCCAATCAATAAAGCCACTCTTGTGAGTTCTAGGCAATACCGGATGTTGTCATTTGGCCTCCATGTGCATGCGCACACATGTATGTATATACACAATCATACACACACTGAAGAAAGAAAGGAAAAAGGAGAAGGAGTGTAGAAGGAAGGAAGAGAAAGAAAAAAGCAGACAGTGTGGTCCTATGATTAAAATCTTTGAGAACTACTGCTTTATTGTGGGCAGTTTTTATTTATTTATTCATTTCTATAGAAAACAGCAGGGAAAATGACACATTCTACTTCCTGAATCCAACTGCAGCACATGGGTGAATAACGAATCAGATATTTCACTGTAGCTAGTAAAAATTCATCTCAGTTTTGGACAATAAATAATAAATATATGAACTGCTCATTCTACCTAGGGATTTCACAAATTTTTATGTTTTTGGCTCTTTCATTATCATAATGAAAATTTGGAAAATATTTTAGACATTATTTAAATGTAATAAAATTCAGCATCTTAGTATACACTTTGAAATAAAAACAGTTTTTAGTTTATTTACAAAGCATGCAGCCGTATACTTTGACAGTTCAAAGAGAAACTTTTTAGTAAAGAGTTCCTTATTATCCCTGTGAGCACTTACATTTCCATATGTGTAGACTCGTCTAACTGGACACGCTATACAAATGGACTCACACACAATGTGTGGCTTCTACTTATGACTTCCTTAGCTATACATCAAGGGGCATCCACATTATGGATATATAGCATTTTCTCTAGCCATTAACCAATCAATAGTGAGTTGAGTTTTTTTCCCTTTTGGGCTATTATAAATATTGTTGATGACCATTCATACACAAATTTTATGTTTTCAGTTTTCTAAGAACAATTTCAACTGGACAATTTCTGGACCACTGGAAATTATTCATTAAGTACTTTTCTGAGTTAGAGATTAGGCAGAGGGGCTCGCATGCTAATATTCAGTCATGAACTTACATCCCCAATTTTCTGTTTGTTCATTTGGAAATAGAGTCTTATGAAGTTGATCACACTGACGTTGAGCATGTGAGCTTTCTGTGCACAGCCCCAGAATAGCTGGAATTCCAAGCCTGTACCACCATCCCTCTTTAACTAAGCATATAAGAATATGCTTAACTTTCTTAGCACCATCAAACTGATTTATGCGATAGCTACTGTGCTTCCCATGGGGACTTGCTCTGTTTTATATTGTGCACTCCCACTAGCAAGGTGTGAGTGTTCCAATTTTCTCACATCCTTGGTGACACTTACTAGCCTCCCTCCTTATTTGTTGTACGTGAGTGTGAATGTGACCTGGAACCTTGCCCTTACTGGAGTATCTTATATCTGTGAGCTCAGCTCATTCACTTTAAACATTACACTGAGTTCTCTAAAGGTGCTCTTGAGTCTCTTAGAAGTACAAGCATACTTCCTAGGATGATCTAACAGTTCTCAACATGAATACCATGCCCAAATTAGAAGTATCATTTAGTTCTAAAGATAGCACTTAAAATTTCATTTATTGAAGCTTTCAGGAATGCCCATGACAAGATGGCCATTCTATGGCAGAAATTATGAAAATAGCCATGCTCTTTCATTGGACCGATACTAGAAAATGATACACAAAATAGCCTAAGATATTATGTACCATAACATCTTCTTTCCAAATGGTGGGCAGTTTTCACATTTTTGTTTTTCTAAATCTTTTGTACTATTTCTTACTTTCCAGGTATTGTGTAAAAGGAACACTCCTGCATTGCTGGCTGGAGTGCAAGCTGCTACAGCCACTTTGGATGTCAGTATAATGATTACTCAGAAAATTAGGAAACAACCTTCCTCAAGACCCAGCAATACCACTTTTGGGTATATATCCAAAGGATGCTCAATCGTGCCACAAGGACATGTGCTCAACTATGTTCATATTCATAGCAGCATTGTTTGAACTTGGAAACAACCTAAATGCCCCTCGACTGAAGAATGGATAAGGAAAATGCGGTACATTTACGTGATGGAATACTACACAGCAAAAAAAAAGACATCTTGAATTTTGCAGGCAAATGGATGGAGCTAGAAAACATCATTTTGAGTGAGGTAACCCAGACCCAGAAAGACAATTATCACATGTACTCACTCAAAAGTGGTTTTTAAACATAAAGCAAAGAAAACCAGCCTACACATCACAATCCCAGAGAACTTAGACAACAATTAGGACCCTAAGTGAGACATACACGGGAAGTAGAAAAAGACAAGATCTCCTGAGTAAATTGGGAGCATGGGGACCTTGGAGAGGGTTAAAGGGGAGAGGAGAGGCAGGGAGGGGAGCAGAGAAAAATGTAGAGTTCAATAAAATCAATAAAAATATTTGCATTGTTATAATAAAATAGTAAGCAAAAGATTCTAATTTGAGTGCATTTTAAAATAAAAATTGAAGCATTAATTTTTATTCCAATATTGGGAATTTTTTAAAGTCATGAATTCATGTACATTTTTGCCAAACACATTTTGATTTTTCTCCATCTGTAAGACTGCCATATAGATTGATATTGAGATGTCAAATTAATTTTGTGTTCCTTGGCTGAGATGCATTTTGTCATCTTGTAGTTATTTATTGTCTGTTCAATAGCTTGTTTTTGCATTTGTAAATGATTTTGCCCTTGCATTTAGATAGACATTAACCTGCAGTTTTGTTTTGGGTAGTATAGGATTTGGATTTCCTTTGTGGTTAGTGGTCCAGTTGCACACCTGCTTAAATTTTGTATTTTTTCAGTCAGTTTGGTAATGCCTATATTCTAGAAGTTTGTCCATTTCATCTAATTTGTTGAGTCTATTGGCGTATAGCTATTCATAACATCCCATGTCTTTTGCACTTTTGTCAGATTCATGCTGTTGTACCCTTCACTGCTTCTTCTTTGGGGGAATATGTATATCCTTTCTCTTTTCCTTCCTTCCTTCCTTTCTTCCTTCCTTCTTTTTTTATTTTTCGAGACAAGATTTCTCTGTGTGATATCCCTAGCTGTCCTGGAACTAGCACTTGTAGACCAGGCAGGCCTCAAACTCACAGAGATCTGTCTGCTCCAGCCTCTGGAGTGCTGGGATTAACACTGCCCAACCTAGATGTTAATTGTAATTCCTTTAAGTCCTTGAAACACTTGTATAATTGAGATGAAGCAGTCAGCTAACTGTGAAATCTGAGGACACTCAGCAAAATGTCTACTTTTCGCACACTCTCTTCTCAGATTGAGTGTTAAATTACAGCAATTTGGAATTCTTATTATATTCTCTCTTAGAGGGTTGTCTTGTTCCTGATTTTAGAAATTGTTTATATATATATATATTTATATATATATATATTTATATATATAATTGTTTATATATATGTTTATTAACTTGCTTCTTAGTGGTTTGCAATTCATTCTTTTCAAAATATATGGCCATACTCTCTTCTATTTACTTTATCACTCCTATTCAATACTTCAAGGTAAATTCTTAAGAGTCCACTTCTCCATAACTCAGTGGTTAGCCAAAAGTTGGCCAGAGATGAGACTCAAGCTTCTGAAGCCAATGGCTCTCTCAGTGTTGGTCGGTGTGTCTGATTATGTCTCAAGGACACATTCCCGGTCAGGCCATTTTAATTCTTATTTTACTTCACAGGGGTCTTTAACAAAATTCTTTGGTAAATCATAAAGGCTCCTGCTGAGAAAGGAATGTCTAAATAGCTTAGGTATCCCCAGGTCTTTTAGGTGCAGCCAAGAATATGAAGAATCTCTAGGGCTCTTTCTTTACCATTTCTCTCTGTTAGTTTTGGGTTAGCGCTCTCAGACACTTGCAGCCTCAGCCAATGAGAACTGGGTTTTCCCAAATCAGTTGCCTTGAGGTTGTTGCTTATGTCTATAACCGCTGCTCTAAATTAAGTTCTCTGTCAGCACCTGCCCAGCTGGTTAGAAACACCATGAAAACAAAGCATCCTTTGGATATATAACCAAAAGGGGTATTGCTGGGTCTTGAGGAAGGTTGTTTCCTAATTTTCTGAGAAATCGCCACACTGCCATCCAAAGGGGCTGTGCCAGCTTGCATTCCCACCAGCAATGCAGAAGTGTTCCCTTTTCCCACAACCTCAAGAACTATATTGAATATATATGGAGATAGTGGAAAACCTTGTCTTATTCCTGATTTCAGTGGGATTGCTGTGAGTTTTTCTCCATTTAGTTTGATGCTGGATGTTGACTTGTTGTATATTGCCTTTAGTATGTTTAGGTATGTTCCTTGTATCCCTTCTCTCTCCAAGACCGTTATCATGAAGGGATGTTGTATTTTCAAGAGCTTTTTCAGCATCTAATGAGATGATCGTGTAGTTTTTATTTTTCAATTTGTTTATAGGGGGATTATATTGACATATTTTTGTATGTTGAATCATCCATGCCTCTCTGGGATGAAGCCAACTTGATCATGGTGGATGATGGTTCTGATGTGTTTTTGGATTTGATTTGCAGTATTTTATTGAGTATTTTTGAATAATGCAAATTTTACCTATGACACATCTCCATTAAGAGTGTTCAAGATTGTCTTTTTATCAGTATTTATTATCTTTGATAATAGCAGTTTTCAAATAGTTAGTGACTGGGTTTGGATTTCTCTGATAACCAGAAATGTTACCAATTTTTTTCTTTATTTTTTTTTTGTTTATTTTTTTTTTAGTTGTTGGAAAGAAATTTCTGCCTCTTCCCCATTTCTCATTTCCCTCCCCCTCCTCCCACACATTGCCCTCTCCCCCACTCCCCTCCCCCTCCCCCCTCCCCCCCACTCCATTCGCCCTCCCTCTCAAGAATGAAGAGCAGTCCAGATTCCCTGCCCTGCAGGAAGCCCAAGGTCCTCCCACTTCTATCCAGGACCAGGAAGGTGAGCATCCAAACAGGCTAGGCTTCCACAAAGCCAGTTCATGTATTAGGATCGAAACCTAGTGCCATTGTCCTTGGCTTCTCATCAGCCTTCATTGTTCGCCATGTTCAGAAAGTCCAATTTTTTAAGATACATACTGCTCAATCATATGTCCTCTTTTGAGAAATGTCTAACTAGGTCCGTGCCTGTTATTTAAAATTTGGCTATACAGTTTGTGTAATTGAAGTCTATGTGTGTGTGTTTACACACACCTCTATATGCACTTACGTGTGCTGGTGCACATGTGTGCATGTGTGTGTGTGTTCACACACACCTCTATATGCACTTACGTGTGCTGGTGCACATGTGTGCATGTGTGTGGAAGCTAGAGGACAACCTTGGGTGTAAGTTCTCAGGAATTTTATATGATGTTTTGAAACTGGGTCTTTCATTGGCCTAAAATCTGCCAATTAGTCGAAGCTGGCTGGTCAAACAGCTCCAACTATCCATCTGGCTCTGCTTCCCCAGTCCTGGAATAAACGCACACTCCCACTCCCACATTCCCACATCAACTCTTTTGGGGCTTTGTTTTGTTTTGTTTTGTTTTTGGTGTTGTTGTTGTTGTTTTTACAGTTTATGGGGACTGAACTTGAGCCCTCATGTTTTCAAGGCAACTAATTTACCAGCTGAGCTCTCACCTTAGTCCTGTTATTTCCTTGCATTGTGTAGTCGTAAATCCTCGTCAAATGTACCTTGGAAATAGCAAGTGTATTCCTAGATTCTGTGGTTTGTTTCTTGATTTCTAATACTCATTTCCTTTTCTGTGTGTACATATGTTGTAAGTCCATTTGTCTGTCTCTGCTTTTCTTTACTGTACTGTTGTCTTATGCCAGTGTTGCGAAGTCTCTCTCTTTTCTTCTAGCAGTTCCACGGGTTCGGGGCTTATGTTTCTGTCTTTAATTTAGCTTGAGCTGCTTTTTCTGAAATAAGGATTTAGTTTCATTGTTCAGAGTGTGTATGGATCCAATAACTCAGAACCATTTGTTGAACCAACTATTACAGCTGGATAGACAGAAGAACTTCTACTATGTAATCCTGCAGGGTGACCTTAGAGAATGATTGCATAGTGCATACTTCAAGGTGTTATCAAAATAAGTTTTAGCATTTCCACCAGAAACAAATGATCAATGGCTAAGTATGGTGGCCGACACATTAATCCCAGCACTCCAGTGTGGTCTAGGGAAAGTAGATGTTTCTCTGTGACTTCAAAGCCAACCTGATGCACATAGCTTGTTTCAGGACAGTTAGAGAAACCTTGTCTCAAAATATAATAAATAATAATAATAATAATGTTTTCATAGCTGTTTCTAACTGGATTTAAGCATGTTACAATACATATATGTGTTAAAGTACATATAAGTGTTTAAAGTGGTATTTCATTTGTATTTTAATAAATACAGCTTGCCTGAAATTCAGAGAGTAAAACAGCCATCCTGGTCAGCCTTACAGACCAGGTAATGGTGACACACACCTTTAATCCCTGTTGTCATGCTAGTTCTCCATAGAAACCTGACGGTAGTGATGCATACCTTTAATCCCAGCCCTAGAGAGGAATATAAAATGGAGGGAGACAGCCCTCAGACAGTCGCATTCTGAGATTCCTGGAGGCAGGATTGCCATTTCGGACTGAGGTAGAGGTAAGCCAATAACTGGCTGTTTTGCTTTTCTGAACTTCAGGTTGAAGTTCTGTCTCTGGGTTTTAATTAATCGTGCTACGTACAATTTTCATGCTTTTAATTCAACAATTAAAATTAGCCTAATTAATTTTTAAAAACTAAAATCCTTTTTAGAAAAATAAAACAATAAACTGATAATAATGGGTATTACACTTGATCTAATCCAAAAAGCCAAGAAACAATACACGGGTATTTTTATGGGGAAAATGGGGAAATTGAGGAGGGGTAATTTAATTGGAGAAGAGGAAGAGAGGTCAATCAGTTCAAAAGAAGATGGAGAGAGAAGTGACAAATAACACTAGAGATATTTGATAAAGCCTCAAGAAATTATTGATTTATATTTTCCTACATTAGGACTAATATACATACTTTGTATTATCATAACTGTGTGTGTGTGTGTACATGTATGTGTGTTAAATAAAGTTATGCAGCTTGGGCTGACACTGTTTCCCACAAGAGTCCTAGGCTCTCTAATAAAACCTCCAGTACCTAGCTTGAGAAACTTCCTTTTGAGTTGTTGTTCAGGCAATATCAAGGGACTCCCAAAACAATATAGGTTGTTGCTGTTACCCTTGGCTGCCTCTCAGGGGTTGAAGGTAAGTTCCTATTGCTAAATATATACTGTATGATTCAGACACAGGGCTTAGAAAATTCCAGCTAAATCTAAACTGAAAGTCTATGTACTATTGTCCAACTTTCATAGTCCCAGAAAGTGCTTGGCAAGCTGCCAAGATCAGGGAGAAATCAATAGTCCTACCCAGCTGTGACACCTATGAAACATAACAATGGTCATCATGGCAAGATATCCCTAAAGGAGCCGTAGTGACACTCATATTTTCATGATAACCAACAGCTGTTTAGTTGGACCGACAGCCTGCTCAACAGGAAGAAAATCATGTCTGATACTAGAAACAGAGCCAACTATCATGACCAGCGAGATCATAGATCTTAGAGGACAGCTCACTGCTGACACTTTACTCCACCAATAAAACCCCTAACTGCATTCTAAAACTTATTCTTGTACCCACAGATAAGTGTAGCTCTTACCTCTCATTAAAGAAGCTTCTCTTTGCAGTGAATGGAGACCATTACGGAAGAACACAACTGGTCATAATGCAGAAATGGTGGGGAGCCCAGCCTCAGGGGATACATCTGCTACACAACTCCTTCGCCTAGGGCTCAGAGGGCCAAGAAGTCTACTGTGAGATTGCATCTCTTAGAAACAACAGGAGAATTATACCCGGAATATCTCAACAATATGGCTGCCTAAATAAACATGAACCTTGACAATGCCAATAGATAGGGTCACATGGAAGCAGGAAATCTCATGGGCTCCCTCCCATAGACAAAGAACTGCAGACAGCCAATGGCTGCAGAGGGGGGAGAATTAGTCTCTTCCGGGAATGGGCACTCTGATTATGCAGTGCAAAGTAGTCAGCCCTGAAATCACATGCATAAAAGGAACTCTAAATGGGCTCATCAGCAGGTTGTATTTAGATGGATGTATGTATACACACACACACACACACACACACACACACAAACACACACATGCACACGCGTGCATGTGTGTAAAAACAGTCAAGAGAAGCCAGCAATTTGAGAGTGAAGGGAGTACAGGGGTGAGGTTGGAGGGATAGGCATGGTAGGGGATGGAGAGAGGGAAGAAAAAGGGGATTGTTATGGATAGATTTAAATAAAATATTTAAATAAAATAAACTTTTTAAAAAATTATTTTTGAGATTATAACATCTTTTTCTCTTTCTTTTTATTCTCTTTCCAAACCCTATATATCCCTCCTTGCTCTTTTTCAAATTTGTGGTCTTTTTCATTGTTTTTATGTACATATATGTATCATATATACGCATTACATATTCAAATATATGTAATACACACACGCATATAGATGTGTGTGCATACATTCTTAAATACAGCCTTCTCGATCTGCACAATGTTACTTTTATGTATGTCTTCAGGACTGGTCATTTGGTATTGGATAAACAGTGTGTTCTTTCCTAGGGAAGACTAGTTCTCCTGCTCTCAGCATTCCTTGGTTTCTAGCAGTTCCTTGGGTAGTGTTGAAGCTTCCTGGGCTCCACCATATCACCCTCCATGTTAACATGTCTGTTATTTCTTTGCTCTTCTGTTTAAACAGTCATGGCGGTAAGACTTTATGGGTGTAGCTTCTTATTTTCCTAGGAGACACATATCACAGCAAACTTCCTCTTCCTCTGGCTCTTACAATATTTCCACTCCCTCTTCTGCAATGATTCCTGAGCCTTAGGTGTGGGGATTGTATTATAGATGTACTTAGCAGGAATGGACTCCACAACTCTACATTTTCATTGATTATGGGCATTTTTTGAAGTGGTCTCAATTTGCTGCAAAAAGAAGTTTTCTTGATTCAGGGTATCTCTGGGTATAAGGACAAATGTTTAGAATGTACTTAGGGATTATGCTGGTTTCATAAATCAGTGGTTTTAGGTTCTTCTCCTTCAAGATCCATGACTTCTCTAGCTCTAGCAGTTGACTAGGTTTCAAATACTACGCATGATTTCCCTCTTGTTGAAAGGGACTAAAGTCCAATTAGAGATGTTGGTTACCGCTAAGGTATGTATGGCATTATTGCACCCTTGGGGTTATTGTGTTATGTTGGTAATTGTTGTGGCTCATAATTATTATTTATGAGGTTCACCATGACTCATAATTATTATAATTACAACTTTTGTATTTCTAATTATGCCATAAAGAAAACAAAAGTATTTACCACAACTGGAAAAGACAATCAAAAATTATATTTCTGCCATAGCATTTTATATCTAAAATATATACTGAACTCTTCAAGCTAATAGGATAATTCAATTGCAAGTTTTTTTCTTTTCTTTTTTCCTTTTTCTTTTTTCTTTTTTTGGATTTTCGAGACAGGGTTTCTCCATAGCTTGAGCAAATGTCTTATACGTATTTTCACTGAAGACAATATGCTGATATACAAAACATACAAAAAGCTTTACCATCACCATTAATTGAATGCAAATTAAACCATACTTGACATAAAAAGGTAGCACTACGCATCAACCCTAATGATTACAAATTTTTAAAGGGCATTACTGGGGCCAAGAGTGATGGCTCAGCAGTTAATAGCTCTTCAAGAGGACCCAGTTTGATTTCCATCACCCACCCTGTGGCTCAAAACTATTTGTAACTTCAGTTCCAGAGGATGCAGCAGCCTCTTCTAACTTTCTGTAGGCATGATACACAAATGCACACATATACACATAACTAAAAATAATAAAAATAAATATTTTAAAAGAACAATACCAGTGTTTGGTGTAAATTTGAGAAACCTGGACTCTTTGTCCTACATTGGTATTTAAAATGGTATAGCTATTTTAGAAAACTGTTTATCAGCTTCTAAAACTGAAATGTAAACATATAAGCATAGCCTAAATTCCAACCCTACATATCTTTATAAAGAGTGAAAAGATGTGTCCACATGAATGTGTATGCAAATATCATGACATGCAAATATCATGCTACTGTAATAATAAAAGATTGGAAACAATTGAGGAATCTATCATAGATAGTAGATAGATAAAATGTGTTTAAAGTAAAATGGACAAATAACATGTCTGAAAAAGGTAGGTTTACACTGATGAAAATATTGCAGACTGACTGGGCTATAGCCAGAAGAGGCAACTGGCTGCAGAAAAGCATTGGAATGTAAGGGGTGTTCTAAAACAGCTTAGTGGGGATGTTTGTGTGTCTATGAATTAACTAAAATTACTAAGTTCTACTTTTTAGAATGACTGAATGTGAAAATCAAATTATGTCATGATAATTAATTTCATTAAATATATTTTAATGAGAGCAAAATATCTTAATACTAAGCTGAAAATGAGGGCAATAATGGAAAGACAGACATAAAGAGTGAGAACCACAGCAAGTAACAGGAAACGTAAATTCCAAAATGCCTACTAATGGTGGTATCCCTAGAAATCATGACAGAAAAAAAAACACAGAAACTATCCCACTGTGCTCACAAACTCTTCCTTCCACATATGTCGGATGGGCAAGCGCTGCATTTGAAGATAGGATGGGCATCTCTCTTCTGAAGACTGCACAGAGTGCCCAGGAGCTGACCAAGGTGCTGATAATTGCCCAACTCAAGATATAGACACATGGCATGAACTTAGGTTATTGCTGTGAAGAACAAATTTACAGAGAAGTATACTAGATCTGACCACAGAGTTGACAGCCTTCAAGAGTCAAGTAATTGCAGTTACAATTAGTCATTACCCACAGAGCCATGTGCTTCTGTGCCAATTTGTTTTACATGAAGAAAGGGCATACCTGATGAAGACTCAGAAAGGAGTCAAACCATTCCTGTAGTGACCACAGGTCACGACTTCAATACTGATGGCAATTTGCTAGTATGCTAATGCTTTCCAATTAAACCAATCATAATACCTTCATAAAATATTGTATGCAACACAATGTTCTCTTCTTTTTAAGTGCTAACCTGGGCAAATTTCTCTGCAGAAACCTATTCATATTTATCAACTTATTCATGAACTCACTTAGCAATTTGTAGCTTGTAAGAAATCATACCCTGTGTTGACCATGACAATTTGTCAGAATAGAAACATATTTCTATTCTAATAGATTACAGGATAATTGGAGAGAACTTTTATTATTTAATGACTCTGAAGACAATATTTTGAAAGAAGCTTTGCAAATTTGTATTAGATTCAGTAAAACTAATAACCTCTTTAAGAGTAAATCAAAATGCTAAACTTTGCTTCTTCATTAAAGAAAAAATTCTCAAAGTATTTCAAGACGTTTTATTGTCATCAATGGAAGTAGTCAGCTCCAGAGAAAGTTTTAACATAAAATATATTTAATTCTTAAGTAAATATATTTGGGTGTAGTATTATGCACAACAAACCTCAAATGTGATGTGTTTCAAAACAACATAAAACACGTTTAGAACGCTAGTATGAATATGGATTTTTGCATTTTTGTAATTTAGGGTAATTCATAAATGCATGTTAAAATACCAATGAAAATAAGCCTTAAATGTACTCTGAATTTTTTAAATGGATCATATATTCTTTTATTTCTATAGTCCCGGATTCCACTGAGCACAAGATTCCACTACAGTTCTTTTTCAGAATATACTTTTGGACATTCCACTCCCTGAAGACTGTACTGACGCTCTGTACTGGAGCCTACAGTCTTTTTGGTTCCCAGGGCATGGCTGTCACTGAGAAGACTCTGGTGAGTTGCTTTAGGAGAGATGTTCCCTTTTGCTTTTGTACTTGAGTCAAGGCATGTAAAAATGCATGCATCCTGGTCATTATGATGGGAAAGGAAGAATGAAGAGAACAGAATGGCTATGGACTAATCCAAGCAAGCAACTACGTGATTAAAAATATTGTATTTCTTGCTCTCCAATAAACCTATTGTTAAGTTCAAAATACAGTAAGTCAGAAATGTATGTAATACAGATAACTTGCATCATGGCTTAGCTTAGCCTGCCTTAGATGTGCCCAGGATGCTTAAAGCATGCCCACAGCTGGGCAAAGTCATCTAACTCATAGCCAGTCTATGATAAAGTGTTGGACATCTCATGTAATTTGTTGAATAACTATATCTAAATGATGGTTGATACAGTATACTGTAGAGTATCAAATAGTTTTCTTCATGATCATTTTACTTAATATGAATTGTATCTCACTCCTACTGCCCAGAATTCAGACTAGCTTACTTCTATATTGCTACCCCAGGAAAAAATGAAAATTAAAAATAAAAGTATGAATCCCAACTGAACAGCACTTACTTCCACATCATTATGAAAATAATACATTGAGCCAGGATTTAATATGAAAGTATATGTGACACCTGTGCCTTCTATGAGTATTCAAGCAGGACAACGGCTAATAATAACTCCCTGAGTGTAGAACAACCCTAAGTGCTATGCAGCCAGAGGGATCCATGTGGGCATTACCAGGTTCTTTTCTGGTCATAAAATCCAGTTGGTGTGCAATTACTCCAGTGTGACACCTTCTATAAGCTAGAAATCATGTCTTCAGTTTCAACATTGTAAATCAATGAAATTACATTGTAGTCATTGACAACACATACAATTTTGCCTGTTTGATGCCCCATTACTGCAGCAGCACTCGCCTTCATTTGGAAATCAGTCCTTCACTTCTCTACATGGATATTACAGGGCAGTTTCCCCTCCTCAGTCTCTCTGCACTGAGGACATATTTATAGACAGCCCAATAATGTCACACAGATTGCTCCCACAAACAGTCCTTTCTACTTTGTCGTACTAAGGTCCATTTTTACATCAGATGGTGAAATTTCTAAAGTTCAATTTTCCATTCACTTCACCCCCCACTTTTACACTAAAGGTGGTAAAGTTTGAAACCATATTCCTGAATTGAATTTGTCATATTAAACACAATAGTGTGAAGAATGTGGTTTGCTCCAACTTTAACCCATGAAGCAATTGTAGAATTTCAACAAGAATGGGTATGGAGGAAGATGCCTTTTGTGAACTATCAAATGTTGTCCCGTTGTTACCTCTGCACTCCATTTACAGAGCATAAACACATATTAGAAAACATTTTCCACAAAAAGCAACAAAAGAAAATGAAATTATGTCACTTGCAGGAAAAATGAATGGAGTTAGAGAACATGTTAAGTGAAATAAAGCAGACCCGTGAACACAATAGTGTATAATTTTAGACTGATGGGGGGCTGGGTCTGAAGCAATGATAGAGCATCAAGCAGACTATAGGCTGATGAAAAGGAAGGAAGATGTAGAAGAGTAATAATGTGACTAATATGATCATCAAGGTACATCATATACAGGTATGGAACTGTCACACAATGTGCACTCTTCAAAAATTTTTAAAAGTGAAATGAATCATTTGTTCAAGGAAAATCAGGTTTCAGTTTTACTTGTCCTGGATAGTCTCTCCACATCCTCCAAAGGTATGATATCTGATTGGAGGATAAAACATAACACACAACTTGAGACAAAGAAGGAAAAAAAGAAAGAAAGAAAGAAAGAAAGGAAGGAAGAAAGCTTTCTGCTCTATTTGCTTTTATAAAAACATGGATTGATATGCACAGCAAGCACACCTTAGCCATCTGTATATAACTGAAGAAGCTAAAATAAAAAAAAATATGGGCATCTCACTTGGTCTTCAGTAGCTTCTGATAAGATTTATTTATCATAGAATTGATGAATTTGATGGTCAGCAACAGCAGGGTTAAGCTGCAGTAACAAACAACTTCAAAGTTTTAGGAGTATAACACAATATTGTTTCCTGTTCATCTGACATTAGCAGTATGGATTGGTTGAGGTCTCTGTTCATCATAGTCACTTAGGGATGCTGATGACAGAGACTCCTCCCAATGCAAGCTTCCATGGTTATTGCATCTTAAGGAAAATGTCTCAAAGTTCAGGAAACAGTAAACATGAGGAAGGCAGGTCTCAACAGCAAGTAACATTATAGATGCCACCATTTATTTAGCTTTCTGTGTATTTCACAGCTTGTATTTTAACTCCCCATTTAGTGTTTTTCCCCTAATGTCTGATTTATTAATCTTAAAAAATTTTTGATAAGGCACTTTTATATAAATATATAACAATGCAATGTATCTCTGCTCACAATGTAATAATTTGCAGCGTACTTCATTTTTGGCCCACTCTTCATCCTTTAGAGTATGTATCCCTGAAGACAAGAGGTGTAACATGAAGGGGCGAGGAAACCGAATGCCACAGAAAACCAAGTTAAGAACATTCAGAACATATATTTGTAAATCGGACCTATTAATTTCTCAGCATCCTTGTCAAATTATTAATTCCTCTGGCCCTAGGGCAGTGATTCTCAACATGAGGGTCGCAACTCCTTGAGTCATGTGGTCACCTAAGACCATTAGAAAACACAGATATTTACATTATGACTCATAACAGTAGCAAAATTACAGTTATGAAAGAACAATGAAAATAATTTTATGGTTGGGGGTCACCACAATAAAAGGAACTGTATTAAAGGGTCACAGCATTAGGGATGTTGAGAACCATTGGTCTAGTGGAAGTAAGAATAGAACATTGCACTCATTCTGCAACTGTGGAGGAGAGAGATCTGCTTTTGTAGAGCGATCTCCTTTTGCACAGCATTTGTAGAAGCCTGATAACATCACCTTAAAGAATCCATGTAACTTAGATCAAAAGCAGTTTCTGTGAGTGTAAAAGGAAACCTAGGCATTAAAAGGAAAGTTTTGAATTTAATAAGGCAAATGAGGTCTTCAGTAAGATGAAAAAAAATCCTACATTGAGAAAAATTACAATATATAAAGCTGAAGGGTCAACAATAACAAAAATTCCTATAAAGCTGAAGGGTCAACAATAACAAAAATTCCTATAAAGGTAAAAGATGACCAAGCAGACATTTTAAAAATAAACATGATTCCCCTCACTACTAATCAAATAATACACCAACCAGTTTGTTTCATCTAGTGCTGAACATAAAATGGAGAACTGGTTGATGTGCAAACTAAAATGATTGTTCTTGAATCCATTAACTATTGCTCTACAAAGATTGTTGAGAGTAATTTGCCTGTGTTCCACAAATTAATTTGCATGCTTTACATAAAAAGAAAAAGTCTCCACTGGAAATGCTTCAGAGTTACAACATGAATGAAGGGATATAAATAAGCATGATAGTTCTCATTGTTTTTCATGTAACATCAAGAATTGGAGGAAATACATATAAATTCATCTACTCAAAGAGATGGTTATGTCTCTGTAACAGAGTTCATGTGACTATGATAAGAACCAGAGAAAAGTTATAAAGGTGTGGAACAGGACTTACAGTGTGCTGCTGAGTTAAAAACAAGTTGAAGAATAAAAAACACAGCAAGGACCATACCACAAAGAAGACTTGATTAGTGTCTCTGGGTTGCCACAATGCAAAAACTCTTATCATAATTACTTTCAAGATACCAATCTTTAGTAACTGGACTGAGAAAATCATAAGAGTTGTACAGGACAATTGGGGGGCAGTGATTTTTTTTGTTGTTGTTGTCTGTTTGGTTGGTTTTTGCTTTTTTAATTTTTTGTTTTTTGAGACAAATTTTCTCTATGTAGTCCTGGCTGTCCTGGAACTCAATTTATACACTGCTGGCCTTGAACTCAGATATCCACCTGATTCTCCCTCCTGGGTGCTTAGATTATAAATGTGAACCACCACTGCCTGGCTCCAGAACACGTGTGTGTGTGCCTCTTTGCAAGAGGGTGCGGAAAAGCAGAACAAATGTCAGGAAGGGTACAGGGAAACTGGACCACACAGACTGCCCAACAATATAGTATCATTTTGTAGTCCTCATACCTGATGATTGGGGGTGAAAATTTTTTGACTGAGCATCACTGCTTGTGTAATAGTCTTGTATTGAGATTTAAGCATTTATTGCTAAAAAAGCAAGACATGAGTACTATAAGAAAAGAAAATCTAAGAGTATTAAAGAAAAATAAAAGTTGCTCAAAATTCCTCCACTTTAGAGTAACTACAGCACTGTAATTTTGGTGAATTTCCTCTGTGAAAGTTTTCTAGGAGACAACATAACTTTGTAATCTTTAAAATTAAAGTTTATATCTTATGAGTAATTTTCTAACTCTGCTGAAATTTTAAACTATTTCTGATATTGCCTTAGGAAATAATATTTTATTTTCTTAGAAATGGCATTCATTACTAATTAAGAATGAGATTTCAAAGTAGGTCTTAAAGAGAGGATAAATAATTTTAATAAATGCCATTGATGATAACGCTATGATGCTAAAATTTACGTCCTAGATTTACTACATTCTAAGGTGTTCATTGCATACTTTACTAAGTACATATTACTTCAACTACAAGAATACTATTGGCCCTTTGAAGTTCATAACAAAAGAAAAAGTTGACTGAATTAATTCCAGATGAAGGTTTGAGGTGGGTAAAAGGGATTCACAGGTACAGGAAAGTCCAAAAGGAAAGCAGTTTTAGGGAGAGAGCAAGGTTATTAACAAAACAATAAAATTGGTGGTGAATATGATAGAAGAATTATCGATACATTATGTATATATGCATGGTTCATGTGTGTTTATATATCTGATATATATCAAACTATATATGTACATTATGTATACATATATGTATGCATGTGTGTTCATATATGTATACATATATATGTGTGAATTTTATCAAGAAAAATAGAGCAACCCAGTGCAGTCATTTCATTTTGGTAGTCATGATAATCTTGTCTCTACAGCTTTTGATAAAAGGGAGCAGATGAGAGAATTCACTACAAGGCACTTAAACCTGGGATTCCAGAAACCTGTGTTCAACAGGAATTTGAAATCATTGTGTTGGATTTTCCTTATGATCCAACATCTCAGCATATCAAGACCCAATCAAAATTCTAATCTAATATCCAATTGCATTGCTTACATAATGCCCATCTATTGATCAAAAGGTGGGAATACAGGTTTTTAGGCATGTTTTGCCTGGGGTTCTATTTTCAGAGATATTTCAAAACCCATGCCCAAGGTAGTCTCTGTGTCTAAAGTCATTTGCTTTACAGAGACTATTAACTCACAAGCTGATGGTTGTTTGACTAACACATGCCCACTTCTAAGTTATGTAAGTAATTGATAGATGCCTGGTATCCATTGACCTAATTAGGATTACATGGGATCACTATTATATCTTTCTTTTCCTTTTGCAATTATGAAGATTGTTTATATAGACAAAGTAAAGAAAAATATGGTCTCTTTTCTTCCTTAAGTAAATGTAATTAGTTGATGTAGTCACAAAAGGGTTCATCTGTACTTTATAAAATTAAGGTTGTAGACATCAGAGGAATGACTCTCCCCTAAATAACATCAGGTTTCAATGGAAATTAATAAGGCTTCTAGACTATTGATTCTTTTTCTTTTAATAAAATGTAGAACATGACGTGACCATCCGAGAATCAAGGAAATGGAATATGATGCCAGTATCCTGGAGCCTCTTGTACCTGCCACCCCAAGCAGAACTTTTGACTATGGCAAAATAGAAGGAGAAATGTTGAGAAAATCAGATTGAGAGTAATGGAATTGTGGAACCAGTAAACTGCAAATCAGCAGTGCAAGAGACACCCCAGAGGCCCTAATGTCAATACTGTGATATAATTGTATGGCAAAACTTATGTGAATTCAAACTGGCCTGAATTCATGCTGTGTGTGTGTGTGTGTGTGTGTGTGTGTGTGTGTGTGTGTTCTTTTCAAGGAATCAAAAATGAATTTTAATAGTATTTCCATCTTCAATACTTACAAAATATCCACAGTGCCTACTCTTTGTATTACATGTAATATAATTCCCCTTGGTAGAGGGACGCATAAAAGGAAGCTATCTATCTCATTTACCCCATACAAACCACAAAAATGTGACTAAGATCAACCAAGCAGTGAGTGTCCACTAAAGTGAACTCTACACCTGTAAAGCTTTTAATAGAGAAGTGAAAGGGAAAGAGTCAATTGATAAAACCCAGAAAAGTAAGGACTGAATGCTAGTCATAGCTTTAAAAAGCCAACAACATCAGTAAGCACAATTTTAAAGACCTAGATAAGAAAACAAGACAAAACAGAAAAACTTCACTTATTTCAAGGTTATAATGAAGGTAAACCATATTGAAAGAATGGAAAGATATTCCCTAATATTCAAATTACCCTGGGGCCATATTTCTTTAGAGAAGCAAGTGTGGTGATGTGAGCATGAGTTGGTGTGAAGAACCTTTTCTCTTGGTTGTCTCTTTCAATTTATGCATACCTGTAAGGATTCACATACACTTATTCCAGAAAACAAAATGCTACAGTCTTCCAAAACATATAGAGACCTTGAATATTCCAGAGCATTCAAATTTTACAGAAGTAAGGTGAATTTTCTTCCAAAACAAACATAGGTTTTGTATCCAGAGGGAGTTAGGTGATCTTAACTGTGAACAAGCACAGTACACTCAGCCTTCTGTGTCAACATGTGCAGATGCGGCCAACCCGGAGTCAAAAAGAACTTGTGAAAATCCCATCTATATGAACATGGACAGAGACTATATTCCTATCACTATTTTCTCTATAATATCACATGACAGCTATTTATGTAATGTTTATGTTGGTTTAGGTATTATAAATAACCTAGAGATTGAAGTATATGAAAGAATACAGATAGGTGATAAGCTAAAACAATGACAATTCATAGAAAGTTGTGTAGTCTTAGATTTAGGAAGTCTTAGAAACATGGAAGGTGCCTCCAAATAACACTCCAAATCAAGCATATGCCCAATGAGAATGGCACCTATTTGTTTGCCTGGCACGCCGCTGGCCACGCTAAGGGGAAAGTGAACATAGCTTGGAAGTGGGAGGATTTTCTGCAGAAATAACCACTGTTAATAATTTTTCAAAAAATAAAGGAAATTAGAAAGAAAAGAAGGCAAGCTTCATTAAAGAGAAGGCACTTTGGATCACAGATGTTGAAAAGGAAGAAAAAAAAACGTTGACGAGCAGTTCATCTGGGTGAAAATAAGAACCCAGAGGTACTCCTGAAGACTGGAGCCCACGGGTGCTGGGGAGTACAGGCGGGGGCATAACTTAGGGCAGGGGAGACACTTTAATTTATGTGCTCAATTTTTCTGAGATCTCAAAAAAAGAAAAAAATGAAGGTGGGGGAAGGCGATGAATGAGGTTAATTTTCTGGGTGGCACATTCAGGGTGCTTTTGAGATTAAGAGTTTTTCTATTACCTCAGTATCCTCATCTGAGAGAAAAGTGATTTCAGAGCCAGAAGCATTTCGCCAGCAGCCTCAATTCAACCTCCCCAAAAGGCCTTTAACAGTGACTGGGGCTCAAAGTTCATTTTTCAAATGAGGGTTATATAAGGGGGACTTCAAAATGGTAATCAACAAAGCACGTCTCTTTCATTTTAGCAAAACCTCCAAGTTAGAATATTACAGCATTGTGAGTTAAATGGGTAAGGTATAATAAATCACAGTACAAAAATAATGAAAATAAAAGGCTCAATTTTCAAGCAAAATAATAAAAATGTACTGAAATTAATATTTGATTTTTTTCTTTCTTGGAGCACAAAATACGATCTTTACAAAACTTTCTCTGAGGTTGGGAAGACAGCTCAGCTGATAAAGTACTTGACGCGCCAGCAGGAGGGCCTGAGCTCAGACTCTTGGTAAACGGTTACTAAGATTCTCAGTGGTAATGTTGTCTTCAGTTATGTAACTTTCAAGTTTATTAATTTATTAATTAATAAAATACCTGTTATGAGGCTCAATAAATCGTTTTAGGAGTAATAAACTTTATTGTTCAACAAAAAAGAAAAGAAAAGAAAAGAAAAGAAAAGAAAAGAAAAGGCTGGGCACACAGCACACTTCTGCCCTCACAGTGCCGGGAGGGCAGAAACATCTCGGGCACAGGCTCAGTGAAGGCCCCTGTCTCAGAAAACAAGACGAAAAGCGAGAGAGGCAGATTCTTCAGGTCGTCCTCTGGCCTCCACATGCACGGACACATGCGAGCACACATAAGAACATGTACACATACCATGCAAACTAGGTCAGAAAACTTTAGTGTTCTATTATTTTTATGAATAAATTCACCCTGGAAAGCAAGAATCACAACTACAGTTTTGAAAGTTCTACCTTCCTCATATTGTTTGGAGTTGTATCTGTTCGAGAGCCATTGACAAAGCAAAGGAAAATATCCCATTTCTCCAATCAAATTTCCTACTTAGAAAAATGTAAAATAAGTGCATTATTTTTACATCTTTCAAGAGTCCTGAGATTTGAGATTGCGTTCAACTTAAATATTCTTTAAAATACCATTTTTCTCCATTGTTTAGAAATTATTATAATTAAACAAACTCAAAAAAGTCTTAACTAAAAAGACCTCTGGTCATTCTCACCGCACAAAAATCTAACTGGAGGCAAAATTACAGCTAGACCCTAAATACACACCCATACTCCAAGAACTGTGACACCCTGCCGCATGGTAAGTGGGCTCCAGAAACATCCTGTAAGTCAATGGCTGAACTGCTCTCAGGACGTCTCATCTTCTCCCACACACTTCTAATTTCCTGGGGTGGGGGCTATTTTGTTGTTCAGCAAAGAAAGTTTCACTTCCTAAACTCCATTATTTATACTATGGCAAATACATTTAATTAGCTTAATTAGGGGGTCGGGGAGACATATTTTAGTGTAGTCTGTTAGAGCCTCTGTGAGGGACAGTGGAGTTGGTTTTAATGATGCTGCCAATTCATTTCCCTCAGTTTTCCGTTACTAATCCTGGATGTTTGAATCAAATTAGACTTGAATGAAAAAGTAGCTAACACTGTGATTTTTAGAAGGGGGAAGAATGAAAATCTGAGCACCACCTCATCAAGCGATAATTCCGAGTTCAGTGTGCATCAGTTTATGGAGTATTAAATAGTTCCTGTCTCCTTCAGTTTCCTGGTTTTTAGTATTTGGGCATTTCCTTCACCTAGTTTCCTTGGTAGATTAGAAATAAGTTTCACCCTATGTACAGAATCTGTCCATTGTCTCTCTGTAGTGCCAGCCTGCTGCGGTAAAGTAGCCCAGGGATAGTTTTCAGTAGACTTGAACTATTCTATAGACTTCAGCCTTCTCTTGTTCACCATCTTCCTGAATGAAGTCACAAAGGCTTCCTTGGTAACCCCACTCCTAAATTATAACAGAGAAGCATCTTAGTGATGATGGGACAAAATGAAGAGGCCCCTGGGAGTTCCTCCAGCTGCCCCAGAACTTCTAGTTTATTAGGAAAATTGCACTTATGACTGAGTCCTATTAACAAGAATCTCCTCACTCCTGCAGATTAAGGACTTGTAGCATCAACAAAATCTCAACATTTCTGTTTCTACAGATAATAAAGCATCTTTTGCTCAGTGAAAACTTCTAAAACTTTTAAATTGTATGAAAAAATACATATGTGGGAGAATCCTTCTTTCCACCTGCCAATCAACATAGTCCAACAGTAGTTTTGTGGGGGTGGGGTTAAGCAGTAACACCACAGCAACATATAAGCAATATTTTTATTTTCAATAATTTATTTCCATTTTAAAGGCTTCTCTGGGTTTTAATTCATTAAAAATAACAAAAGCACAGGTCCCCTTCAGAGCCACATGATTCTAAATCTAGTTGCCCTTACAGCAGGGGCTCAAACTTACAGACAATGCTTCCACTTTCTTACCCAGTTTACTCTCCTCTTCTCAGTTATGATAATAAACAACCCATGTATGCCAAAATGTATGCTTGATCTGACAAGCTCAGACAAACCACACTTGAAGCTTGAGACTTATACCCAGTATTGTCCACTTTTAATAGAAAAATAGCATTGATTGCATGAAACTCAAGGCTCATTTTAGTCCATCGATTCTCCTAGTGACCTTCTGCAACATCAAAGCCCAGTGCGAACCCAATCTGACCCTGACTTTATGTGTGTTATTATATCAAGAGACAGGAGCTACTTACAGTCCATGCCATTGTCTCCATAGATACGTAATAAAGAATTCTAGAACTGCTCCTGCCCGGAACACTTCAGACTCACGTCATTTTCTTAGCTGTCTTTCTTTTCTTGCCCTCTCCCCATCCTTTCACACAAGCACATATACTCTTAGCCTCCTGCCAGTGTGAAAATCCTTCTTTTCCTGAGTGTTTCTTCCCTCTTGATTCAGAACTCAAAAAGCGGCTTGAGATTCTTACTAATCATGTAACTCATGGTAAACAGCATCCTCCACCCAAATCCATAACCAATAATAATGTTCTTTATTAAGCTCTTCCGTGAGACAGTATGTCTGGTGCAAAGCTCCTCTCCGTGCTGCTTTAATTACAATAAATCACCTTCATTATGATGCATACTTCAATATAGCACGTCAGCTGCTTAGCTACCTTGGTTACTCCCGTAATGAAGCAAGAGCAGGCATACACGTCGCAAAGAAAGTTATTTACACCCACACTGAAAAATTCTACAGCATCCCATGGCTTTGCAGCATGAATTTCAACAACTTTTATCTTACCTTACTGTTCAGACATCAGAGCTGAGAAGACAGGATAAAGAAAAGGAGAAGAGAAGGCATTACATCTACGAACACTGTTTACACAAATGACAGTGCTTGAATACATCCACTAGCATGGAAAAATAAGTCCTTGCAGAACAATCATTTCTCTATAAATGTATGAAAGTATTTACTGCCTGCTGCAACAAATCAGCAGTGAGGCACTAGGCTGTGGTGTGCACATTCCAAGGGACCGAGTGTCAAAGTCAACTTCCCAGGCAGTCCCCTGAGTACAGTGCCGGGCACATTCTCCTGAAAGGTGTGAAAATCTGATTTTCTAAAATGGATCAGTAATTCTCTATGAAGGGGGGAAGGATCGATAAATCTTTGCTAAGTAGATTGTAAAGGAAAAATTATTCTTTCGGTGACAGTACATTAGGATCCTCCAAACAATCTCAATAAACTAAAGATATAGCATTTCTCCACACAAGCTACTTTTGACTTCTGATATATTTTTGTAATCTCAGATCATTCTGCAATGCATGTACATTTATTTCTGCTAAGCAATGTTCTGTGTTGATGCTGATTTATGATGTGTGTCATTATAATGTTTGACTGTAACTAGAAAAGAAAATTATTAGCCGTTTGTAACCTGATAGATGTGATACAAGGAAATGTCATTATAGCTGTACAAGCGTATATGTTTGTAACTGTATCAGTTTATAGGGTAGCTGCATGATGGGATTTTTGTATTCCTCAGCCAAATATATCTGTGTGGTTTCAGGTGACCATTCATCAGTACAAAGCATATATTCTCTTGGTACCTAAAACCACATGTGATGTGATATGTGTGGAGTCACTGGGTGCTGGGAGCCATTTCAGGAATATTTCTGTCTCCCCTCTGTGCAACGATCAAGGAAACCTTGAGTACCAGTTTTACCAGTCATTTGATCACACTGAACTGGTGTAACTCCCAGCCCATAATGTATCACAGCTGGGGAAGTGATGCTCTTCACCGCGCTGAGTCTCAAGAATCCTTGCTAAAGAATTTAGACAGAGGATGTGTGTCACAAGAAAACAAACTTAAGGGTGCACTCCCTTCTCCTGGGAGGATGTCCTGCGTTAGCGTCCTGATCTGTGTGTGACTGAAGTTTCCCCTGCTCTGTGTTAAAGGGGCTATTAAAAATATGACCTGTGTGGCAGTGAGGTAGTTCAGAGGCCTCAGAATATCCTGGACACTTGGTGTTCTGCAGTATCCGGTAAGACAAAGCAGGCACTTGGTATAGCAACTTTAGGTCGGAATTTCTCTGTGCATATGCAAATACGAACTCATGTTACAGCTCCTTTCCAAGGAAAAGTGTGTGGATTGATTGGATGTAAAGTTGTAGAATGCTTGTATAATGAAGAGAGAAAAGGAACCGTTTTAAACTGCAGGATACCAGTCTGAAGAACACACGTAAATTTTGCTCACCTGAATATTCACATATGTTACAGGAATTGTATTCACTGGTATCTTTCCCGGGATGTTGTATCAAAAATATCCTAAAGTGGTTTCCTTTCCATCTTTTAATCAATTAGTGCTCTTTTGGCACTCATTCAATACAAAGCTAACTATAATTTCTTCCAGCACGAAGGACTCACTAGTATTATATTCTCTCTCACATCTGCATTTGTGACATGTCTGACTGAAGCATGTGACTTTTTATGAGGCAAGGTCAAGTTTCTACATAATGTCCAACATTCAATGCCCAATGGAAAAGAATATGCAACAGGAAAATCCTTGGGATTGAAATAAGAGTTCCCAGTATCTGAGAACATACAGACACCTGCCTTCTTTTAAAAGCAGATCACTGGTGTAGATACAATGAGTAACATCCTTTCCAGTTCACATGTCAGATGCAGTAAGACATAATTATTGCAATAAAAAAAAACTCAGGTGCATTCAGACCGGGACTTGTAAGTGCAGAGTTCTGAGTCCTGCCTATCAAAATGCAGATCCACTTCTAAGAAAGTCAAACAAGGGAAGGAAAGCAACTTCTTTTGAATGGTGTAAAATTAAAAATTACTTTTATGTTGATGGTAGTCCGGTGTAGGAATTTTGTTATGTTTTTATATTCACATGGAAGCTTGAGATAAAATGTATTTTCTAATGTTTCAATTTGCTTTATAAATTTGCATTGTATCCAAAAATCTATTTTACTTATACCAATAATAATATTTTCCTAATCTTTAATAAAATAGTGTACATACAATTTTTCTAAAATCATAGTTATAATGAGGTTTGGACAAAGGCTCTCTTCTTTATGCTAAATATGATTGAGTAGCAGATGTTTTGCTCGACAAAGAAAGAACCACCTATCTAAAAAGAAACTATTTCAATTAAATTCTTAATATAATTTTTACATTGAGGATTTGTTAAACAGTATTTCTTGTGCATTTTCCTTTTTAATGTAAAACTTGTTATTTCTACAAGATTTATTCATTCATTCTCATATGTTTGTGTCTGTGTGTTTGTATGCATGTGAGTGTATGTATATGTATACACCTAGGTCTCTGTGTATGTGTGTATGTATCTCCGTGAGTGTATGAATATGAGTTTGTAAATATATGTGTTATGAGTGTGTGTGCTTCTGTTTTGTATATGTATGTGTGAGAGTGTGTGCCTGTGGAGGCCAGCAGGGGGGTCAGATCCTTTGGAGCTGGAGTTACAGGTGACTGTGAGCTACTTAATAGAGGTTCTAGGAAGAACTAAACTCTGGTCCTCTAGGAAAACAGTATTTTCTCTTAACCACTGAGCCATCTCTCCAGTACAGAAACTTGTTCCTGATACAATGAAATAGTCTGGATGCCAAACGAATCCCTAATACAAAATGAAAATCATTCTCTGGGCAAAGCTTGGTAAGAACCATCACTTTCTGCTCTCTGGGAACAGTTGGAAAGAGGAATGAAATCATATCAGCTTTGGAAACCTTCCCTTTGCCTTTAAAGGACATTGCATGGCCAAAAAGCTCCTGAGAATATTATTTCATGGCCGTCTTTCTCCTTTTACTCTCCTGACTTTTGGGCATTAAAATAATGCCGTAAGGAATCACATGTTCATTAAAAACTATATAAAATGAACCCATAAAATAGTAGATACATAGCATCTACTCTCACTGTTTAATACATTATTAACATATTGCACACACGCACAAATTTTGTATCTGATTGTACATTCACTCATTAAGATTGTATCATTACCATTTTCTAAAGCAACTCAAAAGTCCTCAATAAGAGAAATGAGTCATTACTGCATAATATTTAAGGCATCCACTGCTGGATGATTAACCTATTCATAATACGTTAAGTAACTCTCAGCATCATGAATTTTTTCGTATACGTTGTCTTGATCTCCCTTATCAAGTAATAGTTCTTCATGTCAAGAATTATTTCACCTGAAATGACAGATAATCTTAAGAATTTACTCAAATTGTTTTTCCTCAAAGGTCTGAGGACCTCATATTTCAGTATCTATTCCTTCTACTTGTCTGATACTGTCAATTCTTAATTTTTTTAAATTTCTCAAACAAATCTTATCATTAACTTTTTTCTACTTCTCATGAGGAAATATGAAAGACATTTCCTCACATTTTATTGTTTGATGTGGTTATTATTCCTTTGAATATTTAATACTCTAGGATGTGCTTCTCTTACCAAATTTTTGAATGTTTAATCAAAATATAATTATATCACTTCCCTCTTCCTTTTTCCTCCCTCTAAACTCTGCCATTACGCCTCTCAGTTGAGGGCCTCCTTTTCTTTGATTGTTACATAGAGAAATACATAAATATGTAAACACAGCCTGCTGAGTCTACATGGTGATGGCTATGTGTATATTTTCAAGTTTTCAACGTCACACTAAATTTGTTTGCAGTTATATTTGGTCATGTAATATTGTAATACACATATACATTGTATGATGTTTAAATCAGATGAGATACACCTGTCTTCTCAAGCATTCATTTCTTCTTTATGGTCAAAACACCTTGGTCTTGTACTCTTAACCTGCAGAATTAAAAGGAATAAATCCCTATCATTGAAATCTCCACCCTATAGGTACTCAATGTATTTCCACCACAGCTTGTAACTTACTTATTTTAGCTACTTAGTTTCCTTGCTGTTGTAGTTTCTTTAGGCTTTATAACTCCTCAGAAGCTTTTCATCATCAGTTACCAGCAGATAAATGTTCCCTTCGTTTTCAGTCTATAATTTAAATTATAACTTTCTCCTATATACGATGTGAGAATGAGCGTTAACTTTTTCTCCGAGGTGATAGATAATGGTTCTTTAGAGCCCTTTGGTCAGCAGACTTGTGCATTACTTTAGTCAGAGGAAAGCTTTCCTTTGGGACACCGACCAAACACAGCTCTCCCTGCTTCTGAGCATGCTGCCTTTATGAGACTCTCCTTGTGCACAGTCCCACTCCTCCGAATCCCTTGTTATTTCTAAACATCCCAGAATTGTATTTAGTAATATTGGTAACACCTAGATCTTTTCCTCGCCCTTAAAGAAGTCAGTGCTTCCTTGCCTTCCGTTTATGGAAATGGAAGATGCCAGTTCTAATTTTAGTGTACGGAACATTTTAAATCTGCAGTGATAGAAAAGTGTCCGAGTGCGCACACACTTGTACACACACATGCACACACTCCAGAGATTTTCCGTCTCCTTAGATCCTGAAGACACCTTGTCTTGACACCTTTAACTGGGTTTTCAGGATCTTTCTGTCAGCCTCCTGAATAGCACTGCTCTCCTGAAGCAGAGAGAACAGAAAACAGTGGTCTTGGTTCTAGTGAACAACAGCTGCAGGGCACTGCATGCCCTGGGAAGCAAAAGGAGCAGAGCATCTATCCCTTTTTAGGGTCCCATGTCTCCCCAATAGCCGCACATAGGAGATGAAGATACTGGCTATCAATCAAGGGAGCTCTTCTCTACAAAGTGAAACAGAGTTAACTGTGTGGTTGGGTTAATGAGTACAGGTATTGCTTGTTGGGCATTTTCATGACACCTGGATTTTGATGTTCTTCTCTCAATCACCCAATGGAGAATCACAGGTTATTACATATCTCTGTACTAAAGCTCACCAGGCTTACTATCCTGTCAAATCCAAACACTGTTTCTAAGTTGTCAAATGTCTATACCTTTGAGCAGGCTTTGCACTTTCAATGACTTTTTTCTTGAGATCTCTTTTACTTGACTTCCAGGAAACAATATTTGCCAGATGCTATTTCAATACCACTGACTTTGAAATTTTCTATAGATTCTCCTTCATTTACACCTTTCTGACCACATGATCTTATGCCCAGTCCTACAGTCTTCTCTTCTTTATTTATTTTTCAACATATTATCCATCGAAATGGCACTATGAAGAACCAAGACTTCTTACCAACTGACAAACTAATTTTATCTCGAAAGTGCACACTGAAGCCACAGGCAGCCCTTCAAAAAATAATAGCCTTGGTTAAGCCCTGAGAAGACTGCACTCTCACAGTCATCTGCTAGAACTTCCAATAAAGCTTCTCCAGAAATTCTGATCTACCAAAACTCTGAGAGATGACTGATGATTAGTGTTGACATAACCATTTATTTTGGAGCCATATCTTCCAGCCCCTTCCTGATAGTTCTTAAAGAAATTAAAGTGTTTAGCTTTAGACCATCTAAAGATTAGCTATGTAGCATAGAAAGGGGCCTGTTCTCTTAATACTACAGATTTGCATTGGTCTAAGGGTATAACAATAAATCACTGAGAGTCAGATTAATACTATGACCATTTAGTAGCAGAAGACTAGTACTCCTACCACAGGGCCTTTGTCCTGTCTAGCCAAAGCTTCCAGCCTACTATTGGTGTCAGATACAGGTTATTGTAGGGGAAGCCCAGCCCAATGGGGGGCGTGTTCGCCTCGGGCTAATGTTTACATATAAATCTGGTGGGAGTGAGCCCCACCGGTGTAAGCTATCCCTTCATTAAAATTTGCTGTTTTATATTAAGCTAGCCTGGTTATTACGCCGCATACAGGTTATATCTTGAGGAGTAGGACTTAAATCCAATAAAACTGTAATTGGTTACTCCCAGGGTGTTCACACCCCCATTGCACTAGTAGGTATGTCCTGCCAGGCTAGTTATTTTTTTTTTTCATTTTTTTTTTATTGAGAAAAGGAGAAAAAAACAAAAACAAGTTTCCACCTCCTCCCAGCCTCCCATTTCCCTCCCCCTCCTCCCACCCTACGCCCCCTCCTCCCACCTTTCTCCCCCTCCCCCCACTCCTTTCCCCCTCCCTCTCCAGTCCAAAGAGCAGTCAGGGTTTTCTGCCCTGTGGTAAGACCTAAGACCTCCCACCTCCGTCCATATCTAGGAAGGTGAACATCGAAACTGGCTAGGCTCCCACAAAGCCATCACATTACGTAGGATCAAACCCCCGTGCTACTGTCCTTTGCGTCTCATCAGCCCTCATTGTTCGCCATGTTCAGAGAGTCCAGTTTTATCCCATGCTTTTTCAGTCACAGTCCAGCTGGTCTTGGTGAGCTCTCAATAGATCAGCTCCACTGTCTCAGTGGGTGGGTGCATCCCTCGTGGTCCCGACTTCTTTGCTCATGTTCTCCCTCCTTCTGCTCCTCATTGGGACCTTGGGAGCTCAATCCAGTGCTCCAGTGTGGGTCTCTGTCTCTATCTCCATCCATCACCAGATGAAGATTCTATGATGATATGCAAGGTATTCGTCAGTATTACAGCTTCCTGGTTTCACAGCTGGGAAAGATTAAGGATTAGATTACTCCTCCTGTCCTTGCATAGCACCCTTCAGCAATATGAAAGCTAACCAGGAGGGATGGAGTGTTCAGGTCTGTCCCAGCTTGACTTATTCATTTTTTGTGATTCCAGTATGTGGCAACTTGAGTAACATAGTCTTACCATTGAGTTCAGGAGGGTAGCTAAGAGCAATGCAGGCTGTAAAGTTTAAAGGGTCCGTAGGACCTCACTGGCCAACAGCTTCAAAACAACTAACGCATTCGTGATACTTGACTTCTTATTTGTTCACTGATGGTGTCTAGTAGGACATTGTCACCCTTTACAGGGTAGCTCCTCTCCTCTCTCTCTCTCTCTCTCTCTCTCTCTCTCTCTCTCTGTCTCTCTCTCTCTCTCTCTCTCTCTCTCTCTCTCTCTCTGTGTGTGTGTGTGTGTGTGTGTGTGTGTGTGTGCTAGGAAGCTAGCTTCTACAGTAATAGATTTCCATGTGTCCTTTTCTAAAACTATTATTTGTCTTAGCTATTTAAAACCTCTCCATAGGGGGCTGGAGAGATGGCTCAGTGGTTAAGAGCACTGCCTGCTCTTCCAAAGGTCCTGAGTTCAATTCCCAGCAACCACATGGTGGCTCACAACCATCTGTAAAGAGGTCTGGCACCCTCTTCTGGCCTTCAGGCATATACACAGACAGAATATTGTATACATAAATAAATAAAGATTTTTTTTAAAAAAATAAAACATCTCTATATACTTGGCAATGCTGACAAAATCTCATGGATCAAAGATGTCAAAACAGAAATTATGATTAATAAACTATATATTAAAATCTGTGAATTATAGAGAAACCTGTTTTTCTAGAGAAAATTATGGGCATAAACCTATGTAACAAAAAAGAAAATATGGGACATAAAATTAGAAAAGGGACTAAAGACTACGAAAACAGAAGCCATTGAAGGGGGGGAGAATAAAATAGGGGAAAGTACTTTTGGGGAGGAAAGAGCCCAGAGTGAGAAGGGAAAGTATGATGGAGGCCAAATAGAAGCAACGTGTCAGAACTAGTTTGTAAGCAGGTAGAGAAGTTGTCACACAAGCCTGGCAACTGTTCCATCACCGAAATCAATGTAAAAGTGGAAGGGGAGACTCCAAAAAGTTTTCTTCTGACCTTCTCATGAGCCCCATGATGTATGTGTGCTTGCATACACACCATGCACACACAAGCACACATACAATGATAATAAAATATAGATACAAAGCAAAGTCTAATGATATGCTGATACACAAATGTGACAAAAAGACTTAGTACTTATAAGTACTCTTATCTTGAAGAAGAATTGTCAAAATAAAAAGACAATGCACAAATTAGCACGTCAGGGGAAAATGAAAGTGTAACTATAAATAAAACATATTGAAAGTATTATACAATATTCAATGAAAGCTATAGAGCAAAAAAATAAAAATAAATCTTAATCAAAATGGACAATTTTCTAGAAAATAAACGTTTTTCAAGAAACTTTAAAAAAAGAAATTCAGAGATAAAAGCCATGCACTTCTCCTTTTATTGTTAAGTAAGCTGAGTACACAATTTTAAGAGCACATATGTATGTGTACATAAATATATGTACACTTATTATATGGATGAGCATTTAAACATTTATACCAGCTTTAAAAACTCTTTTAAAGAATAAAGTAAGTTTTTTTCTAAATTTGTGAAGTCAATAAAAACTTAAAAGCAATTAAGTTTATTTGATAGTCTTAGAATTTGATTCATGAGCAAAGATGAAAAACTCTATAAAACAATAGCAAAAAGAGTCTAGCACGATAAAAAATAGTAACATACTATGATAGAGTCATTATTATCCCAGAAATGCAACGATGATTTTGGATTTTAAAATCTATCAGCATCATTGGCTTTATTGATTCAGTGACTAATTATTGTATGATCATTTTCATATATTCAGAAAAATACTTTGATAAAAATTCTGATACTGATATCAGCAACAAGATGCATGCTTTTGTAGACCAAGAAAAGAAAAAAATTGTGTTTACTGTTTCAAAAGAATTTTGTAATAAACTTACAGAAAACATCCTTGATGGTTAGAAAGAGACGGCATGCTATGCAAGGTCAAGCCAACCAAAGCTCCATTATGTGTGGGGAAGGACTCAGTGCAGCAACTACTGTCAGCTGGTGGCTGTTGGGAGAGGTATATTTTTCTTTGAATGCTTGGCAACAAGTAGGTTAAAGGAAACATCAGAAGGTGACCTCTTACCCTAGCCAGTAAAACAGCCGACAGAATTAAAGAAGCAAAAGAATGAAAACAACATACAAAGAGAGTTCTTTATGCTATGTGTTTGTGTAAAAAGTTCAAAAGGCATAAAATACTCTAAACAGCTTCACAAAATGACTGGCATGTAATCAATATACAGATGCAAATATCAATTACTATATGCCAGTAATGATTACCAAAAATATGTTCAAGAGGGCTCAAACAGTTGGAAATTTTCTGTAGGAAAAAAAAGTAAGAGTTACAAGATGATTGATTCAGTGTACAAAGTGCTTGCTGCACAATCATGAGAACCTGAATTTGGATCCCCTGTACACTCTTAAAAAGCCTAGTCAGGCCAGGCGGTGGTGGCGCACGCCTTTAATCCCAGCACTAGGGAGGCAGAGGCAGGTGGATCTCTGTGAGTTCGAGGCCAGCCTGGTCTACAAAAGCTAGTTCCAGGACAGGCACCAAAGCTACAGAGAAACCCTGTCTCAAAAAAAAAAAAAAAAAAAAAAAAAGCCTAGTCAGATAACATGTGTCTGTAGCTCTAGCACCAGGAGGCAGAGGCAAAAAGAGAAAAGGGGCTTGCCTGGCTAGTCAGTCTAACTAAACCAGTGAGCTCCAGAATAAGTGGCAGACCTTGTCTAAAAAATAAGACAAAGTTTTATAAACCCTCTCCTTCATCCATGATGAAATGCTGACAACTCATTCATGTACAGATATATGTAATTATTCACAGTTAGAATGATGTATTAGTGCTATGGCCTTGTCATGTCCAAGAGACATTTTTTGCAACACTCCTCTCCATCCTACAGTTCCTATAGTCTTCCTACCATTTTTCATACTCACACAAGCATGTCTAATTAAACTCAATGAGTCATGCATCCAGAAAGACACAAAAGTAGGAGGGGTTTCTGGAAAGAGTGGGGTAGGAAATGTGACAGTATAATGGAGATAAAAATGACTAAAATTCATTATATACTTTTCTGAACTGTCAAAAATAAAAAGAAAGAATATAAAAATAAAGTAGAGAACAAAAGAAGACAGTCAGCATTGGCCTCTGACCTCAGTATAAGCACACTGCAAACATACATTCATAATAAAATAAATATAAACATTGTCTTTGGGTTTCTAATCCTGTGAAGAGACACCATGACCAGGTCAATGCTTATAAAGGAGAATCATTCAATTGAGGCTGACTTATATCTTCAGAGGTTAGGTTTATTATCATCATGGTAAAACATGGCAGCAAGCAAACAGATACGGTACTGGAAAGGAAGCTGAGAGTTTTATATCTTAATAACAGGAAGTAACTAAGACACTGGGTGTGGCTTGGGCATATATGAGAGCTCAAAGCCCACCTCCACAGTAACATACTTCCTCCACAAGTCACACCCACTCTAACAAAGGCACAAATTCTAATTGTGCCAGGCCCTTTGGGGGCCCTTTTCTTTCAAATCACTGTAGACATTTGAAGTAAAATTAATAAAACTAAAGCATACAAGAATAAATATGAAAAATACTCAATACCTGTTTAAATAACCACACAGAAATTGTATTAATTAAATCACTGCTTGGCCCATTAGCTCTAGTTTCTTATTGGCTAATTCTTATATCTTAATTTAACCCATTTATATTAATCTGTATATCACCATGAGGTCGTAGCCTACCAGCAAAGTTCCAGCATGTCTGACTCAGGAGGCGGCTCCAGAGCATCTCTCTGACTCTGCCTTCTTCCTCCCAGAATTCAGTTCCATCTTCTCCGCCTACCTAAGCTCTGCCTTATCAATAGGCTACGGCCTTTATTCATTAATGGTAATTACAGCACATAGAGGGAACTCCCACATCACTTCTATATGCTATATGTTTTATTACCATTGGTTAATAATAAAGAAGCTACTTTGACCTACAGCAGGACAGAATAGAGTTAGGTGGGAAAACTAAATTGAATGCAGGGAAAAATAAAGAAGGCAGAATCATGGAGATTCCATGTAGCTGCTGACGGAGAAAGATCCCAAAACCTTACCAGTAAGGCCATAATCTCGTGCTGATACACAGATTAATAGAAATATGTTAGAAGTATGCCTAAGCTATTGGCAAAACAGTGTTGTAATTAATATGGGTTCTGTGTGGTTAATTGGGTCTGGGCACCTGGAACCAATGTGAAGTCTCTGGTTACAAATGGTACCCACCATCTGGGGTACAGATCCACATAAGACCTAAAAAAAAGCTTAAAGAAAAAGAGGGGCTCCTAGAGCCACAAAAAATGGGAGCCAAGTGCAGTTTCTTGGTAGCTGCATTTTTTTCAGATAGGCTCTGCTTGCTAGCTGCAAGCAAGGTGTGGCTTCCTTAAGAGATGGCTTCCTGGTTTGTGTTGGCAACAAAAATGGCTCTGGCTCTTTCGGGAGATCCAGCTACTGAGCACTTGAATGGGGTTTGTGAACAGCATGCAGCAAGTTGCTTAATGACAACGACATAGACCCACTGCATTCCTGGAGCTGGGGTGATGAATATGGCTCACACAGCTGGCAGTAAGTGTACCTCTGCCATATTGAAAGGCTAAGAGAGGTGGGACCAGCAGTCAGGGCTGCAGAAACCATACCACTTATCATTTAAAAAAAATACTCCTGGTCAGAAAAGGATTACAGATATACAATAAAGACAGATTCAGACAAAAATAAACCTCTGAACAAGTCACAATGTGTTTTAAAATGTATATAGGCTTGGGAGAGAGAGGAAAAAGAGTATAGATAGCTATAAAAAGAAGTAAATAGTTTTAATAAATAAAACAAAGTCTTTAAAAAGATAGTAAACAGATATAGATTAAAGGAATAAAGAAAATAAATATTAAAAAGTAATATAAAAAGCAACATGAAGATGAAAAATACACAAAGAATCTGAAATATGTATCCTATTGCATTTTCTTTGATTTATTTTTTGTGGTGAATGAGCTAACTACAGAGACATTTTATTGTACAAGCTGCTAAGCTAAACCAAAAAATATATTTTAAAGATACCTTGACTTCAAAATTTGAATCTAAGGATATGTTGCTTTGGAAAAAAGGTTCTGCTTTTGTTTCCACAGAAGATCAGAACCTGTGGATTCTGTCAAGGCCAATGTGTTTTGATTGAACAAGACCCCCTGAAAGGTCTCTGTGAACCCTAAAAATACTCTACCCAACAAAAAACAGGAAGTAGTTTGGAGAAAACAATGTCAAAATTCCCAAAATGATTGTTTATAAAGGTTTGTTTTCATTTAAAGGGGGATATGATATAGATATGAATAGTTTGCATTGGGATGGATCTTGGTCTATTAATCCAGATTTAAGGTCAATTTTGTTACACTGTGTATATATATATATAATTATATATCATATTATTATTACAATCTTGCTTAAGGTATTGTGTTTATGCAGCTCATTTAAAATGTAATATATAATTAAAACTATAATTTAATAGTCATTTATAATAGTCAAACTGTAGTCATGTTGGTTAGGTTTTCTAGATGTACAGAGATATCTTTCAGTTGGATGGGTATTCTTCAAACCTTTCAAAGACCTACAGAATATGGCATTTAAATGTCTAAAAATCTTCGACTTTCTTGACAGTGAGACATGTCTGCTTCTGGCAGCACCAATTACTTTGGAAAGGTTAATGGACATCAAAGAAACTTGTTATGGAATTTGCCTTCACTGTGACAGGACTAACCACTTAGACAAGAAACTGCCCTTGCTTGGACTTCTTGATTAGGTATGCTTATGAACTGGACATGCAGGACCCACAGAAAAGTGACTGCTGAATTTTCCAAAAGATGGGATGGTCCTTTAGGGTTCCTACTTCACAGAAGAAACTGCCAGACACTCTGCAGGATACAGAAGGTGACTGACAAAGTTCTAATATAGGCGAAGCAGCCTTTCAACTTTCCTGCTTCGTGGAAAAGTCTGTCAGGTACTATGGGCCTGTAGGCTGAAGGTGATACCCCAATGATACAGAAGAACTCTGGGTGACTGTCAAGGCAGCGAGGTGTCTCTGTCAATTCTAGTTTTGGAAGTTGTTTACAATGCACTTCCTCTTTACTTAAGTAATATTATATCCTTCTGGGGTCTTTGATGGAGTTGAAGACAGGTTATATAGCTTTCTTTAGTTATGATAAAAGATCAATTAGAGATGAAAATTTAGACTCACAAAGGTAAAAGAGACAATAGAATATTTTCTTTAATTTTGTCAGATACAAATAGACTAAATATTGTAACTGTAATTCTTGCTTGATACCTGTCTTGTTATATGTAATTTTACTATGTTAAAGTTATAACTTTCCTTTTTATTTAGACAGAAAATAGAAGATGATATGAAATTCCCCTATGTATGCTATGAATATGCTTTATTATCATTGGTTAATGAAGAAACTGCTTTAGTCTATGGCAGAACAGAATAGAGCTAGGTGAAGAAAACTAAACTTAATGCAGGGAGAAAAAAGTCAGAGTCATGGCGATGCCATATAGCTGCCAAAGGAGAAAGATGCCAGAAACTTACTGGTAGACCACAGCTTCATGGTAACACATAGATTACTAGAAATGGGTTACATCTTACATTTAAGATGTAAGAACTAACTAGAAATATGCCTGAGCCATTGGCCAAACAGTGTTATAAGTGTAATTATTCAGATTTGGGTGGGCAGGAAACCAACATGCAGTCTCCAGTTACAGGCATAACTTAATCATTGACTGGAAATTTTGATAGTAAAAATATGTTAAATATCCCCAAACTTATTTACAAATGTCTTTACAGAGATTTCAAAAAGAAATTTTTATCAGTGTTTGGAGATCATCATTCTACCATTATCAGAACTTTATGAAGCAGTGATAATTAAGATAACTAAGCAATTATACATGTAACACTGTAGAGTGTCCTTAAAATACTAATGTACTTTAAACTTCCTTAAACAAGGCATAAAAGAAAAAATATGAAGTAGTTTTAAAATTCATTTCATCTGTATCAAAACTAAAACTATGAGAGGTTGGAGAGATGACTGAGCAGCTAAAAGCTCTCCTGTGCAGGGGACATAAGCTTGGTTTTTAATGTCCACATCTGGAGGTTCATAACAGCTGTAACTTGAGTTCCATCAGATCTGACACCACCATTTACCTGTACTGACATGCACATACCAACACGAAGACACATTATTAAAAATAAAAATTTAAAAACTAAAATGTCCATCAAAAATCACCATAATGAAAGTGAAAATACAAAAGACAGAGACTATTTTTACTAAAAAAAAAAATTTAGAATGTATATAATCAACAAAGCATTGGCATGCAGAAAGTACAATGAACTTTATAATACGGAAAATATGGGCAAAGGACATGCATAGCTTTTCATAGTAGATAAAAGGCATGTCAGACAAACATGAAAAAGTGCTTGTTCTCATTAGTAATCAGGGGAAATCCCTTAGAGGACCCTAAGATGTAATTTTATACTGCTTAGCCTTCAAAAGTAATAATTTGATTCGACCTAGTATTAGAGATGATGTGGATCAATGGAGATTCTTAAATACTTGGTTGTAAGAATATAAATTGGCATATCCATGTGGAATACAAATTCACTTTCTCTTTTAAATTTAACTTTGCTAGTACCAAAGGTAGAAAAAATTATTTTTTTGTTTTTGTTTTTAAGTATATAAACAAGGACTGGAGAGATGGCTCAGCACTTAAGGGCACTAGTTGTTCAATTCCCAGCACCCTCAAGTTCCAATCATTTGGAACTCCTCTTCTTTGGAATTCTATGCCCTCTTCTGGCCTTCGCTGATACTAGGCACACACGTTGTGCACAGACATAAATGTAGGCAAAACACATATTTCACATAATATGAAAATAAATAAATCCAAAATGAATTAAAAACAAAAATATATAAACAAAACAAGGCTGCTGTACATTCAAAAAAAAAGATAGTTTCCAATATTCCAGAGAACCACGCAAGTGCCACAGCTGTACACACAGTGCAAGTCTATGGCAGGGGAAAGCAGCTGTGATTGGCAGGACCTGCAGTTCACTAAACCTCTGAGGGCTGTTTCTGTGATGCTAAAGATTCTGGGTTTTGCACAGCACAGCAAAATGTTTTAAGTATTTTTAGTCATGAACTAGAAATCAACAGTGGAAAGACATGTAGACACAAAAGCAGAGTTGCTCAGGTTGGAACTGGAAGACTGTTCCCGGATGGTATAGCCTTGCCTGTCTTTGCATAGCACCCTGAAGATATCCCACAGTGCTCGTGAAGCTTGGGCCTAGACTTAAAACAAAAACCCTGTGAGGAAAGTTTCAAATAGGCAGTGCCACAATAGACTTGATATGGTAGAAACATCCTAGAACACCTGCACAATTGAATGATGGGGAAATGGCTAATTAAAATTGTTAGAAGATGCCCAGCTGTAATATGAAGGGACTGGAGAAGATTTGAAAGAAGCCTCAGAAAATGTGACTATTCGGCCACCGAGTCTGCTCTGGCACTCTGGAGGTAGACTGCACCTTTACGCAGGTGACTCATAGGGTTTCTCTGAGTTCTGAAAGATTGCCTAAGCCTTTCACTAATCCTGTGTGAAGCCCACTTAACACCACTTTTGGTCCTCACCACAGTCAAACGGAAAGCACAAACAAAAATAAAGGTAGGAGCAGCTAATGCCTTAAACTAGCCCTGGGAGGAAAGGGGGACACTGTCTTCTGTTTAGAGTTTGGCAATCTGTAAAACAGAGATAAAACTTGCCACTCTAAATTTCAATCTAACCATTGTACGAAGTTAACACTGTACAATTAACCATTGTACAAAATTAATTAATATTAAGTCCTGGTGGAGGACTCGATTATCTTAATATTAATAGCGAAATAAAATGGTAAAGACCAGAGTTGGAACTTTTCCCTTCCTGGCTTCAGTGTCTCCATCTGTAAAGAAGGAAGAAAACCATATTTCTGGGATTAAATGAAGCATATTTAAAACAGATAGAATGGAGCTTCTATCACAATAAATACTTGATATATAATAGCTGCAATATGATGTAGAACATAAAACCTAATAAATTTGTAAATTGGATATAAACAGCTTCCTAATAAGAACTCCCTGAGGAGAAAATGAAAAAGTTGTTTGGATGTAAGTAAATCACTTTAAATAAAGACTCCTCGACCGTAGCCTTGTTGACATTTTGGATTGGGTTGTTTTAGATAATAGGGGACCCTTGTCTTGCGCTCATTAGATATCAGGAAGCCATTCTCTCTGAGTCATGACAAACCATTATGGTTCCAAACATCCCTACACGCTACGAGTAGTGAGAAAAAATAGCAACTGCAAGTGAAAAAAAGAGAAGAAAAAAATTGGACATTGTCAAAATCTGGTTTCCCTTCTAATGAAAATGAGAAGGCGGACGGAGAGGCAGCGCTATCTTTAAAGTGCTTCTTGGGGGAGCATGAAAACATGAACTCATACCACCCCCCCAAAAAAAGTCAAGCATGGTGGCATGGGTGATGTGCGCTTGTGATTCTACTACTGAGGAGGTGGAGACAAGGGGATTTCCGAGGCTTACTGTGACCCACCCAGCTTAGCCTAGTGAGTTCCAGGCTCTTAAGAGACCCTGGGACAAAAATGAAAAAGGTGTTCAGCTCCTGAGGAATGACACACACACTTGTTCTGTGGCCTCCACACACATGAACTCACAAGAATGCCCACATCAGAACACGTGCATTCATCCCTCCAATATAAGCACACATACCTACACATACACAAAAACTAAAATGAAAGGATATAAATGAAAAGGCATGATAGAGACTGACCAAAAGTTTACAATACATGTCTCTGATAACGGGCAGCATAAATACTTTAAGTTCTGAAAACGTTTTAACAACTCATTTGAAAAACGTTGCCAAAGACTTGAACAATATTTCACATATACAAAAATATAGAAATGTCCAATATGACCACAATAATCATCAAATAAATACTCCCATAAAATCACAGTGATAATCACCACACACATCTTCAAAAGGCAGTATTCCACATCAGTGTTGGGCATGAGATACCTCCCTTTGGTTTGTTGACTCAGAGACCCACAAAACAATACAAGCTATTGCTACTACTCTTGGTTGCTCACTGGAACTTGATGGCAAGACCCTGCTGCTGAATACATCACCCATTTTGGTCACAGGATATGGAGAAATGAAGCTGAAAGAGATTGGAGGCTTCTTCCTTGCTGACTAGCTTTCGTGGTACCAGCAGGTATGCTGTAGACTGCTGAGGGTGGTCATCAATCGTCTCTCCCAGCTGTGAGCCCTGCAAGCTGCAGTAACAACCAGTCTGGCCAGGTGTGCTCACTGCTGTAACAGTGCCATGAAAGTTTAGGTGGTAACCAAATTCATTCTAAATGGACTGGAGGAAATAATTTGTTCCAAAGCTGAAAAAAAACTAGAGGTCTGTATTCTAAGGTATTCCTCAGTACCAAAGGGAATTGTTTCCTGAAGAACCATCATTGAAAAACTTTTGAATTCTAAGAATAAAGGTAAAACTTTAAGTATGTTTAGAAAAATAGGAAAAGTCGGCCACTAGAGTAAAATGAAAAATCATAGGTTTCGGTAATTTGATTTTAAGAACCCGTATAAAATTTGTTTAAATGGTTTTCAAATTTCACTTTTGTAAGAACCTTAAAATACTTTATTTACTACTGTCCAGTATTCCAATAAACACACACATACACACACATACACACACACACACACACACACACTGTGCTTGATAGTTCTATGTCAACTTGATACAAACTAAAGTCATCTGAGAGGAGGAAATCTCAATTTGCCTCAAAAAAAAAAAACTGGGTTTTAAGCAGGCCTGTAGAGTATTGCTTAATTAATATTTGATAGGGGAGCTGATGGTCCTGGGGTCTATAAGAAAGCAGACCGAGAAAGCCATGAAGAGTAAACCAGTAATCAGCATTCCTCCAAGGCCTCTGCATCAGCTCCTGCCTCCAGGTTCCTGCCCTGTTTGAGTTCCTGTCCTGACTTCCTTTGATAATGAACAATGCTGTGGAAATAGAAGACAAATAGACTCTTTTCTCTGCAACTTGCTTTTTGTCTTGGTGTTTCATTGCCGCAATAGAAACCCTAACTAGAACATATGCACACACAAACCCACATGCACTCACACACACACACACACACACACACACACACACACACACACACACACCTTTTAAAATGGTATAAATCAAGTACATTGATTAACACATTTATGGAGTTTGAATTACTGAGTAATAAATAAGACAAAACACATTGTATCCTTTGTATGCAATGATCCTAGAGAATAAAGAAGAATGCATCATAGAAGAGATTAACCATCACAATAAACTTGCCAAAGAAGAAATTCCCTTTGACGACATTTCTTTTTGGTATCATAATTATAAATTAATATAACATATTATTATAGACTTTAGAAAGAAATAATTCTATCAAGTGAAGATTAAGAAGGTAATGGAATAATATAATATATATTTAGGATTTCATATAAAAGTACTGTATCTAGGAGCTGGAGAGATAGCTCAGAGGTTAAGAGCACTAGCTACTCCTCCAAAGGTCCTAAATTCAATTCCCAGGAACCACATGTTGACTCACAACTATCTCTAATGAGATCTGGCGCCCTCTTCTGGCCTGCAGGCATATATATTACATGTAAGTAGGACACTATACATAATAAATAAATACATCTCTCTTTTTTTAAGTACTGTAGCTACATCATTCTCCTCTTTTCTCTCCTCTTCTCTGATCCCCAGCTCCCATGACCTTTCCACTCCTTAAATTCATGGCCTCTTACTCTTTAATTATAATTGTTAAATGTATATATGTACTTATGTTTATAGCATAACATGTTGAGATTATTTAGTGTTAATCATGTGTTTAGGGCTGGCTTCTTGGAATTGACTACAGTATTGTGGATCTCATCCATGAGGAAGGCTGATTCTCTCTCTCTCTCTCTCTCTCTCTCTCTCTCTCTCTCTCTGCAACCATTAGCTACCTGTAGCTCTTATTCTAGTGATGGGACCTTGTGTAAATTCCCCCAATCATGTTGGCTTGTCAATTGGTATTGTCATTGTTTAGATCTTGTATAGGCAACCATATTGCTGGGATTTTCTGGGTATGGTTTTCATATCATATCATATAATATCATATCATATCAGATGGCCCATCCTAATCCCCTGACTTTTGCAATCTTTCTTTCCCCTCTTCCATGATAATCTCTCAGCCTTAGCTGAAGAAGTTATATTGAAGATGGGTAACCCATATTCAGGTGTTCTCTACATCTTGACCAGATGCAATTTTATGGATTTGTCGGACAGCTACAAAATGAAGCTTCTTTGGTGAGAAGTTAGAGCTACATTTATCTGTTAGTAAATGGATAGATATTTAGAATGAACTGGTTTAGTGACGTGGCAAGAGCAGATTCTTTTCAGAGGTCCACGGCTTCACTAGCCACAATTAGCGGGCTGGCATTCCTACCTACTGAGCAGGCCATTGGTCTAACTAGATAGCTGCTGATGACTCACGGGATATAAGCACCACTATTGCACCTCCTAGGATATCTTGCCATTCTGGTCATTGTCGTTGTTCATCTTCACTATTGCTAGGTAGGACTGCTGATTGCTTTCCTCTCATGACTGCTCACGTAACTCCTTCTGGAGCTAGCTCTCAGGGAAGAGGACTTCAGGTCAGTACCAGTTCAATTCCACCAGTTCCAATGTCTGAATATTGTGGTGTCTCCAGCAGTAGAGTCTTATCTTTCATTTCTGGAAGTCATCCAAAGGTAACAGAAATAGTCTATTATTTTACGGGCACTTGGGCTCCCCTGTCCAATTACTCAGAAAAAAGAAAGGAAGGAACAAGGAAGGAAGGAAGGGAGGGAGAGAAAGAAAGAAAGAAAGAAAGAAGAAAAAAATTTCCTATACATAGCACTGGGTTCTGAGTTTTCTGTTAGATAGTTGATGGTTCATAAGGGAACACTGTCACCCCAAGTGGTATAACTTCATTATATATGTATGGATACATATAGACTTATATATATGTATGTATGTATGTGTAAATATATATGTAAGTAAATATACAATAATATGATTCCCTGTGGTTTTTTCAGACGTCCTTATTTTTATACATCCCACCTCCATTGCTTCCCCTCCTCGTTTCCTCTCTTCCCCCTCCCAAGGTAAGACTTCACCTGCTGGCTTCTCATTTTCCCTTCCGTAGCACATGTCTTACTATTCCTTTTCCTAGAGCTCTTTCTGTAGCCCCACCCCCACCCCGGGTCCCTTTTTCCTTCCATAGTATCTACTGTTACTCCAGATGATATGCTCATATCTACAGAGTTGAAGCTAGAGTCCAAAAATAAAAGAGAACCCATGTGTTTTGGCTTTCTTAGTCTGGGTCACCCCACTCAGCACAATATTTCTAGTTCCACACATTTACCTGCCATTTTCCAATATCTTAAAGTAGATTTTTGATTATCTAATAAAAAGAAGTCATGAATCTATTTTTTTCCTCAGAGTGTAAATATTTTACCTATTTTTCATGTTAAAAGGCTTCATTATTTAAGAAACAGGTTGAAGGAGTCTACTCTGATCCATGCTAACGCTTTCAATCCAGAGGTTCTGGCCCACAGTATGAAGAACGAGTCCCTAGTGGCAACCATAAGGGCACAGATGAACTTCTCACCTATTTCTTTCTTTCTTTTTTTTTTTTGGGGGGGGGGGTTGAGACAGGGTTTCTCTGTGGCTTTGGAGCCTGTCCTGGAACTAGCTCTGTAGACCAGGCTGGTCTCGAACTCACAGAGATCCACCTGCCTCTGCCTCCAGAGTGCTGGGATTAAAGGCGTGCGCCACCATTGCCCGGCTTCTTCTCACCTATTTCTATACATCACAAATGGAGCCTAACACAGGGAGCTGGTGAGGAAAGTCAGGACAGAAGCATTTAATAATTATCCTACTATAAAGCCACAATTACCAGATATGTGAAAATGTAGAAGAAGTAAAAATAATAAAAAAGAATAGATGAGCACAGAAGGAAAAAATATTTCAAAGAGAATGGGATCTAAAAATAATGTGATTATTTTTAGGAGGAAGATTTGACGGTCTTATCTATAGGATGAGAGCAAGCTGCAATGATAAAAGAAAGAAAAGTTTTTAAACTTTAAGATATTTCTAGACCTTTGTAAACTTGATAGAATACTAGATTAAGGAGTGAAGAACCTTTCAGAATCTGGAAGAAAATGACGAGCAGGAATTGTGAAAACTTTCAAAGCAATCAATACAGGAGACCAATATCCATCTCCTAGTAATTCTAGGAGGAAGTCAGTAAGGAACTGATGTGAACAATTATCAGGGGATGATGGAGCGAGGTTACCCAAAGCTTAAATAAACCAGCATTCCTTCATACTGATGATTCCATCTGTTGCTAAGCTTAAAAAAAAATCAAAACACGTCCCCATAAATTTCAGAACACTAAGTTTCTGAAGAAGATCTTAAGAGCTTCCGAAGAGATTACATTTATCTCCAAAGGAAGAAAGGCTAAATTGGTTTCAGACATTTCATGAGCAGGGCTAGAGGCCAGAAAACATCAGAGCAATGCCATCAAAATTCTGAGTGGAAATTATTTTGAACCTCAAATTCTAGCTATCAGTCGGGAGGAAAGATAAATTAAAGCCATGTTTAGACGTTAAGGGCTTTAAAAACATCTGCTCTGTTCATAAAAGATTATTTTAAAGGCATACCCAAGTGACAATGGCAAAAGCTGCACTCAAGACTCAGGGGTTACTTCTCTAATACCTGACAAAAGCCAATAAAGAGGGTTTTCTTTGGCTCGCAATGTAGGGGACGGTACATCACGGTGGGGAAGTTGGGGCAGCGGGTGCTCAGGTGCTGGAGGCAGTTGATCACATTGCTTCTGCAATCAGGAGGGTTAGAGTGATAAAAGCTGCTGCCCAGCTTACATTTTCCTTTTTATTCATCCCAGGACTGCTGCCCAGGACACAGGAGCAGCACTGCCCACATTTGGGGGAATCAGGAATCTTCCCGTGTCAATTACCCAATTCTAGATAAACCCTCACGTGCATGGCCAGAGAACTGTTTCCATGTTGATTCTAAATCCTATTGAGCTGGCAATCAAAATTCGTTACCACAATTTGATTTAAGAAAGTGTGAATCAATTTACCCATGAGTTATTGGTCAGGGAGACCCCCAGAGGCTCTCAAAACATCGCAGGCTATTGCTGTTTGCTCTCGGTTGTTCACTCCAACTAGACAGAAGGACCTTGTTGCCAGAGATAACACACTTTTAGGTGTAAGGCACAGAGAAAAGTCCTTGGAAACCAGTTTGAAGCTCCCGCCTCCCCCGTGTCAAATGTTCCTAGTACCAGCAAGTGCTATGCAAGCTGCTGTAGGAGAAAATTCATCCAGGTCTTACCCAGTTACATACCTTGTGTTAGGAAACCAACCAACCAGCAAGATATGGCCACCAATAATAATATACTATTTTAGTTTTAAGAGCCCTCCATGGGAGGGAATACAGGATTGGTACTGTAAACCTAATTAATTGAAAGCTTACGAGCTTTAATGAGGATCAGATCCCTCATTAAAGTTTAAACCTGCTTTTAGGAACGGTAAGAACATGTTCTTTTTGTAGTAAGTTATGGTTAATGCAGAGAATCAAATCTGGTCAAGGTGTTGAGAACACGTGACAGTTGAGGACTGAGCCCCAACTGGGATCTTTGTATCCTTCTCTTGCAGGAGCCAGGATCTTTGTATCCTTCTCTTGCAGGAGCCAGGGAGCATTGTGAAGAAGGGGAGGAAAGAAAGGTTCTAAGAGCTGGAGGAGGAAAGGAGAGTTATGAAATATTGTCTTTCTGGATGAGATGCCATTGTTCCAGTCATGAAGAAGAAACAGTAACTAATTTCACAAGACCGCCCCCCCCCACACACACACACACAAGCAGAAGGAGATTAGTTGAGAAGGAAGGAAGCAGTAACTGCAAGAGAGGATAGAAAGGGTAATGGGCTGATTACAATCATAAAACCTTGTATAAATGAATGATTCATTGCCTTTTTTATTGGGGGGGGGTCATGTTTTGTTTGTTTCGTTGTTTGATTTTGTTTTTAAACAAGTAAAACAGCTGAATGGAAAGGGATTCCAGAAAGATAAGTATGCCATGATCCTGGAAAGCGGGGCTGTCATAAAACATGGATTCACAGAGCCAAACTGGGGAGTTTCCAAGATTCTAGCAAATTTTAAGACCTGGTACAGAGGTTGAATAATGAGTGGCCTATAATTTACTCAGTATTAATCAGAGTGATTCAATATGTACTATTTCATAAAGAGAGTGGTTTGGAGAATAATCAGATACAAAACGCAATAATGGTGACAGATGGAGCCGGACAATACTTAGTGGACTCTCTGAACGCTGCCTGAAGGCATTCTTACCTGAGGACTTGACAATCACCTTCTCTTGATTAACAAAAAGTCATTTAAGTACTGCCATTTGTGACTAAAACAGTTCAGACAATGTTCACATTTAAGGGACTGGAGAGAGGCTCCTCTGTCAAGAACACTGCCGCTCTTCCAGAGGATGTGAGTTTGGTTCTCAGCACCCCCATCTGATTACATGCAGCTTTTGTAACTCCAGCTCAAGGGTATCCCTGCCCTCTTCTGGCCTCTGTATGCACCCGCACATGTGGTACATACTTATACAAACAAAGGCATGACACATAAATAAAAAAACAATTCTTTTTTTTTAATCATACATTTAAACAAACCACAAGGGCTTCTAAACTAGGTGGGAAGAAAACGCAGATGCCTGATACTTTTTGAATTTTCCTTATTGAGTTGAAACTATTAGCCAATTCAGCAAGTCCAAAAAATAAGTGAAAAACATTTGTAAGAAAGAAAGAAAAAAGACAATTACACATTACCACTATACAGATAATAGAGTAAAAAGCCAAAAGAATCACTCAATAAATTTAAAAAAATGTATCTGGGGAAAATCCATTAGAAATACACACCTTATATCAAAGAATAGGCTTAATTTTAAAAATTAAACGCTATAAGGGAGAAATTGTACAAATATTTGGAGGGAGGATACTTGGGCAGAGAGACCTGAGACTTCAGAGTCTGACAGGTGAGAACTTGGCTGCTCTGCAGAGCTGCAAGAGTCCGAGAGTACAGAGTGCACAAGGAAAAGGAACCGGCAGCGGAACCGCTCCCGGGAGGTCTCTATGTTGCTGTGAAGACTTAGACTCCCACTCTGGGTGATTAGGGGGCCACACAGAGGGTTTCAAACCAGGACTAAAGTAATTTACTTTAGGTTAGCCTGCTACAGGAGCCTGAGGCTATTGAAACTTTGGACCCCACCTCCTGTTTCCCTGGTAACACTAGAAATGTAAACATCAGCTTTGTCATTGCTTGGAATTAAGATTACCACATGAAAAGGGTGAAGGTTTCTGGGCTTTACTCTAAATGCCATCTCTAGCCTTAGAGTGGAGACCTGGCATTCCAAGCTACCCTAAAAGAGATGGAAAGGATTATTGACCACTTAAGAAGATAATGTACTTTTCTTCCCAGAAGCCCCTTCTCAATGTAGACCCTTGGAGCTGCTTCTAGTAAGCAGCACTGTGGAGCCTCTGCCATGAAGCCTGCCAGCTTTTCTGAGACCTTACTTAGTTACTGTTTAGAAAAGCGTAAGTTTACTTTTCTTCATCCCTTTTTAGGGTACTGGCTTTGGGGTAGATGTTTTCCTTAGCATTCTGGGCTTGCGTTTTCACTCTCTGAAGCCTTCGGTCTCCTTTTGCCATATGGTTGCTTGTTAGCCTTCACTGCAAACAGCATGGTATGGCTCTCTCCCTCCCTCCCTCCCTCCCTCCCTCCCTCCCTCCCTCCCTTCCTCCTTCCTTTCCTTCCTTCCTCCCTTCCTCCCTCCCTCCCTCCTTCTCTCTTCCCTCTCTCTTTCTCTTTTCTTCTCTCTCTCTTTCTCTCTCTCTCCCTTCTCCCAGTAATTTATAGTTTGTCTGCCCTTCCGTTTCCCCGAAATTCCAACGCAGTTGTCCTTGAGCGCAGTTCTAAATTCCGTCCCCAACAGAACTAAGAACACAAAGGGAACCTCCAATCCTAGAACCGCTCTGGTGGCTGTGCTGCCAATAGACAATGGAAAGAACAGTAACAAAGTGGGTGATCATCCACATAAACATGACGTCAGCAACCAAAGCTAATTCTGACCAAGACAGGTTGTAATACCGCTATAAAGGCATCCAACTCCAAGCCCCAGGGAGATCATGAATGGCTGTCGAATACACACTATTTCACTTGCATATGCAAACCAAGTGAACAACTTTTGCTGTTTTATAAAAATTCTAAAGAAAATCCAAGGGGAACATGGTGTAAATCCACCGATTTAATGAGCGTTTGTTGAGTGAACATGGTGTGGGGGCCAGCCATGATAAGCTAAGTATGGGCTGGTCACACAAAGGAAGTTCTTTACTTCCAACCATTATCACCTGCTAGAGTAGAACTCGGCCATCAATAAATTTAATAAGAGGCCTGAGTCTCAGTAGTTTACCCTGAGGCAACACGTGGTTGCAGAAAGAACCACAAACTGAGATTGCCTAGTACCACCCAAAAACAGACCATCCAAAGGAAATGCCTAGTATTCCAACTGCTATAGATAGGACCTCCTGCCAGTACACATTGACCAGGATACCCCTAGACAATTATCAGCCAATCAGGGGTCCTAAATCTCAGAAACTCCTCACCCCCACCTTTGCTACTATAAAAACCCTATTCTAACTGAGCTCTTGGCTCTTTGGTTGGACATGCAGAGAGACCTAGTTTGCAAACTTGATTAAAATAAAGGCTCTTTGCTTTTACATATGGGACTTGGTCTCCTTGTTGGCTTTTGCAGGGACTTTGTGGATTGGGGTATAACAATGGCATTTGTGAATTAGCCACTAAGCAAGTCATAGAACAAGAATGGATAAATTCTTGCTCCAAAAAGCTCATGGCCAGGTTGGTAAGGGAAAAGAAACATGGCAAGATGAAACTAGAATATTTGCATAAATTGGTAGCAGGTATGGCCAATGTCTCTAGGCTTCCTCGCCCATTTGGAGTTAATGGTTTTCAGGGGCTCGCTGACATTTCTTAGGTTGAACCCAGACTCTTGTAAAAGAGCTCATGATCTGGCTCAATCCATCCTTAAGATCTGTTGAGATTAGGTGACGCTCCACTCTATGTTTCTCAATATTGTATTTAGAAAAAAAAAATATTGTATTTAGAAAAAAGAGGGGAGAGGGTTTCAGGTTGAGTCTTGCCCTAGGAGACTCCATTTTCCAAACATCCAGTTCTGTGTGGAGGAGGAAGAATGACTGTAGTCCCTGGGTAGAACTAGAAACTATAGCACAAGTCAGTCACTGCCCATCTAGCACACAGAGATAAATGAGTTACTTCTGGGAACAGAAAGTGAACCTACCTCTAAATTTGTTCGAAGATTTGAAACTGTTGGGGCATGTGGGTATATTAAAATCCTACCATGATGAGACCCAAGAACTTATCAGACACACTAGATCAAAGAAAAGTACAACTCCCTCATTTGAACCCACAAAGTAATGAATTTATAATTCAGGGATAGTCCCATACAACCTGTCATCTGTCAAGCACCAAGGATTCCCAACATTCTGCTTGATCTGCCCCAACCCCCATCTTCTGCTCCTGACCCAATTCAGATCTTTCACCTGCAGCATCCCTCTCAATCCAGAAGTGCCACCAGCTGTTTTCATGAGCAGAACCCTCTCAGCACTGTTCGGGTTCATCATCTTCTCTATGCAGACTCTATCCACTTCTGAGGCTTCGTGAACTGTCCTGCACTATCTTAAACTTTACTCAATCTATAACCCATACATAAGTACAGAGATACAAAATACATTTACTATGTGGCCTGTTGTGTGGAATAGTGTTAGGGATTTCCTAAGAACTTGATTCTTTGAATCAAGAACTTACATTTGCCCCTGCCAAGTCACCAAAGTAGGCAGATTTTATGACAATTGCTGTCATTGAAATTGCTGAATCTTGTAAATTTATTGTTATTCAGTAAATTCTGACGTTATAGAACGGCCCAAGCCTGCCCACCTGTCTCTGGCACAGTGTGCTCACAAGAGCATCCTCTGTTCTCTGTGTATCTGCCACAGTGGCTGTTTGTCTTCAATAGAACTTTGATCTAGATGGACCATGTTCCTTTTAGCCTCTCCATTCAATGGCTAGGAATTACCACATCTTAATCTATGATGGGTATTTGTTAATTAGGTGAATTAAGGAAATAGTAATTAAATTGCAATTACTTTTTACTTTACAACACTAAAGAATGAGGGGAAACCATGAGTGCTTTTACTTTCATTTTCATCATTTAACACAATGCCTACCTCACACTAAAGGCAGAACAATTATCTGTTGATTAGTAAACGATGAACTAATAAATGTAATTAAGTGAATGACAGAACAAATGAATTAACAAATTTGCTTTTTCCTATACCATCATCTATCTACAAATTAAATCTTTTTCTACTTATCTCCTGAAAAAAGCATTAATGTGTAATTGTATTTTTTCATAGGAGGAAACAAATTCTAAAATAAGAACTAATTGAGCTTTCATTTTTAAAAAATTCTTCCCATAAGAGTGGGAGGAATGAGAATATGAGCAAAGAGGTCAAAACCAGGATGGGTACACCCACTGAAACAGTCTACCTGAGCTAATGGGAGCTCACCAACACTAGCTGGACCAAGAAGGAACGAGCACAGGGACCAAACTAGTCCCTCTTAAGTGTCTGACAGTTGCATGGTTAGGGCAGACTGAGGAGCCACTGGCAGTGGCACCAGGATTTGTCCCTACTGTTTATACTGGCTTTTTGGGAACCTATTCTCTTTGGATGGATACCTTGCTCTGTCTAGATATAGTAGGGAGGACCTTGGACGTTCCCCAGAACAATGTGCCTTACCCTATCTGAGGAGTGGATGGGGATGGGAGGGAAGGGGCGGGTATGTGGAGGGAATGGGAGGAGGAGAGGTAGTAAGAACTAGGATTGGTGTGTATAATGAAAAAACATTGTTTTCTTTTTAAAAATAAATAAATAAATAAATTCTTCCCATAAAGAAAACAGAATGTTTTGACATAATTTGATAGCTTAATGCTTTCTTTAAGCCATCAAATAAAATGCTGTGTGTTCTCTGGGGCCATGTGAACAGAGACCACAAAGAAGAAATGGAGAATTTCTCTCACCTGCCATCCTTTTTCTTTCTTCTTCTTTTTTTAATCACAAGGCCTTTGGAGACAGCTAAGTATAAAAGAAGGGCCACCAGCATTTGAGAGAAGGCAGAAACAACTCCACGGATCCAGTTCAGCCTACTCAGATGCTCACTGAACCAGCAGACTATTTCCACTGCCCAGAAGCGGACAAGGCCTAGAAAGACTCCAGGTCTGACCAGCAGCTACAGAAGAGAATGACCAAAGCTTAAAGACTAACTGACCAATTAACAGAAGTTCAGTACAGCTTTATCTGACTCCTTGAGATATAGTCCACTGGAGCAAAGTTTTCTAATGCCCAAACCCGTGGAAAAACTTAACATTAGAAGCTGCTAAAGATTCGGTATGCCATAGTTAAATTTGGTCACCCTACTCTACTACAAGGTGCCAGAACTTATTTCTCCCGCAAACATGGAAAACTAGGAGAGAAATGACAGATGTTCAACATCACATCTGAAATTGCAAGCTTACTGCAAAATTAATTGCATCTTATTTTTCTATGTGTTCACCTTTTTTATGCACCCGTGACACCTCTTCACTTGAGAACACACCATCTCAGCTAGTGGGAAGATAGATCCACCAGCCACTTCCACAGGCCCTTCTGAAGCAGCCACCAGGGGAAAATGTTCATGGGAAGTAAGGCTGACCACTAGCAGCACTGAGTTGTGCGGTTGGCTTTCAAGTAACTGCTTCAAGTCACTCCCAGGAGATGCATAGCTAACATTCCCATAGTAAGATGTCTCTTCTCCCGGCTGGAAAAGACATTGCCACCACATTCATATTTGATTCTCTGGAAAAAAAAAATCTGTATTTTCCTCATGCTTCAGCCCTTATTATTAAGCATATGACTTTACTTTTGCAACTCATTCAGACTGCTCTTGGGGGAGGGAGATGGATTCAGAAATGAAGTAACTCGAGAAGCTGACTCCATAATTCAGTGCTGAAATTCTCAACCAACAGACTCTTGATAGTGTGCATGCAGCACAAACACTGGCCTGCGGCACTCCAGTTCCTTTTCACAAGGAATGAACCGGTGTTGGGAGGATGACTGTTTAGGATTGCTTCCTGTATTTGTCAATTTACGGTAGCCCTAAACACTTGGTAGTTTAGACAAATGTTTTTATTGGAATGAAAGGAATCCTAAATATTTGCATAAAAAATTGTAAATAAGTGCTTCCTTATCGACACTGAAAAGTCCCATTATTTTTGCAAAATGGTTGATTATATTGGCACTAATTTCTAAAAATCCAAGATGCTTTGAAATGTAGGCCTACTTCAAAAAGAATAAATCTAATATAAAAAGAAGGATCAGAGAGATAATGTGTTTTCCAAGACCCATCCGCAATGACTTTGGTCCCCTTCACAGGTTCTGTGCCTCTGACATGGGAGACCATCACTAAGTTTAAACTTCTCTCGCCTTTTTTCCTCTGTCCTAAAGAAGTCATGAATATTCAAAATGCAACCTTCCTGGAAAACTCTGGAATTTCTAAATACAAACATGTAAATGCAAGCGCGAAGAAACCCTCAAAGATCTAGTCTCCTTTCCCATAAAGGTACGCTGTCTCTTATGTTTAGACGAGCTATAAGTTCAGCAAACATCCCATCAAATACCATGTATATGCAATTTGTATTTAAAGGTAAGATCTAATTGTCAAATAGGTATACAGCAATGAAAGAGATGTATGAAAATTAGGTGACATTACACACAGACAGAGCTACACAGAAGTAAGAAAGACCTTGAGTGTAGAAACTGCTAGACTTAAATGACTTTAAAGAGGATCAGAGCACACTCCCATACGTCGCCCCTTCCCCCTTGTTCCCCCCACCTCCCACCAAGAGAAGCCTGATTCTGCAGCAAGCCCACAGATCCAGTGTTTGTGGAAATGTCCTCTTTGTAGGCATTCTGAAATTCCAACAAAAACGCCTGAGAAAGGTCATTTCCCATATCCTTCTCTTAGCATCATGTCATCAAATGGGGTAACACAACCCGAGGGTTAAAGTAGAACAGGAAAGTCTAATGTTTTGTTCCGGTCACTTGTCTGAGGTTTGGCTTGCAACTCAAGGCCATCCTCATGACTCAGCCTTCAAGCGCTGAGATTACAGGCAGAAGCTACCTGTACGATGGCATTGTAAAGAACGATGGCATTGTAAAGAAAGCTTAGCTGAACAGAAACGCGTGCTCTGCCTCTGACCAGCAACCAAATTCTATGGGATCAGATGGCAAATGGCTTATTTATTTATTTATGAAAGTATAAAGAACCTTAAGGAGAGTCCTCTAAATTCATCTCCAAATAATGGTGCATCACCACTGTATAGTGTATAATGCCCTTAATGTCCACATCCTTAAATGGAACTTTTCCTTACCACTCATAGTGCAGTATCAAACACTACAACATGCCAAGTCAGTTCTGGCCTGGATCCCCCTTCCTTAGCCATGCAGGCGGAAAACCCAATGTCTGAGATTCTCCAGTAAAATACTATCTTGAGCCTCTGCCAGAAATTAAATGCCCATGAACTGGGTGGCCACAGTAATGCCTGTTTCTGAGTGTTGTGGTCTAGTGAGGAGATCTGCCTGTTTCTGAACATAAGCTCGTAGATATCTGATAGGCCCTATGAAAGGTAAAGCGTCATTATGAATGTTTTTTTCTTAAGAAAGTCACTGCCCGATCCAAAGAATATCTTAAAACTCAAAACCAGACCAAAGAGGATTCCATGTTCTTGTGTTTCTCCCCTGACAACATCAGATCCTATTCACTTCAGAACTAAAATAATTAAAAAAAAAAAAAAAAAAAAAAAAAAGCCTTCAGCAGGGCGGGTCAAGATAGCACGTGCCATTCAGCAACCCGCGCCGACTCGTCACTACTCCCTTTACCCAAAAGCTTTTCACGCAAATGTCCAGCCAGACAAAAGCCTGTTTGCCTACTGCTTTTGTGTGCTATAGCAGGAAGCAGTTGTCAGCCACAGACAGCTGCGTTAGTGAAAAATAATAACCGCAGACGCCGAGACACGCGCCACAATGTTCCTGCGGAAATCAAACTCTGAGAAATTTTTTAAATGTTTTCAACACATCAGCGTGAAGCATCGACCTAGTTGGAATCACTTAGATCTGAAGCAAATGCGCTGATTGTTTTCACAGCAGGCTTTTCTTCTCAGACGCAGAGCAAGAGCAGGCGCTGGCGCGAGGGCTGCTTGGAAGGGTTTTCAGCCCCCTGCCTCTGGAGGCTGTCGCCTGTGACAGGATCAATACCAGGGTGAGCAGCACAGGAAGCTGACGGAAGATTATGAAGATGAGGTGAGCTGTGGAATTACCCTACAGGCTCTGCTCTTTCCCTGACCTCGAATCTCATCAGCCTCGGACATAGATGGAACACCATCAGGACAGAGACTGAAAAGGAGGACGGGCCGAGTGGTGTGAGGCAGCGTCCGTGCAGAGCCTGGCTGTCGGGTGGCTGCGTGTTGTGGTCTCAGAAAAGGGCAAGCTCTGTGACAAGGTGAGGTAGCATCGTGACCAGCAGGAAGGCTTTCATGCCCCGCCAGCAAAGCAAGTGTGCAGTAATTGGTAACACCTTCTTTGGTAGGTTTTCATTACAGTGAGGACGATTCCTCTTCTACTTTTGGACCCAGACAAGTAGCATTTCTGTAAGTAATCTGCACAAAGTACCATGGAGAGGCGGATATGCACCCTGAAGGCCCATCATCTGTCTGATGGGCTCTTCCTGGCCCCATACTACACAGCTCAATACTCCTTCAAGCAGAGCCCCAGTTTATCCCCTGAGCATCCTGAATCTCAGCTGGAGCAGTGGATCAGGAGATGCCATTCTCATTCCAAGTGACCAGTACACACACTTGAAGGAACCTCTTATTCCTATTAGTCTGCACTGTTCCGGCTAACTGAGCGTACGGAGATGTGTCTCATAATCAATGAGTGGTGTCCGGTTCAAACTAAAATAGCTACACAACCTAACAGTGGAACATAAAGCCCGAGACTTCTCTGGATTTCTCTAAAGACTGTACAACATACAATCACAATATATAAGAGGCATCCAAGAAATTCAAGGTTATTTTTAAATCTGTTTGCATAAGTCCTTGGATGAGCAAAGAAGAGAGTGTAAGTTAGTCCTTGTAGGTATTAAATGGACTATTATCTACAATCCCTCAAATCTGGAAATTGCCACCACCACCAAGGCTAGCTATTTATTTCTACACACACACACACACACACACACACACTCACACACACTCACACACACACTTTTTAAAGTTGTATTTATTATTTTTAATGTGTGTATAGGATTGTGTGTGTATAGGTGTATGTGTGTATATAGGTGTGTGTGTGTGTGTGTGTGTGTGTGTGTGTGTGTGTGTGTTGTATGCTTGTATGTACTTCTTTTGTTCTTGGTGCCTGTGGAGGCCAGAAGAGGGTGCCAAATCTCATGGAGCTGCAATTCAAGATATTGTGAGTTGCCATGTGGGTTTTTGGAATCAAACTTGACCTCTGCAAAAACAAGTGTTTTTAACAAGTGAACCATCTCTCTAGCCCCATATACATATATTATTTGCATTACTAGTACCTTACTAGATAAAGCAAGTTTCTTGTTTGGGCTAACATACATTAGATCACCAAAATACACTCAGCTCATTCAGTTTCTTCAGAAACTATTTTAATGCCTTTTAAATTACGGATTGACTTTATATGTTTCATTAGCCCATGCTGAAGATATCAGATGTCTGGTTTTTTGTGTGAACATCAAATGAAAAGTCTTTTTCCAGCTCTGACTATTTTTCTAAAAGCAGAATTACTAGATCAAAAGCTGAAATAAATATTTTTCTGTGGCGTTTTTAAAAGAACTATTTTTATTACAGAAATTTTATATTTTTAAAAAGAAAATTTTCTCAAAAAATCCCTCACAGGTCTGAGATTAATATTGCTATGTGCTCTTGGTGGCCTTTTGTGAACCACATAAAAATATAGATATGCTTCTTATATATAAAACCGAACCATAAAGTGCATAGTGGGGTATAACCTGCTTTTTCCAGTTAGTAAATGATTGAGATTCATGTTGTCTTCCAAATTCAGAAACAGGGCTAACAAAGCTGTGCTGGTTTCCACGAGCGCCCTTACATGGATTTTATTCTGCAGGATTCCCATCAGTTCGTTGACTTCTCTACCGCGCTCTTCCCAGTGTCTGGTGTCCATGTCTCATCCATAATGAGAACTTCCTAAGTGTATGCTGAGGACCTTTTGGTAGGAGGAGAAGGAATCGTATGGTGGTGTCGGGGGTGCACATGAGAAAATACTCAAAACACTTGCCTGATGAGAAAAATAACTTGCAATACTTCACAGAAAGATCAGCTCAATAATTTACCAAAGCAACAAACAAGGAATGTTTCTCTCTAATAACTATGAATCACAGACCTCAAGGCAAAATCAGCACTTTGTTATAAAGCTAGTTTCTTAGTGCATATATATATATATATATATATATATATATATATATATATCTTTGTATAATCTAGATATTAACCCTCTGCCAGTTAGATACCTGGTAAAGCTTTCCCCCTTTTCCTTAGCTTGCATCTTCACTCAAATAGTCCTGTACTTTGCTGGAGAGAGCTTTAGAGTATCCTGAGGTCCCTTTCATTAACTGCTGGCCCCAAAGCCAGTGCTACCAGAGCCTTGTTCAGAAAGTCCTTTCCTGCACCATGAGTTCAAGTGGACTCCTGCTTTCTCCCTTACCAGATTCAAGGTATCAGGTCTCATGGTCTTTGATCACTTTAAAGTTTTGTGTTGGGTGAAAGATAAGGATCTAATAATTAATTAGTTAATTGGTTAATTCCTCTACATGTAGCTCCCTAGTTTGACCATTGCCATTTGTTGAAAATCTTGTTTTTTCTCAATGCATACTTTTTCCCCTGAGTATCACAAGTTTATTTAGCAAAAAGTTTCATATGAAAATGTACATGATCCAATTCTACACCACAGTCAAACAGGTCCTTTGGGGAGGGATGTGGACTTCTCTGCTGAAAAGTCTTTGTTCAGATTCTTTCCAAGGCTAACGACAAGCTGATGCTGTTTCCTCATACGACCACGATTCTGGAGTTATTCTGTTGCCCACGAGTTACCATCTCCACATACTCATCAATCACAGTATGCATAAAGGAATTCAAGTCCTGAAGTAGTCCTTGTACATGTCTGTCACCATCTGACTGCAATGATAACTTCTTGTCCATAAATTCCTTCAGTTGGGGAGGATGGGTCTTGCTCATGGGGACTTCTCAGCAGAATCGGCACAACCTCAATGTATATTATTAAATATTTTGTCAAAATTCAGTGGCTAGAGGAGTGTTGATTTATGTGTGCAGTTCTATTGCAATGATTAACTTTTCTGTTTTTATGCCAGTGCCATGCTGACTTTATTACTATATATTACTATATTCTGTAGTGTGACTCAAAGTCTGGGATGTTGATCCTTCCAACAATTTTTGTTATTGTTGTTTTTATTTTAGTTTGTTCACTTTTTCTTTTTCTTTTGTTTTAATGTATTCATTTATTTTACATCCTGACTGCCGCTTCCCCTCCCTCCTCTCCTCCAAGCCCACACACCTCCCCTCTGATCCCCATATTCACTCCTCCTCCATTTCTGTTCAAAAAAAGAGCAGGCCTCCCATGGATATCAACAAAACATGGCATATCACATTGCAGGAAGACTAAGCACCTTTCTTTGTATTAAGGATGGTCAAAGTAACCCAATATGAGAAGTAGGGTACCAAAAGCCAACAAAAGAGTAAAAGATGGCCCCTGCTCCCACTGTCAGGAGTCCCACAAGAAAAAGAAGTTACACAACTGTAACAAACATGCAGAGGGCCTAGATAAATTTGATGTAGGCTCCCTGGTTGTCAGTTCAGTCTCCGTGAGCCTCCAAGAGCCCAGGTTACTTGATTCTGTGGGTTTTCTTTTGATGTCCTTGACCTCTCTGGCATCTACAATCCAACCTCCCTCTCTCTTCATCACTACCATTACTACCGTCAAGACCATCATCAAGGCCATCATCATCACAATATCAGCAACCACACCATCATTAGCAGCATAACCATCCTTACAACCATTACAGATCCTCAACATTACTACCACCACCATTACTACCATCACCATCATTACCACCATTACGACTACCACCACTATCATTACCACCATCACCACTATCACCACCTTACTCATCTCATCATTTCTATCAAATCATCATCATGTTCTCTACCATTGCTATCATCATCGCCACAGTCAGGTCCAAAGGGTACCCCATTGCCCCCTAAAAGGGCAAGCCCCACTGACTTGATCCAAAATTAAATCTAGGCTCAGCTCAAGCTGGACTATAGGAGGATTTTTGGTAGTTAGATAAAATCCAGTAGTCCTCAGGAATGTTCAAAATGGTTCCTTCCCTTCCTTCCAAAAGGAAGTCCCTTCCCTTGCCTCTGGCTGAAAGGACATATGTGGTTCTTCATTGACATAGACCTTGCAGCTATCAACATATTGAAGTCCTGCTGGCCTCCAGGCTCCTTGGTCTTTTCTCACAAACAACTGTTATACATTCCAAAGTCTACACTAGGATCCTGGTCCCTCTCATCTCTGCCTCTAGTTTAAATTCCCAGGCTATTTTAGTTCACAGGCTTTATGCCTCCACAGATAACTTTTCTCTAAAACCTCAAGATTATTTCCACCCCCTCCCAACACCATTAGCTTCTCTGTGCTTTCCATTTTGGTGGTTACTTCTCTGTGTTCTTGAATTGTGAATTAACAGCTTCATTGTTAATTAGTATTCTTTTTCTATACCTGAGGCTGGATTATAGTAAATAAAACAGATTTATTTAGTATATAGTTTTGTGCACAGGCAGACAAATTTATGGAAGCCTTGCCCATTTGACCTTTGGAGTTGCAGAATATTTGAGCATACTGTGAACCCTGAGATTGCCTGATTGTAGCTGTGATGTGACTCAGTCCTAGCATATACCTTTAATCCAAGAGCTTTCTGCTTGGATGATGTAAACAGAATTAAATAAAAATCAACCTTAGGTCAAGCAGCAGAGCAAGCAATCAGTTGACAGGAAATAAGCATAGAGAGATAGAGAGTGAGAGGGAGTCAAAACTAAAGAGAGAGAGGGAGGAAGAGAGGGAGGAAGGGAGGGAAGAAGGGAGGGAGGGAGGGAACCACAGGAAGTAGAAGAGAGTGATATCTAGTTGGAGGAGGTTTTTTTGAGAAGGGTAGGAGAAAACCCTCTTTCTGGGACAATGGGGGAGGAGGAAGCAATTGGGTGCTTTCTTTGCCTCCCTAGGCTAGTATGCTTTTCTCACTACCTGGCTCCTGAGTCTTTATTGATAAAAATAGAAAGATAGAGAGTTAAAAACCAACACTGGCAAAGATCTCATGGTACATGGCATTTTGATGAGGGGTATATATACAGGGGTAAAATCATATAAGAAAATAAGAAATAGGAAGGTGGGAGGAGTCAGCTTTGCTATTGTATTATAACCAACTCTCAAGAGAACCAACAATGCTCTCACAATTACTACATTACTTCATTAATCCCTCCGAGAGACACCCAATGACCTAACATTTTACTCTAAGCTACAACTTAAATGCTCTCCTGCTTTTGAACATCACAGTACTGAGGACCAAGCTTTCAACTCATGAATCCTGGATGAGCAGATTTAAATTTTATCCAGACAATGTAGTAAGTTTAAATTCAGCTCACTGTTACAGCTCTAGTTGGCAGCAAGAACCTGGGAGAGTAAAACTTAAAAACAAGGTGGACTAAAGTCTCATGCTATAGCCAACTTTATTCAGAGCATCAGACAATTTATATTCGAAAGTTAAGCAAGGTCATATGCATTTAGGTTATATACAGTCACAAAGCCAACCTGTACTTGGAAACTTTTTGCATAGTAAAAGTGAGTAGCGATGTATAATCTAAAGCAAATCCACTGTTAGGTACTATACCTCAGAAGGGCACCAAAGCACATTACGAGAATGAACCCATGTTTTGGTGGAACAGAGGTGACAAGACTTTGTCTTGTTTCCTTGGAATGATTTCACAAGCTCTCAGATTTCTCCTTGCATAGCTTCATTCTTGGATCATGTTCTGAGAATTCACTATCTTAGTAATATTTTTTATCTGTTTTTTGGTATTTATCACAATTTGGAATTTTTCTTTGTAACTTGCATACAAACTTATACTGTAAACTAGGTGAGGAATTAAAAACTCTCTTGGCTATCAGTCCACCCCTGGTGTGCTATGTACTGGCTAGGCAACAGTAGGTCACCATTCAATAAAAGCTACAACAATAATGGATATATCCCTGTTATCAACTCTAACTCCAAACAGAGAAAACATCTAAATTACCTGTGGTGATAACTATTCTTCTATATAATTTGTCACAGTTTGGGAATCTTTTGCTTTGATATCCATATAAAGACTGTTTAAACCTTTGTACACATATAGGTCTTAAGGAGAACCAATAAAGAGAGTGATCTAGGTAATGTGAGTCAGAAGTGGGAAAAAAAACCTGTCTATTCAAAAACATTTTTTCTTATGTCAAAGATGAAATTAAGCTACTTGAATTAGCTTTTAAGGGTAATCCAGAATAATATCACAAAATCCACCTTAAAATATAAATGCAAGATGACAGTTCACATATGAATTCATCTACAGACTGAAAAAAGAGTGCTGGACAGGGGCATTTCGGTTTGCCAAAGACTGATCCGTTAGAAGACAGAAGGAAAAGGAAAGTCGGCATTGTCCATGAGGAGAAATCAGTCGCTGCCCAGGGAACATGAAACAGGAACAGGAAGATCTATATCCTTCACCCCAATACCTTCTGGAGACTCTGCAATCAAAACTTCAGACAATTTTTATTCTGTTTCAGTAAGCATGTTTGAATGCACCAATTTAGAAATTACGGGGAGAAAGAGAAACAGGCCAAAAATGTTCATTCTTCAGTCCAGGACTGAAAATGATAAGAAAATGCTAAGAAGAAGCTGGGGGATTGGGGGCAGTTAGGGTGGGGTATATGGAAGAGATAAAGACAGCATCTGGAGAGAGACCACAGTGGGGACGTGAACAGTTTAATGCTGATCACTGATGGAGAATCAACACGGGCAAAGCGCTGTTCTTGCTTCACCGGACAGTTCAGGTGATCACCAGTAAGTCATCATTTAACAACAAGGGGCTCTCAATCTAGAAAGGGATAGACACTTAAAGGATTTCCCCAAGAGACTTTATCAGAAAGCGTCAAGTAGCAGAGAAATACCTGCTGGCTTAAGGCCAATCTTTTTAACCAGTGTGCTTAACCGGCATCCTCAAAGTGTGCTGGCTGAAACTGGAGGAAGAGAGGCACTTGGCTCCACTTCATTGCCCCCACCTGTCCCCTCACTCAGCTACCAGGAGCTTTCCTTGACTTTCATTCACCAATTAAAATATAAGAACTAAACATCTTTATACCTTCCTCGCTTTTCAGAACTCTGGTTAAAGAATCTTTCCATTAAGAAGAATAAAGGGCAAGTTCTAGTTTACTAAGAGTTATAGTGAAGTTGGAGAAATGAAGAGCCGACGCGTCTTCCTGGCCTGGCTGCACTGGACAAGGCGAGAAAATGTGGTCAACGGTGTTGTTCCTACATCTCACATGGCCAGACTGACTCAAATGGACTTCCCTTCTTGGAATTGGCATAGCAGAATCACTTCAACAAAGCAAAGCTGATACCAAACTATTGTTTAGAAATATTGCTATCACAGAATTACTAAGAAAAAAAACCCATTCAAGTCCAGAACTGTCATATAATAAGCACACAAACTTGGAACTGGATGTATTGACCAAACCTGAGGAGGAAGTTAAGCGTGTAAAGGCAGTGGGTACAGTGTCACCTCCGAATAGACCAGAAGGGCTAGTGCTTATTTGGGGTATAAAAAAAAAAAAGCCATGATTCCCACAGCAACAGTAACTTAACTGGTTGAACATATAGTATATTATGACATGAAAGTTGACACCACACACAAAAATACTAAATACTACACATGCCTGAAGGGTTCTCATTATTACCACTGTGGGAGTTATAAGTTCAGCGTGGCGATAGAAAGGGAGTCAGAACCAGCTGAACAACCTTGGATCAGGCCTTTATGGAAGCCCTGTGTGCCCATGTACTTCACAAATCTTTATTGAGTGTCTAGTATGTGTAAAGTGTTGTACTAGAAGCTGTGCAACAATATGGGGCCTGCCTCGAGTAGCTTATAAAAAACTATGTTCACTGGGACCTAAGCACTGGCTTATAACAAGTGATAGAATTCCTCATGCCGTGGCCAGGCAGTTGGTTCCACCTTTCCCAAATGTCATGGTTATGATGTAGAAATGCTGCCAGAATCTCCACCCAACTACTAAGGCTAACTGTCTGTTGCCCACTACTGGGCTCCCCATAGTTAATTAAGCTTCATGTGCTAGTCTGTCATTTCTTTCTTTGCTTCCTCCCAACCTTTTAAATAAATCTATATTATCTAAAATTCTCTAAAAATGACCATGCTACTAAAGATACTCTTTAAAATATATCTATCCTGATCTCTCCATGTTCAGATCTCCAAAAGGCATACACATACCACTTGGCATTTCAACAAGTATCTACCATCTCCTTACTTATCCTGTCTACCTATGACTAAATAAATACACGTATGCTTCTCTAAAATGGAGTCATATTGAGCATATCACAAGCTCACTGGCACTGGTGCTGGGTGCTACATCCTGAACATGCTGAGTTGATGCAATTCACTTCAGAACACCTTAGTCACTGCACAAGAGAGCTCAGGCAACAACGAACCTGATGAAAAAGCAGGCGAAGATTCTGTCTTTCACCTCTTACCTTAGGAAGTTTCAAAGTTAGGATGTCACTGGTAATTTATTAACTGGAGAGAAGAGTAATCAACCCATAACTGCATGCAGAGTTCATGTGACTGTCGGGAGTTTGAAGATGGAAAGAAAGAAAATGGAATGACTGAATCATTGTAGTGATGGTCATAAGAAACACAGATGGACTCACACAGATCATTTCACAATTAATAATTTTTACTTCATATCTTTTTTTTTGAAACTTACAAAGCTCTGTGTTAGGGGTCAACCAGAAGTAGAGGAAGAGCTGTGAAGTGAATGCCCAGACAATGGAAGTTCATTGACCTTGACCAAATCAGTTAAAACATTTGAATTTAAAACAAATGTCTTCAGCTGGATGTACTTTAAAAGTTCTTCTCTAACTACATATGCTTTCAAGAAGCATGACCCAACTTGTCTCCGTAAATATTTCCATTACTTTATTAGTTCCAAAGCAGCTGGAATTTAATTATTCTCAAGGTCTCAAAATATGCCTAACAAATAATAAATAGCCTTTTACTGAATTAATAATATTTTTCCACTACTTGAAAAATATTTACTGTCAGTGTGTCTAATACTTCTAAGACCACTTATAAACTTTTGCCTAAGAACACGGGATAGATAAAAACAGAGTACACTTAGATTAAGGGCAAGAGAAAATTAAATAGAGATTTGCAAAAACCCTAATTCAAAACTGATGATATATACCAAGATGTTTGGTGCACTCTGAGCATTGTAGGGAAGGCAGATACCTTTGGAAGGGCAGGCAGAACTCTGAAGGAGCTGTTTTCCCACAGAGAGGGACAGGACTTAAGAGATAGAAACTGTGACGGAAGTCTAAAGGTGTGGAGGGAAGGAATTCCAGGTACTTCCCAAATGTGATATCTAGTTTCAGGATGGATGTTCAGAGTCCAGAGGAGAGACTGGAAAGAACATTAGCTTGTGGGAGATGGCCAGGTCCTCTCATGATGTCATCCCTGACCGGAAACCGGGAATTGTGTCTAAGTAAAATTTCCAGCAGCATCTAGCTCAACCGTGAATAAATTCAACAGAGAGCAGTGGGGATTTGGTTCCTTAAAATGTCCAGCTGGAGCCCAGGGTGTTTGTCTGCCCAGTATCTGGGTCTTTTGTGCAACAGTGTTTAAAGACAGAAATGTGTGAAAAGTGTCATGACCAGGGGCACAGGACCTGGAGGCAAGGAGGAGGTTACTTTAATAGTCCAGGAGAGAGGAACAAATTCAAAAATGAATTAGGCCTGCAGAAATGAATAGAGTATTGCAACCCAGGTGTATCCCATGAACGCTTTAGGGGCTAGAGAGAAGGCTCAATAGTTAAGATAACATACAAATCGTGAGGAGGACCTAAGTTCAGTTCTCAGAACCCATTCACCACTGCCTGTAACTCTAGCTCCAGCGTATCTGATGGCCTCTTTTGTCCTCCTCAGGCATCTGCATTCATGATTATGTGCACACACACACACACTTCAAAACCAAATAAATATTTCAAAAATAATTTTTAAAAGAAATATGCTTGTTAGGATGAGTAAACAGAGACTGACTGCCCTAGTTCGAATCCTAGCTCCATCCCTTGCTCATACACATAGAAATATGCTTATTGCAATGTTCTTAGCATGCTTAGTGTAAGACAAGTGCACACCATTGTTTAAGAAGAATGTGTTTGTAGGAAAGACGGCTTTAGCACACAATAGGATGTTATAAAGGGAAAATCAAATATGTAAGTAAATGTGGTAAATTTAAACATGATAAGGTAAGCAGGTATGAAGATGTATTGGAGAATTAATGTACAGAGAAATAACAGCTGATGACACTGTCATTGGTTGGGATACAGAGGACGGGAGAAAACCTGGGTAAAACTGGAACTGTCTTGTTTCTGGAAAGGAGAAAGAAGAAACAGAATTAAAAATAGATGGAAAATTTTTTAAAATTACCTTATAAAGTTGGGGTTAAGAAAACTAAAACCCAGCAGAATGATATATGCCAGTAATCCCAAAATGCAGGATACTGAGGAGAGAGAATTGTTAACTTGCGGTCGTCTTGAGTTACACGGTGGGACTCCATTTCAGAATAAAAACAAAAATGTAAGTATGTCACTAGTTGAGTTCAGGAAGCATGGTCAGTACCCGGCCAGTGGAAAAGAAATGTCTTATACTGAGAAGTGGGCCAACAATTGTTAACAATAATACATATTTCAAACAGGTAAAGGAATTCTTATTTTTAATTCTGTTTCTTCTTTTTCCTTTCCAGAAATGAGACAGTCCCAGTTTTACCCAGGTTTTCTCCTGTCCTCTGTATCCCAACCAATGACAGTGTCATCAGCTGTTATTTCTCTGTATATTTATTCTCCAATACATCTTCATACCTGCTTACCTTATCATGTTTAAATGATTCCATAATAAAGAAATGGAAAATAGTTTAATGTATGGGCATGTTAATTGTCTTGGTTAGGTAGGCATACAATATGTTCACGTGTAGCAAAATATCACACTGTATCCATAAACATGTACAATTATTGTTTCAATTAAAAATATAAAATTTCCTTTAAGAGAAGCACACTCAACAATATCCTGCAAAAGACGGAAGTGGATAGCCTCTTTCTTCACATTTTCACAAAAGCTGGAAGTCAGAAGTGAGCAGAAGTGGATGGGAAGGTCTTAGAAGTAAACAGTCCATAAAAACAAGATCTTCTCATGTTCATGACGAACTTTCTGAACACCAATCACTGGGCTCTTTTTCTCCATGAATTATTTTACCAAGTTCTCACAGTACCCATTGAAGTGGTCATTTTCTAATTTGTTTTTGACAATTTCATACATGTATGCAACACATTCTTGTCATTCCCGTCCCTCCATCCTCTCTCACTCTCGCTACTGTCATTACCGCTTGGTTCCCCCAAGTCTCCAGTTCATTTTTATTTATGCCTTTTGGGATTTTGAGGGTATTTTTGTTCAATTTATTTTATGCTTTGTAATACTTGTACTTTAAGCAGGGCCACTGGTATGGGTGTTAAGTGTGACGCTATCCTCCAGTCGCTACACAATTGAAGACAATTATTTACTCTTGTTTTGCAGCCTTGACTGCTATAAAATCCTGTGGGCAAGGCCCAATGATTTCTCTCCTATCTCTCTGTCTAAGTGTTTACTGGCTCAGTCATGGGCAGGCCCTGTGTAGGCAACAATACCTGAAGTGAGGTCATGAGGGCCACGGTTCTATTAAGTCCATAAGAGAGCATTTCACAATTCCCCTCTATGTTATTGGCTCTTATTGTTTTCCAACACCCTTTCTATTACATTTCCTGTGCTTTTAAAGGGGTGGGACAAGTGATTCATTTAATGAATGCTTAGAACCCTACAGTCATTTGTTCTCAGCACCTTGGCCAGCTATGAGTTTCTGCATTAAATGCAAAGAGGAATTTCTTTGATGAAGGCTGAAAATACCACTAATTTATGGTGGAAGAAGAGAACTTCCTACCAATTGCATAGCCTCATGTGTACGTCAGGAATGGGAGCCCTAAGCTGTAGCATCATTCTGAAGCTATGTGAAAGCAATCTGGAAGCAGGAACTACCTGCCAGAGCCAGATGGGTTGAGACATGGAGCCACCACTCAGTTGGTAGGAAAAGCCAGGCATGAGGGGTGGAGGTTCTGGAGATTAAGCGCAGTGACCTGGGGAAGGCAATGACTGGGACTTGGAAGGTGCAGGAGGAGGTAAGGGGCGTGGCGGAGAGGCACCACAATGCTTCTTAAGGTTCCAGAGTAAAAGGAAGAAAAGCAAGGAAATTTGAACAGTCAGGATAAGGATTCAAGGTGAAGGTTTAGGCTTTTGAACACCAGGTGCGAAATAGAGGTGAGAACATCAGAGAGTCTCTTGTGCTGTCAGAGGACCTGCGATGCAGGGCTCTGTGGCTGGAAAATGTAGAAGTCTTGGTTTTCTCATTTCCTCTCTGTTTCAGCCACTCCCCAGTTTTGTGTCTGTGTTGCTCCCTATTCTTTCAACTACTTCTCCATATGTGTAGAGGATTGGTTTGCAACTCCAGATCATTCTGTAATGAAACCATGAGCAGAGTACCCCCAAACCCCCAGAAGGGTTTCTTGAGAGGGAATGAGTAGAACTAAGGCAGCCCAAAACTTCAGAGCCGCTTGAGAGGGGCACCTGCAAAGTTAGAAGTTAGAAGAGGGCCAGCTGCTATAAGTTCTCATACTGAACAATCAACAAGCCTCTGGGTGCCAACAGCACCTCCAGAGGGACACAAGCATTGTTAGGTAATAGCAGGGGGTTAAAGGAAGATGGTATATATAAAGAGAGAAAAACCCACAGGGTCTTGGCAACTCTTTTCAACTTTTCATTCATTCTAATATGGTTATGAGCCATTTTCACAGAAAGGAAGGAAATAAGAAAATAAAGAGGAGAAAGGGGAGGGAGATAAAAGCTTCTGAAGATATCTAAACCTAACATACAGGAAGTCAGGACCCGACCCCCTGTCATTCAAACACCCCTTGCTCAGCCTCTCAGTCTGACACTACTCCATCAAGATGCCAAGAGTACCACTTTCCTGCAAAACAGGCAGAAAGCATCTACACAGAAAAAGGATGGAGAGAGGAGCCTCAGTCCTCTGTTCCTGGCTTCATGCAAACTCTCTCCTCAGTCCTGAGAGAGCAGATTCATCACCACCTTGATATCTGGTGTGGTTTCTCGAAAGAAACAGAAGTCCTCGCTCCTCATGCTACCTAAACTTTTCTCTAGTAGGAAGAACCCAAGATAAAATACAGGTACACAAGAAATCACGAAGTTATAATTGTATACTGAAGGTCACAGTCTTCATTTAGCCTTATAAATTAGAAGCCAAAAATAATTTTAGAAATTAAATAATGTTACTTATTGACCCTCAAACTTTAATATAATTAAACAAATGCATAGGATGCTAACTTTTTAAAAACGATTAATATTAGCAATTTGTTATAAACTTAAATGACAGCTGGTGAGTCAGGGATGAGATATTTTATCTTTTGTTTAAATGGTCACAAACGTAAGTTGAGCTTCTCTGTGCAGTACTGTGGTAAGCCAATAATCAGACAGATGCATAGGGGCAGCATGATCTTTTGTATTCAACATTTCCTTTACAAGTATTTCCCAATGAAGATTTGGTTCATCTGGGAAAGGAAGAATGCCACCAAAACTACTAGAGGAAGAAATATGCAAGCAGATGAGAAAAATTCCAAGATCTATGTGCTCAAAATTTCTGCTGCCCCTTCTACCATCTAAGGCTCTTTCATGCACATGCTAAACTCAGTGCCACTTCTTTCTCAGATGGGTCCTTAGAAGAGATGTCATCACTCTGCAGCTCAGAGCTTAACCATGACCAGATCCCTTCCTTTTGATTCACAGCAGGCATTGGAAGGAGAAATGTGGGTATATAGATGTGGCAGACATGACCCAAGATATATTATACATCACTGAATTACAGGCCAAGGGAAAGAAGAAAGGAAGGAAAGAAGGAAGGAAGGAAGGAGGGAGGGAAGGAAGGAAGGAAGGAAGGAAGGACAGACAAACCATGTACTGTGTTCCTTTCTGTTCCTTGTGAACTTTCAAAGCAATAAATACCTTGTCGAGGATCATTTCAGGAAACCACTGCATTGTTTTCTGTGTATTCATGGGGTCTGAAACCATTAAATTATGAGTTAAAGTTAAAGGAGATATTTTGGAAGTAAATTCTTTTAGATCCTACAATTATAATGCAAATGCAAAAAAGACTGAAGTTTTGTGACAATTTCAAACTACTAGATAGAGAAGAGAAATTATGTTCTCAGCCACACCCACCATCAGGATCACAAATATTTAAGGTGCTATTGACAGGAAAAAATGAACTTAGGAGGAGGTAAGCAGAATAGAAGAAACCCATGATCTAATTCAGTGCAAAAAAGTAGAATTGAAGTAGGAATTGAGATGGCACAATATAAACCCTCTTTCCAAAATTTGATTTAAGATAAGTCTTCAGTGATGTCACATTGCCATAATTCTTAATGGTAACATCAAGGACCATAATTTGTGCCTAAAGTAAGCATATATTAAACATTACTCTTTCCATAGACAGCATTTAAGGCCTTATTTCATTTTGTGGTTTTGTGTACAATTAAGGTTTAGCAACCCTGATACCAGCATTTTTATACTAAATTCGAACTTTGCCACTTATTGCCCACTTGATACTGTCTTCAAGGCTCAGCTTCCTGGTCAAGTAAACCAGATGGCACCCATCTATCTCACAGACCTCCTGTGAGGATTAAACCTTTGTTGCAAAGTGTCTAACACCTACTAAGAACTCACTAGCTCACCAGCTCACTAGTTTACGGATTATCATTAGTGCTCTTGATTTGAGACAGCTGAATCTTTAACCCTTTTCTGTTGTTTTCTAAAGGTGTGTGTGTGTGTGTGTGTGTGTGTGTGTCCATGTGAGTAAGCCATATGCGTGCAGGTGTTCACAGATGAGAAGTGAATTCTAGAGCTGTGGCTGCCAACTCTGTGTCAAGGCCAACGCTGTGATTTGCTGTTGAGAGCCTGTTCTGAGCTGGAGGAGGCAACAAACTGTTGTGATGCTTACAGGTGAGGATGGTTTGTGAGACCCAGAGTACTTATCCTGGCATCTGGGGGAGAACACAAGAGGGGAACTTGTATTTCTCCAGTGGGCAGTTCAGCAAATCAGTTTCTAGGAATCTCTACAGGCAAGGCTGTCATGAGTAGTACCTACGAGTCCTTCTCCCCTATATAATGATATTTTATTTATGTTTTAGTAAGTAAAACTTGCCGGAAGATCAGAAAAGCAAAACAACCAAGCCATGAGAAAAGTCTTACCTCTACCAAGGCTGGGCGACTGAACACTGAGCTGAGCCTGTCTCCTCCCGTCTTATATTCCCCTTTAGTGCTGGGATTAAAGGTGTAACTCCCTCATACTGAAATTAAAGGTGTGAGCCACCACCACCTGAATCTGTTTCTGCATTGATTTTGTGTAGCCCAGGGTGGCCTTGAACTCACAGAGATGTGTCTGCCTCTGTCTCTCAAATCCTGGGATTAAAAATGTGTGACACCACTGCCTAGACTCTAGTTGCTTAGTTTTACCTTCTGATCTACATAAAAAATAAATAAATAAAATATCACTATACCGCTAAATAGAAGATTTCAATATTTCCAAATTCTCTTTCTTTTTCATGTACTTGAAATAACATGATTAAGATCCACAATCACAGATTTCCTAAAAGAAATGTAAACTGTAACTTCTAACATGTTCTCCTAAGTATTCAAGTAGTAGACATTTTGCCTACTTATCAAAACACCAAGTTAGTAGAATTCAAATGGTAATTCTGATTATTTTTGGTTCAGTCTTCTCTCAACTGTATTATGCAATGCATAAGAGAGGTGAAAGATTGGCCTGATACATAAGAGAGGTGAAAGATTGGCCCAATACAAAATGAAATATAGAAAATAGGAATCTAACGGGAAGCCATTACCATGGATTGCTTGTTGTCTTCTACTCACTAATCTAGGTACACTTATTGTGTCAAACGCTGGAAGCACCATTGTGTATCCTACTAAGGAGCAGTGAGGCCCATGTTGGAGTGTATGGCGTGCACTGTGGTCAGAGGAGTAGCTAGCCTGGTTTTAGAGTCATGACATACACAGCTGAGAACCAATGCCATTAATCTATCTTTCATTTTTTTAAAAAGATTTATTTATTTATTATGTATACAACATTCAGCCTCCATGTATGCCCACATGCCAGAAGAGGGTGACAGGTCTCATTACAAATGGTTGTGAGCCACAATGTGATTGCTGGGAATTAAACTCACGACCTCTGAAAGAATAGCCAGTGCTCTTAACCATTCAGCCATCTCTCCAGCCCCTATCTTTCATTTTTAATATTACACTTAATCATCTATCTTTTTGAGGGCTACTATTGCTGTGATGAAACACCAGGACCAAAAGCAAGTTGGGGAGGAAAGGGTTTATAAGGTTTACACTTCCACATCGTTGTTCATCATTGAAGGAAATCAGGACAGGAACACAAACAGGGCAGGAACCTGGAGGCAGGAGCTAATGCAGAGGCAATGCAGGGGTGCTGCTTACTGGTTTGCTCGGCCTGCTTTCTTATAGGACCCAGAGTCTCCAGCCCAGGAATGGAACCACCCACAATGAACTAACCCCCACCCCATCAATCATTACTTAAGAAAATATCTTACAGCCACATCTTCTGGAGCCATTTCCTTAAGTAAGTCTTTCTCCCCTCAAGTCTTTCTCCTTTTTAGAACAGCCGCCACAGTGGGGTGGAGCCAGACAGAGCCTAGAAGACAAGGTGTGTGTGCTACAGAGGCCAGAACTGGAGAAGCGACTTATGCTCCCTGAAGGAGCCAGAAGAGAGTGAGTGAGCCCCAAATAATTGGACATTCAGTTATTTCTACTGTTAGAGTTTGGTTTTGCTTGGTTCAGATTGTGAAGTGTCCTAGTTCTTCCCTCTTGATGGTTTTTAATTTAATTTTGGTTCTTTATCGGTGTCCACAATTGAAAGACTTTGAACTTTTAAAAAAGGTTTTGAATTTTTAGAGAGATTGGATGTTTTAAGGAGACTGAAATTTTGATGTGTTTGAATTTGTGAAGACTGTAGGACTTGGGCTGGAGAGATGGCTCAGAGGTTAAGATCACTGACTGCTCTTCCAAAGGTCCTAAATTCAATTCCCAGCAACCACATGGTGGCTCATAACCATCTATAATGAGATCTGATGCCTTCTTCTGGCCTGCAAATGTACATGCAGACAGAACATTGTACACATAATAAATAATAAAGAAAACATTTAAAAAGACTGTGGGACTTTTAAAGTTATTTATGTTTTTAATGTGAGCTCTTGAGGATGAGTAAGAAAGGAAAGGTGGCTCACACCATCAATCCCAGAACTCTGTAAACTCAAGGCCAGCCTGGTCTACAGAATGAGATCCACAGCAGCCAGGGCTATACCACACAGTGAAATCCTGCTTCAAAAACAAAACAAAAAGGAAAGAGAAGAAAGGTGTGGCTTGTTGGTGACATGTTTGTGGTTTGAGTTGACAAGGGGTCAGTTGTGCTGGCTGGACTAATGTCAACTTGGCACTCAAGCTAGAGTTATCTGAAAGGAGAGCCAGCCTCCATAAGAGCCAGCTATATGGTGTTTTCTTAATTAGGGATTGATAGGGAGAGGGCAGCCAATTGTGGGTGGTGCCATCCCTGGGCTGATGGTCCTGGATTCTAAAAGAAAGCAGGTTGAGTAAGCCTAGCCTCAGCTCCTGCCTCCAGATTTCTTCCCTTTTGGGTTCCTGTCCTGACTTCTTTCAATAATGAACAGAAATGTAGATTTATAAGTAAAATAGCCCCTTTCCTCCCCAACTTGCTTTTGGTCATGGTATTTCATCATAGCAATAGTAATTCCAACTAATACACTATCTCTTAGCAAGGGACATGTATGAGTTCTTTTGCAAAAGCAAACCCCACTTAGAAGATTCTGGAACACATTTGTTTACACTAATTGGTAACAGGACTTATTTTTAAATATTGGGTGCTCAGCAGGAGAGTACTGAACATCCAGAAAATGAAATATTACAGAAAAGAATGTAGATTTAGAGCCAGACATGGTAACACATGCCTGCGGACCCAGGTTTTTGAGAGGCTGAGGCAAAAATAACTATCATTTGAGCACGGAGTTCCAGGAGATCTTGTCTTTTTTAAAAATGCAGATCTATTTTTAAGTATATGTAGTATTCGGGGCTGGAGAGATGGCTCAGTGGTTAAGAGCATTGCCTGCTCTTCCAAAGGTCCTGAGTTCAATTCCCAGCAACCACATGGTGGCTCACAACCATCTGTAAAGAGGTCTGGTGCCCTCTTCTGGCCTGCAGGCATACAGACAGAATATTGTATACATAATAAATAAATAAAATAAATATTTTAAAAAAGTATATATAGTATTCAATATATGCTTATAAATATATGCAATAAGTTGCAGAACTCTGTAAAATATGAATGTACTCAGGTAGCACAAATATTCTCTATGCTAATATGTACATGGAAGCTTTCCAGAAAGACAGATAAAAATTGTTAGCGAATAATAGTTTGAAGAGAGGGAAATAAAAGGTACTTTGTTTTCCAATTTGTATAGTTCCATCTTATTGAAACTGTTTCCCAAAATTATGCTTTATTTTATAATTTCTTTTTATTGCTTTTATTAAGCTATATATTTTTCTCTGTTCCCCTCTTATTTTATAATTTCTTAAATAATTTCTTAGGTAGCACATCTCAATCTTGTGTGTATCTAAACTGTGTACCACTGTGATGCTGCTTTCTCCCTCCCCATTTAGGAGAAATACAGAAGAGAGAAAACAATCCCAGCTTGTATGTTTCAGCACTTGTCGGAAGTAGCTACATGATAGAAATGTATTGGGAGACAAACCTGATTTTATGAGAGAGTGGAACAGTCATTATCTTTTGCTTCTAGAAATCAGTGTGTTCAAATTGCAACTTGGAAAGTTTGCGTGCTGTTTCTACATTCTCCTCTACAACCTAGTTGAGAAGATTGCTTCAAAGTACGTACCTAACATAGTTTTTTATATATTAAATTTAAGAGACTTAAAACACCTTCAGAAAATTAAAAGTTAAATAAATAATCAAGCATTTCAAAAATCCTTAGTGTGTGTGGTGCACATATATGTGTTCATGTGTGCGTGTATGCATGCCTATGTGTGTGTGCATGTGCTTGAGTGTGTGTGCTAACTGGATTGCCAAATGCACCTGTTTTATTCTTATATTTAGGAATTGGAAATCTAAGTATGTTCAATCACACACATACAAAATGTTTTCCATAAAGAAATCACAATTTTAACTCTTGAATATAATATTAATTTTCTACAACAGAACGAATATGATTGTTTTGAATTTAAGCACATTTTTCTTTGTTCCCATAAGCCTTTGATTATAACTCTAGGCATCTTTTGCAAGAGCAGCATCAGAAATGTGCTAAGAAATGAATCCAAGAATACTTAAAGTCCACTCTATTGAAGAACATTTTGAACCTGAGAAAAGGAATGCAGCAGAAATCTACTTTTAAGACTCTGGACATCTCTGTTACATTAAAAAAAAATAGAAATGTTCAAACTTGGAGTTTTTATATTGCAGCCAAATTTCTACAAAACCTCCTATTTTTCCCAAATTCTGACCTGGGGCATTTCACCCCCCAATCATCACTTGTGCTTTCCATTCAACCAGCATCTTGTCAAATCTGGCTGCAAGATTAAGTTTCCCAATTCAGAATTCAATATTGTAACCCTAAGGATATAAGATCCAAGCTGGAACATTCTGTTTTTTAAAAAAAAAAAAAATGGATAAAATTGTTTCAGCCCAGAGACCACAGTTGGCCCAGACCGCAATGATGAATCGTCAGGACTGACACTAAGTGAAATGAGTTTGATGTTCTTGGCTTTACTCGTGCACATTAAGCAGCGTTTTACATTTGTCCCAACTCTCAACCTTTTGGAGGAGAAGTTGAAGGAGTCCTATGATCTTATGTTATGGTAAGGTTTACAAAATCAACAAGCTCTGTCAGGGCTGTTTGTCTAGCTTTTTGTGTTTTTCTCCATTCCTGTCCATGCTGGCCTTCAATTTTAGAGAAATAGTGCTGAAGATTTTTTTTCCTATATATCTTCCATATTGTTGAGGTTCTTGGTATCCAAACTTCTGTTTCTATATAATGCTTGCTTCTCTTGAAACTAATGCATTTTAATGAAAAACCATGGATGTGAATTCTGCACTGAAACCTCTAAAGTTTAAAGAGAAACTTAACCTCTCTAAATATGATGCACTTTGTTTTCTTCAGAGAGGTTTGCCTGAGTTCTGATGAGTGTTAAAAATCTTTATTTTAAGGGACATCTAAGCTTTTCAAAATGCACCTGTTTGCGTCTCTGAGCGTTGGAGAAATAAATTTTCTTCTTAAAATAGTTTCTAATTATTCAGGTAAAAAGCAATGTTGACACAAAATTAAGCCCCAGAAACACCCATTGTGGTAGGTTGCTCCTTCAGAGCTTCTGAATACTGGTCAAACTATGTCAAAATTTCCCAAGGATGTCTGACAGTGTTCTTCAATTCTGATATTTATGTATGCCAGAAACAGAAAAGGAGAACTGTTTTGCTGCAATTTCCCTTGGAGATTTTATTTTTCTTAAATTGTTTTCACCAAATATGATCTCAGTTACAAAGTCAGCTGAAGTAAAATTATGAGATAACAAAAACCACTAAGGTAGTAAATGTGTTGGGATATTTTGCTATTCTTTAGCATTTGTCTCTCCTTCTGGTGCCTTCCTGCCTGGGAAGCCCACCAAGATTCACTGTTCATTTCTTACTTATTACTCTGACTCTGGATCACAGTGGGAAAGAAGAGAATGGCTGACAGGCATAAGACAATGAAAGGAGAGAGCAGATGCCAGAGCAACACTCTGGAGCGGATTATCCTTCTCATTAAAGGTGGTCACACATTTGTTTGCATCTTTGATCCCACGAATGGAGCGCTGGTGATTACATGGGAACATCTTTACTCAGAAGTAACCTACCTCTCAAAATAGGTGAGATTTATTCTGTTGATTTTTTTTTACCCACTGCCCCAGATCCTTTAGTTAGAAGGGGGCTGCCAAAGACAGTGGTGTTGCAGTTCACTGGAATCTGAACCCAATATCAACAGCTAATCTGTCTGGTGAGGAAAGAGTCCTTCCTATCACATGGGAGACTTAAAGCTAGTGGGAAAAAAAGCTATTTTCCAAAGACCAGCTGGGTGTAAGAATAAAGTATCTTACTATCTAAAGACAATCTAGAAATTTTTCTTTCATATAAATAATTAAAGATGCTTTCAGTCATCTAACTGCTGTTATTTATTTCAGGTTTTTTTTTTGTTTACAAAATGTTAACTCTGAAATAACAATGTGCTCATTTATGCAGATAAATAAAATTAATACAAGCTTAGGTTTTGAAGAAAATGAAATTATCAGGTAAAAACTAAGCAATGTTCACCATCATTGGCTCACACTGTGGGACTGGAAGAATAAGAAGACGATGGGAAGAGAAATGGAGCCTTCCTGAAATGAGACGCTGGTGCCTTCCTCTGAATACCATCCTCAAAGCGAGACTCAGAGAGATGCACAAGAATTAAAACGGATACAAGTCTCCAGCATAATCTCAAAGAACTCAAGGCAGTGTGGCTCAATAGAGCTGTTTCCACGTGCTTGAAAAACAAGTCCTGAGCTGTTGTTTATTTCACTGGAACACAGTAGATCTATTAAGAGGAGGAAGAAAAGTAAAAAGGAATGAAGGGGAGTGGGAGGAAGAGAAAAGGAAAGAAATGGAGAAATAAAACAGTAATGCTGGCTTCCACTTCTATTTAGAACAGCTATACAGGTTTTTTTTAATAAATGAAATTTAATTTAAAAGTGGTATAATTTATATTTTCTATTGATGTTCAATTTATGGTCAATGTTTACCTTTCCCCCCACATTGTTTCTGTGCGTCTGATCCTTTTATCTTCGCATTTTATTTCCCACTTTAATTCTGCTCTTTCAAATGTTAGGCAAAAGCAAGAGCTCAAAGAGCACAGTGCAGCTGAAGAGCAGCGTTCGTCCACATTTGCAGATGTGTTCAAAGCTAATTTTGATGCCAAAACGAGAAAGATGTTTGAAACTGCTCAGTAATGCGCAGTTTGCACAGCAAGGCAAACATCTTCCTTCCCTGACCTCCAGCCGCTGCTACTCGGGATTTAACAGGCAGCTCACCACAAACTTTCCTTCACATTCTTATTTCATGTTATTATCACTGCACCAATGACATGACTTCATAATTTACAAACCCACATCAATTTAAAAATATTCAAAAGACAGTAAAATTAAGAACACCAGACAAGAATCATCTAAGTAGCATTAAACTGGCACCTAAATTTGTATATTGCAAAGAGTTTGACATCAATAAGGACATAACACAGGTTAGTGAATCTAGCACCATTCTGTACCCTTAGAAAATCTTACCATTGAGTTGTATTTTACTAAAACACTAACCACCTATAGCACCATGGGAAGTGTATTCTCAGCTAAATTTGAGCAATAATCATTTCACATCCTGAAACGTATACACTTATTGAAGCAATATATCAGTTTTAGAAAAAGTCATTCAGCACCACGTGTGTAAGACAGGGTTAGGTAAGTACCAATGCTAAAACTGTATATATTTGGCATGAAAGTCAGTCTAAGAAGACCAATGACAGCATGCATGACATTGACTGCCTACTAGGATCTTCTCTCTAGGCAACCTCGACCTCATGGCAGCTTGAATGTAGCTCAGGTAAGCAGATTATTTTTAGTATTACATTGACTATTTTCTGGAACAAGAAAAGATGTAAATAAATCTGTATTTCAATTGTTTTGATACTAAAACACAACTTCTCACTTGTTTTATCATCAGAAAGTAAAGGTGAGAGAATATGCACAACCACAAGTCAAATACGGGACACACAGAGACAACAGCCTTTCTGAGCTATTAACACGCGCTTCTAATGTACAACTGTGAAACACTGCAAATTGTATAACTCTATGTGGGAAAAAAAGATCTATTTTATAGGGAAGGAAAACTGCAAATGCTTTTGAATACTTTTCTAATATTATGAGAATATACAGCAATTGGTGTCTTCATTCTTGCAATGTCCTCTGGAATTGCACCCATGACCTGGTTATTTCTCTCCCATTACTGGCAAATTCCTAAATATGCTTAAAAAACACTTTTAAAGAAATCTAATTCAACTTATCTGTTGTTTTTAGTACCTGATATAACACAGCATCTACTGGGAATATTTGCACCATAGTGCAATAATATTGCAATATAGACCTGTGCGCGGCCCAGGCTCTCAGGGCTGCACATCAGGATGGTAGACCTGCCAGTTTCTCTGGGGAATAAAGTGCCAAGAGTATTAGACAGATTGACCAGTCTCCATGAGATGTGCAGAAAGCAAAACTGTAAAAACAGGCTGCAATTCTGATGGACTCTGTCACTCACAATCACAGATCTACAAAAGAGAACAGATGAAGTAAACATTTAATGACCATGAGAGGTGGGTATTTACGCCTTCGTTTTAAAATGGTAATTGGAACCCATGAGTCAAAGCCTCCTTAACTGCTGAGCTCGAATTTATTTAAAACTATCTGAAGGATAACAACCCAGTCTTTGAAACAAGGGTTTAGGAAGCTTGCTACAGACAATTACTATCAAAAATCTGATTTGGTTTCTGAAAATTGTATGAATGAATTTAGTTTCTTGGTCTTGATATACTGGGCAGAGAGCTTGTTCTTCCAAGTCTAGACTGCTTAATTGCTTGCTTGAGGGAGGGAAAATCCTGAGGGAGAGGCATATATGAGCAATATCTGCTGTGTGAAGCCAGAACTCTCCCAAGCTAGATCTTGCCCAGAAATGCAGAAAGGTCTGATCTTCCCTTCAGTTGAAGTGACCATACACATTTGATCCTAGAACTGAATGAAAAAAAAAAAAGCAAAAATGACCATATTTCATGGGAGCCATTTAATACTTTGAGTGAAAAAAATAGCTTGAAACTGTTTATTTGCTTCTCCAAGCCAAAGCCATTTAGAAACAAGAATCAGAACAGAGGAGAGGTAAAAATAAAAACACCAATATGCATTCTAGAAGGAGCAAACATTTGCATTATCAGAGGGGACTGCCCGCACCTGCTGAGTAGGTAGGTGTTAGAGGATATTTAGTCAAGGAGGTGGAAACAAAGCCTTCCTTGCTGGCTATGAGGGACTGCAAAGTAATTTTTTTTCCTTTTTCTTTTCCTTGTGTTACAAACAATCAGTTACAAAAAATGTTGTTATCTGTGTTGTAATAGTTAAAATGAATCAGATCAAGTGTTGATTACGTCTATTTTTGTATTTGTAAGCATGGATCAATTTAGACTTTTATGGTATACATGAAAGACTGTATGGTATTTCCCCTTCCCTTTCAATAGTGTTTCAATTTTAAATTTAAAAAATGAATATTCCAGGGTGTGCCTTTGAGCACTGAAATTCATATCATTTTAAAAATAACCACTTCTATAATTTCTATCTTAGGAATAAGCATGAATTTTTAAAAGAAACGAATAATTTATGAAAAATAATGCCAGAAAATGTAGCTATTTGAATGCAATTATTTACAAAGTATCCATAACAAGTCACTAGCATTAGTGTGGCTTCTGGATACAGACTTTAGGAAATTCCTGGGGTACACACAAGACACAGCTAAGGAATAAGCACAGGTAATTAACCCAGACAAATCAGAAGGCTTGCATCTGTAAAATACACACCGGTTCATCTTTAACGGGACATAATTCAGCATTTAAAAAGTATACACTCTTACAATTGATTTCCAATAAAAAAAAATCTTAAATAACAAACTAAAAGTATTCCTTCTGATTTTTTCACTAGAAACAAGTACAGAAAGGGAATCAGAGTAATTTTTTCCAGTACTAAGCACCATAACTAGCTCATGGAGAAATAGTATATGCAACTGAAGAAAAGTTTTATTAAACAGGATGAAACAGCTGCCGTGGATTCAAATTTTAATCATGTACACAAACCTCATCTCCTTTAGCAGATATTTACCTAACTCCTTATAACAAAATTATCTGGGCTCCAACTGATATACTTTTCTGTCAGTAAACACAATAAATACAGCAGGTATCAGCTGTATAGAGAATTAGTTGTATGTTTTCTCCTGACAAGGATATGAACACAGTGTTCACTTTATAACATGCCAACAGAATAAAAAAAAAAACTTCAAAGTTGAAAATGATTCTTTTTCTGTTCAAACAACCATATGCTTCTTTTAAAATACTGTGAGCATGTGGAAATATAGTATTATATAGCTGATATTTTCCATCTACGAATGCATTAAGCGATGTACCTTCAGCCTCCTGGAGTGCTTTGCTATAATTTGTTTGGAAACAGAATAAGAAGGTCTATCATTACTGTGTAATTAACAAGCAGCAAGTACATCTTATGTCTCCACCATACCAGCTTGCCTTGACTGGAAAGTGTGCAAAAAAAAAAAAAAAAACCCTAAAACTTTTTAGAGTTCATAAATATTCGTAACCACATTCTGATTTACGAGTTAACAATTCTTAAGCAAGCATAAAGAACTTAGAGAAAAATTTAGCGAAAAGCACATTTAAAAGAAAAATTGTATAGATTCCTTTTTTTTTTTTTTGCGCACCCCACCCCCATCACCCTCCCTCCAGCAGGGCACTGCTATTCCTTTCAGCACTTCAGTTATCAGAAGGCAAATGAAAAGACAACGACCCTCTCCTCCTCTCATTTAGCTTACGACGCAAACATTTAAGCACAGACATAAAGTACCTATTTAACAGACAGCATCAGACAGAGAGAGCAGGATTCACTGACCCATTTGGAAGACAAAGACGACAGAGCAGCAAAGCTCTGAAAATCAGCTTGTGAGGCCTCTGAAAGACATCCTTCTGGCATTTCATCACAGCAGCCCCAGACCAGTTCACCTCCCTGGATACAGAGAGGAGGAACTAAATAGAGCTGTTTATTAAAGCCGGTGTGCTGGATTGCATTAGGACGCACGGGCAGGCCACCTGGACCTTTCAGATTGTGGCGGTGTTTAATTTGCAGCCTGCCCCTCTGCAGCAGAGCAGGCAACGGCTACTACTCCATTTCCCAGGCTCAGTCACACACCACCGGGGCTAGAAGTAAAGGCACTTGTATCTGTGTACTTATATTTTCCATAGAGAGAGAGAGAGAAAGAGAGAGAGAGAGAGGGAGAGCGAAGAATACAATCCAAATAAAAATATTGACTAGCACAATAAAGAATTGTCACTACTGCCTAGGAAGCATGGCACTTTATTTTCTTCTCATACTTCATTTCTTTCAGAGATCACAATCTACGCAGAAAAAAAATAAATTCTTAAAATGAAAGTTTTTCATATTCTGCCCAAGTCATAAATTTGCTATGCTCTTTGAATTTCTTGGTGGTGGTTTTGTTTTGGTTTCTGTTTAAGAGCCTCGCACTGAAGTTTCCAGCCCGGCTTTCCTAGCCTGATTTAATGGGCGCCTTTTGCCTTTCGCACTTTCAGCACTACGCTGGCAGGTAGCTAGCTGAAGACGCAGATAGAAAGATGGTACAGTAAATATGAATTATGTGAATCATATGGTGAGACCCTTGTGGAAAAGGGGGAGTTGAGAAATGGCTGACTCCATACCTGACCAATTACAGCTTGCATGGTCCCCGTGTCCTGCTGCGCTGGGAGATCGCAATCCATCATATGTTGTCTTTGAAAAGGAGAATGGGGGTTTCTGGCATGCATCTGTCAATCAACTTCTGCACTCACAACCATCACCAAAAGCAAGGGGGAAAAAAGTCAAGCTGCTCCACCAAATAGGATGAGACTGTCATGTGACCTCCGGCAGAGACGCACACACATTCACTACCTCCATAGAGCGTAAGAATTTTCTGTAGATATGAAATGACATTGACAAATATCCAATACCAAGTAAATAAAGTGAGACAAACAGCTACTCAACAAAGACAAAACGTTAGCTGTAGTCTTCTGCTAAAGGTATATAAAAAATAAAAACGTGAGGAGTCTTTTTAATGTTCTAGAAATATATTTTAAAATAAAAATAACTTTCCTATAATAATCGTCTTTTTACAATATAAATTTTAAAATAATAATTCATTGTTGGACTTCTCTTAAGCTGTCCCTTGTGATTTTATTTTCCAAACTTCTAAATGACCTTTTGACAACATGCGGTAATCTTCGTCGTTTTATAAAAAGTCACCACTGTAGAGAAGCTTAAAATATTAACCATTATGTATCACAGATGCCCTGATATTTGTTGATTGGAAATGGATATACAATCATTTGTGTAAACTCAAATATAAAATATTCAAAGTGTGTAAATAGCGGTCACTAAACTTTTCATCTTCCAAAAGGTTAGGGAAGGATTTACTTCTAGCTCACCCAAACTGATGTACCGTAATGACAAATACTTCCACTTTTTCCCCATTTAAATAAAGCTATTTGATCACACTGTGGGGCAGCTTACCGGTGCATTGTGAGCCATCTAGTACAACACCTGAAAATAACCAAGTAGCTTTTTAACCCTTTCAGGATTTCGAACCTGCCTTTGAAGACAATCCTACAGATACAGCAGACTTGCTCGTTGAAAAGCCCACATCACAACTGGCACTATTTATTTAGTGACGTTGTAAGTTGTTGGTTCTCTTTGTCCACTTTTCAAACTGGAGCTCCTTAATTACTGTATTTTCCTTAACTAAGAAAAAAATCAGAAAGATTTTGTTTTACAGAATAAAAACTTTAAGACTAAAAACGAATGTTAATGTTAAACTTGGTAAGTGGTAAAATTAAAAGAAATGGCTAATACACACACACACACACACACACACACACACACGCAGCAGCAGCAGCAGCAGCAGCATCCCCAAGCCGAAGGAACCATGCATGCATACTGCAGGTCTTGAAAACTAAGGACTGGAAAGTCCCACTAAATACCATTCGAATTCACAGTCCACACTGAAGCCTCTGTCCTGAGACCCTAGACAGGGACGCCAACACAGCGGACTACTTCTGCAGTCAACCCAAAATAGAACCTTACATGTCCATCACCCGCCCCCTGCCCAGGATGGGGTGGGGAGGCTGAAGCCATCGGGACCATCTGCTAAACCGCAGTGGAAACCTGCAAGGGCTGAGCCAACCCTTTCTGTAACCTGACGGCTTGCAGGGGCTGGAGGGCTGGGAGGCTGTAGTGGGCTCTGGGGACGGCTCAGCAAACTCTAGGCAAAGAGGCAGAATGATGGTAAGACCGAGTCGCCGGGGCGGGCAGCATGAGTATTTGTTCAGAGCCTGGGGATTCTGGCTACCCACGGCAGAGCCTGGAGTGGTCCCGGGACTTTTGGCTTTGGCAGCACGAGGTGCAACCCTGAGCCAGCTTGATGGGGAGCCTGTGGGCTCCCAAGCAGCCAATCCTTTCTGACTGCTACTTGACTCTAGATGTTCAGCGTCCTCTAGGGACCTTAGCTTCCTAAGTGTCTTCCCACAGGATCAAGGGTGGGGGATGGTGGTCAGGCTATAGTATGAGGAGGAGACCTTTTAAGTTTCTTTTCCCATATTCCGGTGTTTGTGACTGGTTATAGGATACCACTGCTTGCTCATAATCTGTGGGTGAGCCTGGAAGAGGGCTTGAGCCAGGCAAGGCTAGACTTTGTCTTAATTCATTATCTCCTGGTAAAAATCCAGGGAGGCGTGACAGTTATTTCCATTTCACAGATGCGGATCAGAAAAATAAATAAAAGAGCTATGATTTAAGGTTGTTTTAAATCCAAAATCTAAAGATGGAACTTTTATGAAACTGGAGTCAGCTAACATTTAAAATCTTAAATTTAATTTAATTATAACAATTCAAATTGAAACAACGGCTGTCTTATATGAGACACTGACTTCCTCAACGAATATTTATGCCAAGTGCTGCACTCGGTGCTGGAGACACAGCAAACAGTGCAGGTTACTTTTGAAACAATAAAAACAAGCGAACAGCTTAAAATTCATTTGTGGGGATTGTCTGATTTTGAATACTGGAAGAAGTTCATAATTCTAGAATGTCTTATATTCTTGGCACGTGGCAGAGTTTTCAGAGAAACTTCCCATTTTATACCAGAGATAATAACCCCTCAAGGATTCAGGAAGATGTCTCATGGAAGCTTACTGGGATATATTTTTCTGGTATTCAAGAAATCTTAGTTATTTCCCTTCTGGGAGGGCAGGCAGTAGAAAGGCAAGAAAGGTGAATTCTACTGGAGATTGAGGAAAACCACATGCAGGCAGTAGAGAGGTTTGGGTTGTGATATAAAGAGAAGGCACCCCTTGCTCCCCACAAGGAACAGCATGGTCTGTTTCCCACCCCACCCCCAGCTCCCAGTGTGAGCAGCAGACCGAGTATGAGCATCAGGCTTTCCTACGCCTTGAAGAGTGGAAGACAATTGAGAGAGGGTAGCAATGGAGTTTACTTCCACCCCTACAATAGAATCTAGAAAAGGAAATCTATTACATGAAAAATTTACTATGACTACTATCCCTTCTGCCTCCTCGACTCATCCAGAGTTTTCATAAACTTATGCATTATTGTCCCACCTCGGCTATGTCCTTCCTAGTAGTCAAGGAGACACTGGGATCCCAGCATAGGCCGCGTTATAAAACAGATGGTGTGAGCCAGACCAAAAGAGGTCTCACCATTGTCCCTGACTCCCACTCTCAGCTTCTTGAACTAGGGATTACCTTGCTTTCTCAACACTAAACCACAAAGGATGCAAAGAGAAAAGCAGTACTGAGAGCAAAGTAGAAAGATATTTAGATAGATTTTGTCTTTGCATTTATTTGAGGCTTTAGACTCTTCAGAGATAAGAAACGGCATACCTAGACACTTCTCCAGCCCAAACACCAAGCACAGTAAATGGTGGGTGGATGTTTGAACAAAATCCAAGAGCAAACATCTCTTCCTGCTAGACGGGGCACATTTCCCCTTATGCTATTAGGTATGTTTACATCAGCACAACGTATCTTGCCTTTCTGCCTGTTAAATCTGCTTTATCTATGCTTTTATTTTCTTCTCTTTGGTTGCAATGACATCATGCTTGTTCCTTCATCTCCTATTCCTTGTTTGTTCACACTTAATATTCACACTTTTGTGTCTGATCCCTGAAAGAATGGCCTTACCATTTTCATTATCTCTTTCCTTCAGCTAATGCTCCCTCAGTATTTTCTTCAGATTACACAGCACTCATTATAATGTGGCTGATTATATAGTGACTTGGCATTCATGGTTTTCACAACTCCCAAGGACATGATTCAGTGTGTAGTGGGAATAGATCCGTGTGGTCAAGACTCCCTTTCCACGGTCTTTTGGTTTATTCTGCTTCACTCTGGTTTCCTTCTCAAGGTCATATGTTTGTCAAATGTTCTGCACCATCAACTTCTGGATGATCTATTGCTTTGTCTATTTCTACCATTTTTTCCCAACAGCACATTTTAATCTAGACTTTCATATTTTGTAGAGGACTTCTCTGGAATGGTCTTTTCAATCACTATCTGTTTCTTAACCATTATTACATAGCTTTGGCTTCCACAGGACACCGACCAGCATAAATAATCTGTACCCTGGGATCCTTGGTTGTTCTTATTTTCATAGATCTAGAAAATTGAGCACAGGAAAAGTATCACAAGCAGAATGATGAAAGTAGAAAGAGGAGAGGAGGGAAAAGCCATCGCCCCAAGACCCAGGGAATGTAGAATTGAGAGGGGCTTGATCACGCGTGGTTTAAGCACAAGAGTTGTGGGTACTTGTGATTTACTGTTTTCTTCTACAGTATAATTCCACTGATTTTTGTTGTTGCTGTTGTTTGTTTGGTTGGTTTTGGTTTTGTTTCTTTTTTCCTTGAGAAACAGTGATGAGACATTGCTTTTAGAATGAATAGCTGAGAAGTAGTTCCCGAACCCAGTGACTCTCGACAAGGACGATCCATGAACATACTATACATTGTCTGATTATCTGACCTCTGTTCTGACTTTGCTATTTTTTCTAACTGGAGACTATATTCATAACGAAAAAAGAAGGCATCACTGGGAACTAATATCTTTTTACACTTCCATGATTGCTTTTGTTAAAGTGTGGTTTCTTGAATGCGTGCCTTCTTCCAGGATATACTGAGAAGGCACTGAAGTAAATGCTCCTGGACCTCACACTGGGCAGTTTTGGTGTTTGAACCTAAGAACTAAGACAATTTTTTTTTGAAAGTCTGTCCCAGTAGGACAGGTGAACAACTTGTTTCCTTAACACTGTGGTCCACTGGGGGACTTCCTGACCTTCATTTCATGGTTAAAGAGCCACCTGCCTGAGGAAGCTAATCAAGCTGCCATTTGACTCTTTTATTTTTCACACTGGTAGATATGAAGCACTGAGATCTGCCCACTGTTTTTAAAGCCCGCCAGCCTTAAATGGGCGTCTGAATAGAAGCAGATATATTAAAAGAACATCACCATTCCTAGGTAGACAGCAACAACAAAAATAAATAAACAAATAGGCCAGGGAAGACATTGACAAGAAGAAAAGAATAAACAAAATAAGAGCATGAAGCTGAGAACTTTATAGCCAGTGAGAAATTCCCCACTGTTTCCCATCAGGTTAATAGTATAAGAAGTCTTTTTGGCTGCACAACCCTCCTCCCCCCATTTGCCATACAGTGGCATGGCTGAGGGAAGTAGGCTCTCACCCTCCACCCCTTGCTACCTGCAACAGGTGAGCGAGCTGGCCCTGGGATCAAGAGAATGAGGGGAGCCGGGCGGTGGTGGCGCACGCCTTTAATCCCAGCACTTGGGAGGCAGAGGCAGGCGGATCTTTGTGAGTTCGAGACCAGCCTGGTCTACAAGAGCTAGTTCCAGGATAGGCTCCAAAACCACAGAGAAACCCTGTCTCGAAAAAAAAAAAAAAAACAACAAAAAAAAAAGAGAATGAGGGGACTGCCCCTGCCTCTCACAGGCTGCAGCACCCAGAAGAGCAGGCCCTGCACCCCATCTATACAGCACAATAGAGCTGACCCTATTGTAGCAAGGGGCACACAGGTGAGCCAGCCTTGAGAGCAGGAGAGCAGGAGAGCTAACCCATGCCTCTTGAATACTCCCTGCAGCGATCAGGAGAGAAGGCCCTGGGCCTCACAACAGTAGAACTGGCTCTGGAATGACTCTGGTGGCATGAGTGTGAGAGGCTGGATCTGAAGACTTACGAACAAGTGAACTGGCCCGACCCCTTGCTACAGGCTGTATTGGGTGAGCTAGCCTAGTCAGCGTTGGGGAGCTTGCCTCAGTGGTGATGAGGGAAAGGTGGCCTTCTGAGCAACCCAGCTACCACCCAGGCCCAGAACCAGGGCTATGAATGAGGCCATCCCAGCATCTACTGCATCTATGAGCTGTTGGGAAATGTGAAGGGGATGAACCTACAGCTCCAAAATTACAGGATCTCCTTGGCACTGGTAACAACAGAATAGCCAAGAGGAGCCCCAGAGAGAGCCCATTATTGATAGTGTAGCAGAAGCCAGAGTCCTCAAACCAGACCAATGATTCATAGCAATGAACACTTATAAATAAAGAAGAAAGGGCTAAAGTGTGGTGATATTTTGTTTGTGCCTTAACAAATAAAGCTTGCCTGAAGATCAGAGTGTAGAGCTAGCCACTAGTTAGCCATAGGGGCCAAGCAGTGGTGATATACACCTTTAATACCAACACTTGGGAAACAGGCAGGTGGATCTCTTTGAGTTCAAGGCCACCCTAGGCTACACAGAGAGATGGGGACAGGTAGTGTTGGTTCACATCTTTAATCCCAGTAATTGGAAATAACATGCCTTTAATCTCAGCTCTAGGGAGGTGGAGACAGGAAAGGATATGGCTGGGTAGAGAGAGGAATATAAGGCTGGAGGAGACAGGAGCTCAATTGCATTCAGTCTGAGGATTCTTAGAGGCAGAATCGCCCTTTCGGTCTGAGGATTCAGTAGAAGTAGGAACTAGTGGCTGGCTGCTCTGCTTCTCTGATCTTTCAGCATTTACTCCTATATCTGATTCCAGATATTTTCTTATTAAGACTAATTAGAATTCACGCAACACTAAAGGATAAACTGTGTGGCAAAGTGGGCAATCATACAGCTTCCACAATGAGATTCTTCTCCTTTTTTTGTTTGGTTTTGTTTTGGTGTTACTTTTTCTTTTAAATTTTGTTTTGTTTTAGGTGGAGGTTGCATGGCAAAGGATAGAAATGAGGGTACAGGGAGATAAGTAGGATCAGGATAGACGATGTGAAATCTACAGAAAATCAATAAACCTTGAGAAAAAAAAAAAGCCTTTTTGGGTGGTTTTTAGAGCCAACACCCAAATCTTGGCAGCTATGAAATTAAATATCTTATTCTTTGTCAACCTATACTGTGTAATAACCAGCAGATGAGCTTTACAGTGTCAGCCTTCACTCTGATCACTCTTGGAGTTTTTGTGTTCACTGTATCTCAATCACTCACTACCAATGACATAGCTAGATACAACAATATTGCCTCCATAATCTAGATTCCAAGTACATCAATCTCCTTCTTTGTTTACACACTTAAAGAATTAGCTCAAACCCATCATTTTTTTGACCTAATTATTATTGAAGTTCATTGACCCTTACATCCTTGATATTCCTTACCTTCAAAGATTGGAATATTGCATGTGTTCATTTTAATGACCTTATTATAGTAGGCTAGTTCTAGCCCCGCCCCTAACAGCCATTTCTTATTCACCTGTGTGTCAAGACTAATATCCCATGATTAATAGGTTAAAAATCTTTTGAAATCTATTAACTTAGCAGACTACTAGCTTCCACAAGCACAAAGCTAAGACTGTCACCAAACAGTATCTGACGATCTATTGAAAAGCTTCCACCCATCATACTGTAAGATCTCTCTGCTGTGTCCTCCAATATAGTTCAGCCTGTCTTAATTTGTTGCTTTCTTTGTTTTGTAAGCTATAAAGCTTCACAAAATTGCTTCCATATCGAAACATTGTATTTGGGGAGATCTAAAATATGTTACCAGGCCCTAGTCACTCATACATGCTCTAGAAATAGCCAAGTTGTTAGTCTTTTGAGGTGTTTATTTCAAAGATAACATTATTTCTTTATCAAAAACAGAGAATTAACAGCTGGTTTCATGAATTCTCTTCTAGCCAAGGGGCACCTGAGGATTGGACTAATTATTGGTTGAGTATCTTTGCAACTTTAACTTGGATAATGGTCAGGAATCTACATATACTGGATTGATGAAGGAGAACCAAGAAGAAAATACAAAACCAAGCATGTGTTTGGAGTGAGAACTTGCTCCTGAACTGTCATGTATAAAGCTTTAAAGACCCGAATTTATGGCTATTCCAAGCAGGCACTGTAAACTGTATCATTATGCATATCTCCAGAGCAGAATGACTGTGAAATCATAAATTGTCTTAGAAGTCTTTATAGCATTACTCTGCATACTATTACATGCTGTTTATTCCTTCTTAACTCTAAGTAAGCTTAAGATTGTGTGAAGTCTGTAGTGTCTCATACATTGTCTCAGAAATTGTACATATGCTCTTCTGTATAGTCTTTGTATGTTAAATCTGATGCTTTACCCTGCACCTTAACACAAGAAAGAATGTAGGGAAAGGAAAGTACAAATCATGACTACTGTCTTAAGCTCATTAACTTCAAATGATCCCACCATGCTCCTCTGCCATCCAAATTCATTTCCTTGCTCAACAGAGTCCACTACCAAATACTGGATGCTTTCTCTTCCTTCCTCGGGTCCTATAGTAATCCCTCAACATTCCTCCCACTCGATAGACAAAGAAACAGAGAAGGAATGAGGAGAGACACTTATGCTCCTACCTTTGTTTATCAAATTATGAAAATAGTGGCTAACAAAGAATTGTAATTTCCCTAGGAACCTCATTTACTGGGGCCTGGTATAGCCAAAGGAAAAAGTTGTCTCTAAGGATGAGATTGCACAGAGTTCTGACAACTTGTCAGATCACCTTCCCGCAAAGACTAGAGCTGAAATAACAATGGGTCGGTGCAGGCTGAACCATACCTTGACCAGGACAGTTCATTAGGCATGCTTTTTGCCATCTATTTACATCTAATTTCATGTCACGACCCAGAAGATGAACTTGGCGAGATGTGATCACTAGACACCTTACTTTTTCTTTCTACCAATGTGGCCACATTGAATAAATGTCTTTTTTCTGCTTTTCACCATTACTTATGTCTCTCACGGGCCTATTGAAGACAAATGTCTGAGAATAACTTGTTAAGGCTTTCAGGACTGAGGTTTTCACCCTAATAATTCCACCAATATTCCTGCCACCAAATCTGTCAGTCTTTTTATTTGTATCTGGTGTTCTGTCCTCCTCCCGCTAAACTGGATAAAATGCATTTGCTTCTGCATTGGAACCCTGTGCACAACATCTTGTTCCCTCTCAATTACTTTATAATTTTGTTCTTGCAATCCTTTCTTTCCTTCTACATCAGCAAAATTTCCTACTCTACTACGCTCTTCCAATCAGCACACAAATGTACTAGATTATCTTTAGCGCCACCTGTCCCCAGGAGGTCAGCTATCATTTCCGTTTTCCTCAGGCTTCACAAGAAAGGGTCTCAAAATCATTGACTTTATTGCCACCTCCCCTGTCACCATGAAAGACAAGAGAAAATTGCATTATTATGTTGCTTTCTTATAATTTTTTTTCCATTTAAACTTTATAAGAAAGTCTATTAAGATCTATAAAATATGTGAGGCTCAAAGGATTGGCAGATTCAGAAGCAATCTCAATAATCAACTTTATTTCGAAACACATTATTAAGATGTCAGTCTTCTCTAATTAATCATAGAATCAATGTGATATCTTCGAATATCATACAGAGTTTTTTGGTAGAAATTAGCAAGTTAATTTTATAATTTATATGAAATGCAAAGGACAAAACAATTTTGAAAAAGAAGAAAAAAATTAGATGGCATTAAAACATAGGATAAAGCAGCAGTAATCATAATAACTAATGGTGTATTTATATAAGATAGAGAAATAAACAGAATAGAGGCTTGAAATATACCCGCATATATGCAAACACTGTTACTTGACCAAAGTTCAAAACAGTTCACTGAACAATTTTAGTTGGTCGTGCTTGAATAATTATACATCCCATGTAAAGAAAAATAAAAAGAATTTTAATCCATATCATAAATACTAAACTTAAATTAACTCAAAGTGAACTAATGACCTACCATAAAATTTGAAAATATAACATGTTGAGAAGAAAACTTTTATTGTCTTGGTAAAAGTGATAAACTTCCTCTTCAAAATATATGAGGAGATGGAGGATAAAATGGAGAGCTAGATATGATCATATATCATTGTAGATCTGTGAAATTCTTAGTAATAAAGAAAATTAAGAGAATTTCAAAATAAACTATTAAAAACAAACTTTTTTGAAAGACAAACTACAGAACAGAAGAAAGTATTTATGTTACACATCTGATAAAGGACTTGTGTCCACAAGATAGGACCACTCTCCAAGGTAAAAGATAAAATCAATATTAAAAAGGGTAAAAGATTTGAAGAGAATCTCTACTAAGGAAAATCTTCAGTCAGTAAATAGACACATGGAAAGTTGTCCATTATTCATTAGGGAAGCACTAACTGGCACAAGAAAGGCAAGTAAAGATGTTTCTTGACTTAGTAATTATTCTACTTGCAATTTTAAATTGATGGTACTGATAAATGATATACATTTAGGAGAACTACACCTCAAATTGAACACTGATCTTTTCTTGGGATAGTAATAGCAGTGTTACCCTCTTTCATGACATTGGACAGCATCACAGACCCACAACACCCAGTCAGCACAATCTACAGCATGCCACGTAGTTTAGTGGTTAAGTGGATTAGACGTACTTAGAATGTATAAAATTTTCAGTGTATGAAAGATTTGGGGAATGTACATCCACAAGTATCTGTATACTCTATGTCCATGGCTAAAATTTAAAATGACTGATCATATCAACTGCTGGCAATAGTGTAGGAAAATTAAACTCTCCTCCATCACAGAGAAAAATACAGGAAGCTATGCCCACTTTGTAAAAAGCAGACGGGAAGGTTTCAAGCATTAGCTATAAACTTTGAGTATGATGAAGGTTTTCCACTCCTAAGTATTTACACACTAATGAAGACACAGTAACGTTGATCATGAGGGCACAGCAGCTTGACTGCCTACACAGATCTGCACACACACAAATGCATGAATGTAGTTGGAGGAGGAGTTGGCAGGAGGAAGGAGATCAGCAAAAGCGATGGGGATAAGGGAAGGTAATGGGAACACGTCACAATACATTGTATAAATCATAAAATGCCAAAACTTTAAAAAAATATTTTAAAGATGGTACAGTTTTCTAATCCTAATTATTATGTCATCTTTGAGAGACTTACTTTAACAAATAATTTCAAATATTATTTTATTATTAAAATGTTTTCATGCCTATAACAGACTAAGTTCTTGGTTAAATTTTGAATGTGTGCTGTGGTGGAAATTAAGCACAGAAGCACACATGGGCCCTAACCACCTTATAGACTCACAGGGAATCACATCGTAAACAAGTAAACCTTCAAAGAAATGTGTAGATTAACACTTTTGATAATTTTATGAATGCAAATAGGAATATATGGGAAAACATTGCAGTGTTCTGTCATTCACTTTAACAATTTCGTCATGTTTTATAAAAAGCATATTAACGCAAGAGTTCACAATGACTCTATGGTTAGCTACAGCCATGTTGTTCATGAGTTCTTAAGTAACACAGATTCTGTATTTGTACAATGTTGAATTTGATTAATCTTTAATTAAGATAAACTTTTACTTACAAATTAAAGTTTCAAGCTATTACAATTTGACAGTTAATGCACACTTAAAAGTGTGCATTTCCATTGCCTCAACAGTAAAACAACTTCTCCTAATTGGGTAAAGCATTGGGGGATTACTTAGGTTTTTTCAAATTTATTTTTATTTCTCCACAATTTCCTGCCACTTAATATCTCAGAGGAAAAGTTCTCTGAAATATTAAATAAGTGATTTCTTTCAAATGCTTTAGCACTTAGGCTTTAGTCCTTATTCTTGATATTTGCCGACTTTACAAAGAGATACGTTGCTCTCTTTTGTTACTATCAAGAAAAATGCTTTAGAAATATAGAGTAAAAGATACATGAAAGAGAAATGGGAAAGGTGGGATGTAGATATGATGATTTGAATGGGAAGTCACCTTTAGTCTGAGAATTTGAATACTTGGTCTCAAGGGTGGTGGTTGTTGGGGGTGGTTAGATAAGAGGTGCATACTTGCTGGACGAAGTATGTCACTGAGGGTGGGCTTTGAAGTTTTAAAAGACTATTCTTGCTTCAAGTTGGCTCTCTCTTCTTTCTGTTCTCCTTTTTAGGTATGGTCTCCCAGATGCTGTTCCAGTCACCAAGCCTACCTGTTGTCTTGCTCTACTCACATGATAGAAAAGAACTCTTATTCCTCTGGAATGGTAAAGTCAATATACCCTTCCTTTCATAAGTTGCCTTGGTCATGGTGTTTTATCACAGGAATAGAAAAGTAACCAATACTGGCTGTTGATTGGGAGGGGGAAGGGAGATCAACACAGAGAGGGTAGGATGAGAGTAAAAGAAGAGTCATATGAAAAGGTCATAAAGATTCATATTCTTAACTATCTACCTCAAAACACTTATATGTGTGTGTATGTGCTTATACATATCATACGTACATACACATATGTAGTTTAAAAGAAAATTTTTTTTATCTGAGCTGACAATGATCCCCAAAATCCACAGACTAACAAAAACCACAGCACCAGGCATGAGAATAAGAATTCTCTATTTGAGTTGTTGGTTGGTGTTGTCCAAGAGACTTCTGAAATATAAGAGGCTATTGCTGTTGCCTTTGGTTGCCACACAGAGGTTGAAGGTAAGCCTAGAGACACCATGTACTAAAGACACAAGATCTGGGAGATCCAAGCTCAATTTAGCTTAAAAGCCTTCTCCTGAAGACTAGTTTCCATGGGACTGTAAGGCTCCATGAAGGCTTCCAAGGCAGAAAAGCAACCAGCAGTCCCACCCAGCTATGATTCCTATGAACCACAACAACCAGCATGACATGATAAACTTAAGTGCGCAATATTGACCCATATACTTTGATGGTAACCAACATCTCTCTAATTGGACTACTTAGAGATTGTTGGGTCATGGATCTTGGAGGAGAACCCTCAACCACCAATTTGCTAAGGCAGCATAGTTCCTAACTACATTCTAAATATCTATCCTTATACCCAATGGAAAAGTGTATTTCTCACCCCTAAACAAAGAACCTTCTCTTTGCAATAGGTAGAGACTGTTACAGAAAACCACAATTGATCAGAATGCAGAGACCAAATGATCATCTGGTGCTTAGCCAAAACTGACATATATATGCATGCTGTGGGACAATGGTCTTTGACTCTGTAAAGATTTGTCACTTTTATCACTTTAATAAAATGCTGATTGGCCAGTAGCCAAGCAGAAAGTATAGGCGGGGCAACCAGGCAGGAAGTATAGGTGGCACAACCAGAACAGGAGAATTCTGGGAAGAAGAAAGGATCAGTTTGCAGTTGTAACCCAGACTCAGAGGAAGCAAGATGAGAATGCCTTGCTGATAAAAGGTACCAAGCCACATGCCTGACACAGACAAGTTAATGTAGGATGTAAGAATTAATAAGAAGCCTGAGCCAATAGGCCAAATAGTTTATGATTAATGTAGACCTCTGCGTTTCTTTGGAACGGAACAGCTGTGGGACTGGGTGGGACAGAAACATCTGTCAACACATATACAGCACAACTCCTATACCAAGACTGCTAAATAGTGGACAGAAAAATTAAGAGCCAGAGGAATAGGGTGTCTGCTGTGAGATTGCATCACAGAAATGTCAGGGAAGCCATATCCATGATGTTTGAACTATATGGCTGCTTAAACAAGGATAACACCAATACACTTATTAACATTGAAAGGGGAAATTTCATGGGGCCTTAACCCTAAACAAAGAATTATAAACAACTAAGTAATACAGAGAGCTGGAGAAAATGTTCTTTCCAGGGAAGAGCTCCCCAGCTGGGTACCCAAATGCCAAGTAGCCCTGAAATCATATACATACAAGAAACACTGCACAGACTGAACAGGTTGTACTTATGTATTTAAGAAAATACACACACATAAAATATCAACAACAGCTGAACAAAACCCAGAGACTGAGAGTCTAGTAGTTGCTAGTCCACAAGCCTGGTTGGTGCCTCAGCAGCTGCAATCAATACAGAAGTCTCAGAATGTTCATGGAAAACCTCTGGTCCTTAGTTTGATCCTGATAGCTGCAAAAGGATCCTCAGTATCAGCAGCTTGCCAAACAAAAATGTCAAGGAAGCAAAGAGAATGATATTCCTTGTGCCATGCTTTTTTTGTTCCAGATGCTATTCACCAATGGGGTGGAGCTTTCTGCATCAATTGAGGCAATCACATCATATTTCAAAGTTCATCAAAGTTCTTCAGGTGAGGTTTCATACTCCAGTGATTCTAATTTGTGATACAATGGCCTTACACCCAATCATAATTATGCATTGTGAGTTTTTAGCCAGATTCTAAAGTGCTCCCTGCATTTGTGTTCATCACCCCTAAACAACTCAAGGTAAATTTCAATAGCTAAACATTTTCTTTCATGACCACTATTACAAAAATTAATCATATTGCTCAAAATCATAAATTATTTGATAATCTTAATATTTAGTGTATTTGCTTTGTATTCAAACTTGCATAATTGATATACTTCCAAAATTGCTTTTCTACTACTGGGTTGATTAACTAAAATTTAAATAAGGCTCTTGTATTTTCATATACATCGAGTTTCTTATAAAAGTCTCAATATACCACAGGGCAGGGAACCCTGACTGCTGTTTGGGCTGGAGAGGGAGGGGGAGAGGAGTGGGGCAAGGGGGAGAAGGGTGGGAGGAGGGGGAGAAGGGTGGCAGGAGGGGGAGGGAAATGGGAGGCTGGGAGGAGGAGGAAATTTGTTTTTTTTTGTTTTTTTTTTCCTTTTCTCAATAAAAAAAAGTAAAAAAAAAAAGTCTCAATATAAAAGATTCTCTCTTGCTCGGTGCCAGGAGACCCAGCGTTGCGGTGAGTTTCTGGCCCCGTGGCGCCAGCCCGGGAAGGGGAGTTCAGAGGTTCCTTGGCCCCCTATCCTTCTTGAGCTCTCTGCAGGGCCCCCACTCCCTGCATACCTCCTCTTTCTTCCTAGCCCACCCAGCTTCCATCCAGAACCCTCCCCACTTTGCCCCACCACCCTCTTTCTGCACATAACATCACCCAGCCCAGCCTGTCTGGGCACTGGGTCCGAATCCTCGGGGCACCCAAGCAGGCGGGAGTCTCTTTGTTTCTATGGCATTCCTGCACCAAGCAGGGTAGGTGCTTTGTTTGCGACCTGCCCACCAGTACGGAGGCCTGATCTCTCGGCGCCAGGAGACCCAGTGTTGGGGAGACCCAGCGTTGGGGAGAGACAACGTTGGGGAGAGCCAGCATTGGGTAGGCAAGGAGACCTGATCCGGTAAAGAAGATCCATAAGGGAGCATTTGGAAGAAGAGATGGGTAGACGCCAAGGCAAGAATTCGCCCAACAAGCTGAAAAGCAACAAGAAGCCACCAGAAACCAGCGACCTCACAACGGGAGGACATGAACACCTTAATCAAGAAGAAGTAGAAAAGATTGACTTCATGAAAGTGATTGACGCCCTTAAACAGCATGTAAAAAACGCCCTTATAGAAATGGATGAGAAATATAACAGAAAGTTTGAAGAACTGAATAAATCAGTGAATGATACCCTAGAAAACCAAGGAAAAACAATCAAACAGATAATGGAAACGGTGCAAGACTTGAAAACTGAAATGGAGGCAAAGAAGAAAACACAAACAGAGGGCCGGCTGGACATGGAAAATTTAAGTAAACAAACAGAGTCTACAGAAACAAGCATAACCAACAGAATACAAGAGATAGAAGAAAGAATCTCAGATTCTGAAGATACCATAGAGAAAATAAACACTCTGATCAAAGAAAACAGCAAGTCCAACAAACTCTCATCACAAAATATTCAGGAAATATGGGACACAATAAAAAGACCAAACCTAAGAATAATAGGAGTAGAAGAAGGAGAAGAAGTGCAGCTCAATGGTCCAGAAAATATATTTAATAGAATTATAGAAGAAAACTTTCCCAACCTAAAGAAAGATATACCTATGAAGGTGCAAGAAGCATACAGAACACCGAATAGGCTGGATCAAAAAAGAACATCCCCTCGCCATATAATTATCAAAACACAAAGCATACAGAATAAGGAAAGAATATTAAGAGCTGCAAAGGAAAAAGGCCAAATTACTTATAAAGGTAAACCTATCAGACATACACCTGACTTCTCCATGGAAACCATGAAAGCCAGAAGGTCCTGGATAGATGTACTTCAGAAACTAAGAGACCATGGATGCAAGCCCAGATTACTATACCCAGCCAAGCTTTCGTTCACTATAAATGGAGAAAATAAAATTTTCCAGGATAAAAACAAATTTAAACAATACGCAGCCACAAATCCAGCCTTACAGAAAGTAATAGAAGGAAAATCACTAACCAAGGAGTACAACAATGACCACAATAACTCAGACATCTAGAGACCCTTCACCAACACAAATCAAAGAAGGGAAACACACAAACTCTACGACTAAAAAAATGACCGGAGTTAAATCCTCTGGTCATTAATATCACTTAATGTCAATGGACTCAACTCACCTATTAAAAGGCACAGGCTAAGAGATTGGATATGAAAACAGGATGCAACATTCTGCTGTTTACAAGAAACACACCTCAACCACAAAGACAGGCACCTACTCAGAGTAAAGGGCTGGGAAAAGGCTTATCAAGCAAATGGACCTAAGAAACAAGCAGGTGTGGCCATACTAATCTCTAACAAAGTTGACTTCAAACTTAAATCAATCAGAAGAGATGGAGAGGGGCATTTTATACTCATAACAGGAACAGTTCAGCAGGATGAAGTCTCAATTCTGAACATCTATGCCCCTAATATAAAAGCACCCACGTACATAAAAGAAACATTGCTAAAACTCAAGGCAGCCATCAAACCGCACACACTAATAGTAGGAGACTTTAACACTCCTCTCTCACCAATGGACAGGTCAATCAGACAGAAACCTAACAGAGAAATAAGAGAATTAATGGAGGTAATGAATCAAATGGACTTAACAGACATCTATAGAACTTTCCACCCAAATAGGAAAGAATATACCTTCTTCTCTGCAGCTCATGGAACCTTCTCAAAAATCAACCATATAGTCGGTAACAAAGCAAACATCCACAGTTACAAAAAAATATTAGTAACCACCTGTGTCTTATCAGATCACCATGGAATAAAGTTAGAATTCAACAACAATGCTACCCCCAAAAAGCCTACAAACTCATGGAAACTGAACAGTCAACTACTGAACCATACCTGGATTAAGGAAGAAATTAAGAAAGAAATTAAAGTCTTCCTGGAATTCAATGAAAATAAAGAAACAACATACTTAAACTTATGGGACACTATGAAAGCAGTCCTAAGAGGAAAGTTCATAGCACTAAGTGCCCACTTAAAGAAAACAGAGAAAGCTCACATTGGAGACTTAACAGCCCAACTGAAAGCTCTAGAAAAAAAAGAAGCAGACTCACCTAGGAGGAGTAGAAGACTGGAAATAATCAAACTGAGGACTGAAATCAACAAAATAGAAACACAGAAAACAATCCAAAGAATCAATGAAACAAAAAGCTAGTTCCTGGAGAAAATCAACAAGATAGACAAACCCCTATCCAAACTAATCAAACAGCAGAGAGAGAATTTGCAAATTAATAAGATCAGAAATGAAAAGGGGGACATAACCACAGACACAGAGGAAATTCAGAGAATCATCAGATCATATTAAAAAGCCTATATGCCACAAAACTGGAAAATGTAAAGGAAATGGACACTTTTTTAGATAAATACCATATACCAAAGTTAAACCAGGACCAGGTGAACAATCTAAATAGACCTGTTAGTCGCGAAGAATTAGAAGAGGTTATCAAAAACCTCCCTACCAAAAAAAGCCCAGGACCAGATGGTTTCAATGCGGAATTCTACCAGAACTTCCAAGAAGACCTAATACCTATACTCCTTAATGTATTTCACAATATAGAAACAGAAGAGACATTGCCAAATTCCTTTTATGAAGCTACAGTTACTCTGATACCAAAACCGCACAAAGACTCAACCAAGAAAGAAAATTATAGACCAATCTCACTCATGAACATCGATGCAAAAATCCTCAACAAAATACTGGCAAACCGAATCCAAGAACACATTAGAAAAATTATCCATTATGATCAAGTAGGCTTCATCCCAGGGATGCAGGGCTGGTTCAACATACGAAAATCTATCAATGTAATGGAGCATATAAATAAACTGAAAGAAAAAAACCATATGATCATTTCATTAGATGCTGAAAAAGCATTTGACAAAATTCAACACCCCTTTATGATAAAAGTATTGGAGAGATTAGGGATACAAGGGTCATACCTAAATATAATAAAAGCTATATACAGCAAGCCGACAGCTAACATTAAATTAAATGGAGAGAAACTTAAAGCCATCCCACTAAACTCAGGAACACGACAAGGCTGTCCACTCTCGCCATACCTCTTCAATACAGCAATAGCAATAAGACAACATAAGGGGATCAAGGGGATTCGAATTGGAAAGGAAGAAGTTTAACTTCCGTTATTTGCAGATGATATGATAGTGTACATAAGCGACCCCCAAAACTCCACCAAAGAACTTTTACAGCTGATAAACACCTTTAGTAATGTGGCAGGATACAAGATAAACTCCAAAAAATCAGTTGCCCTCTTATACACAAAGGATATGGAAGCAGAGAGGGAAATCAGAGAAGCTTCACCTTTCACAATAGCCACAAACAGCATAAAATATCTTGGGGTAAATCTAACCAAGGAAGTGAAAGATCTATTTGACAAGAACTTTAAGGCATTGAAAAAAGAAATTGAGGAGTATACCAGAAAATGGAAGGACCTCCCTTGCTCTTGGATTGGGAGGATCAACATAGTAAAAATGGCAATTCTACCAAAGGCAATTTATAGATTCAATGCAATCCCCATCAGGGTCCCATAAAAATTCTTCACAGATCTTGAGAGGACAATAATCAACTTTATATGGAAAAACAAAAACCCAGGATAGCCAAAACAATCCTATACAATAAAGGATTGTCTGGAGGCATTACCATCCCTGACTTCAAACTCTATTACAGAGCTACAGTGATGAAAACAGTGTGGTACTGGCATAAAAACAGAGAAGTCGACCAATGGAATCGGATAGAAGACCCGAATTTTAACCCACAAACCTATGAACACCTCATTTTTGATAAAGGAGCCAAAAGTATACAATGGAAGAAAGAAAGCATCTTTAATAAATGGTGCTGGCATAACTGGATGTCAACCTGTAGAAGAATGAAAATAGACCCATATCTATCACCATGCACAAAACTCAAGTCCAAATGGATTAAAGACCTCCCTATCAGTCAGAACACATTGAACCTGATAGAAGAGAAAGTGGGAAGTACCCTACAGGACATGGGCACAGGAGATCGCTTCCTATGTGTAACCCCAACAGCACAGACCTTAAGGGCAACATTGAATAAATGGGACCTACTAAAACTGAGAAGCTTCTGTAAAGCAAAGGACACTGTCACCAAGACAAAAAGGCAACCTACTGACTGGGAGAAGATCTTCACCAACCCCGCAACAGACAAAGGTCTGATCTCCAAAATATATAGAGAACTCAGGAAACTAGACTTTAAAATGCTAATTAACCCAATTAAAAAATGGGGCACTGAACTGAACAGAGAATTCTCAGCAGAGGAAGTTCAAATGGCCAAAAGACACTTAAGGTCATGCTCAACCTCCTTAGCAATCAGGGAAATGCAAATCCAAACAACTTTGAGATATCATCTTACACCTGTCAGAATGGCTAAAATAAAAAACTCCAATGATAGCCTTTGCTGGAGAGGCTGTGGAGGAAGGGGAACCCTCATCCATTGCTGGTGGAAATGCAATCTTGTACAACCACTTTGGAAATCGGTGTTTCGGTTTCTCAGGAAATTCGGGATCAACTTACCCCTGGACCCAGCAATACCACTCCTGGGAATATACCCAAGAGATGCCCTATCATATGACAAGAGCATTTGTTCAACTATGTTCATAGCAGTATTATTTGTAATAGCCAGAACCTGGAAACAACCTAGATGCCCTTCAATGGAAGAATGGATGAAGAAAGTGTGGAATATCTACACATTAGAGTACTATGCTGCGGTAAAAAACAATGACTTCTCAAATTTTGCATGCAAATGGATGGAAATAGAAAACACTATCCTGAGTGAGGTAACCCAGACCCAAAAAGATGAACATGGGATGTACTCACTCATATTTGGGTTCTAGCCATAAACAAGGGTCACGGAGTCTACAATTGGTGATCCCAAAGAAGCTAAGTAAGAAGGTGAACCAAAGGAAAAGCATATAGTTGTCCTCTTGGCTAAGGGAAGTAGACCAAATTGCCGGGGAGAAAATTGAGATCTTGGGGGTGGGGTGGGATGGGTGTAAGGGGAGATGGGGAGAGAGGGGGGATAGGGGGAGAATGGGAGGAGCTTGGGGAAGGCGGAGGATTGGGATGAAGGAAGGTTGGATGGGGGAGCACGGAAGCACGGTTCTTAGTTAAGGGAGCCACCTTAGGGTTGGCAAGAGACTTGAACCTAGAGTGGCTCCCAGATGCCCAAGCCGAGGTCCCCAGTTAGTTCCTTGGGCAGCTGAGGATGGGGAACCTGAAATGACCCTATCCTATAGCAATACTGACGAATATCTTGCATATCATCATAGAACCTTCATCTGGTGATGGATGGAGACAGAGACAGAGACCCACACTGGAGCACTGGACTGAGCTCCCAAGGTCCCAATGAGGAGCAGAAGGAGGGAGAACATGAGCAAAGAAGTCGTCACCACGAGGGGAGCACCCACCCACTGAGACAGTGGAGCTGATCTATTGGGAGCTCACCAAGGCCAGCTGGACTGTGACTGAAAAAGCATGGGATAAAACTGGATTCTCTGAGCATGGCGAACAATGAGGGCTGATGAGAACCTAAGGACAATGGCATGGGGTTTTGAACCTACGTAATGTGCTGGCGTTGTGGGAGCCTAGCCAGTTTGGATGTTCACCTTCCTAGAAATGGACGGAGGGGGGAGGACCTAGGACTTACCACAGGGCAGGGAAATCTGACTGCTCTTTGGGCTGGAGAGGGAGGGGGAGAGGAGAGGGGGGAGGGGGAGAAGGATGGGAGGAGGGGGAGAAGGGTGGGAGGAGGGGGAGGGTAATGGGAGGCTGGGAGGAGGAGGAAATTTGTTTTTTTTTTCTTTTTTCAATAAAAAAAAAAGAAAGGAAAAAAAAAAGATTGTGGGCATGCTCCCTGAGTTCCCTTCTGCTTTCCTGTTCTCTGCGGGAACCTCGGTTTTATAAGTCCTTTCCTTATTAAAGCTGAATATTCTATAATAAAAATAAAAAAAAAGATTCTCTCTTCACTAAATTTTTCTGCTAAAATGTTGAAAAGACTGGTTCCATTCCATGTTTTTAATTTTCCTGTTTCTCTTGATGTTGTCTCCTTGTCACTTGTAATTACTGTGGAGCCAGAACTAACACTACAGCTTGCTGAAGGTCATGATCAAGTTTCATCCAAGGAGCTCCCTTACTTTAGAGGACCCTGTAGCTGTGAAGGTGAGGGACTCATGTGCTTGAAGCTCGTTTCTACATTGTATGTATTTCTATCCAAAGGTTTTGATGACCACAGCCTGAAGTAGTTAGTTCCTGAAAGCTGTGGATGGTGATGCTTTTACAGTCCTTCTGTATAGACTATCGGGTTTATATAGAAAAACTCATTCTCTGAGAATATTGGTTCTTTCTAAGTAGTTAATGCTGCCAAGGTGACGTATGCTTAGTCCTTTGTCTTTCATCATCAGTTTTCAGAGAAGTTAGGTCACACTTTAGCCAATCTCTAGTGCCATGGTTTGCTGTTATTCTCTTATTATAATATCACTAATCAGTCATAATTTCCTATTTTCAGTGTCTGAGCAATTGCCCAGGTCATCTCACCTCTGCTCATGCCACATGCTTTGCTGAGGAAGTCCATGGCCTGGTTGTGTGCCTTGACATAACCCCACTCACCTCCCAGAATTTCTTTGAGTTTTGCAATAATACTATATTCCAGAACCTCCCTGTTCATTTCCTATAATACTCCTCCGCTCTTTTTGGAGGAGAATGGTATTTAGAACCACTTGGAATATGTCATTTGAAAGGTCAAAGCTAGAAAATACATCTGTTTTTTGAAGGGAGAAAAAAATTAAAAAATATTTACTCTGATATTCCCAATTCACATTTTAATATCAGAGATTTGTTCTGATTTCTTTATTTTACACTTAGATCTTTTACATTTCTATTTCTTTTGAAATACTATTTTGCCTTATGATGACATTAAAGTAATTGTGCTCTGTTTTATTTCTGAATAAGTGTTAAGTGGTTCACAAAATGAAATGTAGAATTCCTATTAATTCTACATTCATTTATTTAACAATCAGAAACAGTGCCAGCATCTTGAAATGACTTCCATTTGTGGGAAGCTTACATTTTTTTTCTCTGTGAGTGGTTTTGTTTCATATTATAAATGTACTTGTTTGAAGCCTCTTTCTCTGTGATCACATTCAACACCAAGTGACCTTTTGAATCTACTGGTCCTTTTACTCCAGGTGATTGTCTCTACACTTCAACTCGGCTCGGCTATGGGTCTGTGTTCAGGAAACAGTTCTCTATCACCACCATGGTTATTGTTTATGGAAGCACAGTGGTCCTGCAGGATTTGAGGATAATGAAGCCACGTTAGTGCCAGCATTCAGAATTTAGGTATGAGAATTCAGAAAATGTGGGAGTCCTCATGCAAACAAATGTTTGAGTATTTCTTCTCCGAGGGAAGCACTGCTCAGAAAGCTGCAGCTCTCTCATTGTGTTGATGGGTCTGAGAGTTGGTTCCCTACTGAACAGAAAAGCCACATAAACTGTAAGAAAGCTTAACGGAATGTTTTAAACATAAACTTAGTTTGCTTGGTAAGAAAAAGGGATATATGGAAAACAGAAAAAAAGAAGAAGAAGAAAATTGAAAGTTAGCCCCCAGGTTCATGCAAAAACATTGGGAATGTTTTTGAATCTGAGAATGAAGATGGCTTGGGATTTGGATGTCCAAGAACCCAGGAACTGATCTCTCTAGGCAATAACTGTAAATCAGGACCAGTTCGTGGGACAACTCATGCCCCTTTTGACTAAACTCTGAAATCTCTTTGTTTACATTATGATGAAGCTACAGTTTGATGAAAATTGGTCCAAAATTCATGACTTGTAATGGGCTCCTGACAAGATTAAATGCAAAATAATCACAATTTGGCTATTAAAATTTTCATGGGCTAAGTTATTTAAAATGATTTTTAATTTGCATTTAGTTAAAAATGTGTGACCAAAAAGTTCAGCAACAGAAAATACATGAAAAATCATAAGTAGGAAATTAAATCCTCATATTCTTTAAATTACAATCATATTAAAAAACCATCATAATTAAGCAAATGAAACAAATTGCCAAATCTTAAAGAAGATTGTTGAAATAGAAAACTGTTTCAAAGAAATAAATTAAAGCCAGTGTAAGGGTACATGCCTTTAATCTCAGCACTCAGGAACCAAAGGTAGGTAAATCTCTCTGATTTCAAGGTCAGCCTGGTCAGCACAGAGAGTTCCAGGCTAGTAGGGGCAAGGTAATAAGACATTATTCCAATTCACTAATCAATTAATCAATTAAAATAAAATCTTCTAAAAATGAAAATTGGAACTAAAACTAAAATTTGGTGAATGGCTAAGCTGTGGCAGATTTTAGTGGATAAAAAGAAAAGAAAATGGATGAGTAGAAGGCAAGCTTTTACTTAGAAGAAAGCTCTAAGAGATGGAGCGGTAGAAATATTCAAAGACTTAAGAAACATGGAACACAGCAATATCGCACACCTGGTCAACATCTGTGAGCTATTGTTACCAAAAGGTGTTCTTTGGGAAGAATATCGACCATAACTGAAGGACTCAAGAACAAATAGCAAACAAAACAACAAAACATTAATGCCTTTAAAATGTCTAAAGTGAAATTAATTTGATATTACAGCTATACTAATAAGCAATCAGAAAAAGTAAAATATTATTAACAGAAGACCAAAGATGAAAAGAAGATGAAAGTAAATTCCAAAATACAGTCATTTATAAACTAAGATGGAGATACTGGTGAAAACTTTAAAACCCTTTATTACCTGGCACAAGTGCAGAAATATTGATAATATCTTGAAATCAAGAATGCATGTTAAATTTCTATGGGTAGCTGCTAATAAATAGCCTGAGTTCTGAACCAGGAGACAGGAAAGGAGACTAGATAAGGGATAGCATAGTCATAGATAGCAAGAAAGGGAAAAAATATAAGGCGTATTGAAAGTACACACCAAAAATGACAATGGAAATAAATATACTGGGATTTTTCAAATGCTTATCAAATTATTTATTAATAACACTATATTAGAAATTATAAAATATTTGTAGTTAGCAATAAGATTATCAATTGTGATCAAGGTGTAAATATAGCTGATGTTTTTCTTAGAGTTTAACTTTATAGCCATGAATATTGTCCCACAATTTCCACCACATGATATTAGAGTGCTTATGTGATCCTGTCCACCTTGGTATACAAAATAGAGCTCATGACTTGCTTATTACAAATAGACTACATCACATGTCATAAGAAGAATATTAACAGTGCTGAAATATAGTCTTTTAACACTGTCTTGGCCTATGCTTTCTTGGGCTTTCAATTGAAGTTACCCAACAAAAGCTGTCCAGTGGTAAGAATAGGAAGGTAGACTTCAACCAAATGTCAGAAACAAACTATTGAGGCTTCAACTCAGCAATACCAGAACTGAATGAAGTTTATCCACTATCCAGGAATGAACATGGAGGCAGCACCTTTTGGTCGAGCCTTGACATGTCTGCAGTCCAGGCTGGTACTTTGACAGCAACTTCTCTAAGCTTCTATAAAGCCTGAGGAGCCAACAAAGGCAAGTCCAGACTCCTGACCACAGGAACAGGGGCGTTGTTGCTTTAATCCACTAAATTTTGTTTTATAATAATTATAAGAAATTTATTTTTTATTTGAAAAGTATAAAATAGGCACTAAACTGAAGAATTTAAAAGCTAGAAAAGAAAAGAAGAGGGTAAACTAAATGAAAGTCAAAGAAAGGAAATAGTCAAGGAAGTAAAGGTTAGGGACAGGAACAAAATCAAACAATGAACAGGAAAACCAATTGCAACAGACACCACAGAAATTCAGAAAATTATTAGGGAATATTTGAGAAACCTGTACTCTGATACGTTAGAAAACTTAAAAGAAATGGACAAATTTCTAGATACAGCTGAACCTCCAATGTTAGTACAGAAGAGATCAATAACTTAAAAAGAACCTTAACAAGTAAGGAAGTATAATAAGTAATAAAAACCCTTCTAGCCAAAACAGCCCAGGTCCAGACTGATTCCTAGGAGAATTCTACCAGATTTTAAAAGAACTACAACCAATACTTTTCAAATGATTTTAAAGAGAGAAAGAGAAGCAGAAGTCTTTCTACAGAGCCAATATTACTCAATATACTCTAATACCGAAACCAGTCAAAGCCACAACTTCAAGAGAAAACTTAGGCCAATATTCCCTGTGAACATGAATAAAAAAAATCCTGAAAAAAGTACTGGTAAACTGAATACTGACATATATCAAAAATATTATCCACCATGAATAAGTTGCTTTTATCTGAGATTCAGGAATGGTTTATAGACATATATATATATATATATATATGTCTATAAACCTAATAAGTCATCTAAGTGGAAATAAAGCAAAAGTTACATGATCATCCTAATAGATGCAGAAAAGATCTTTGACAAAATTCAAAATGGCTTCATTAAAATAAACTGTAGATAAAGTAGGACAGGAAGATAAATACATCAGCAGTATACACACACACACACACACACACACACACACACACACGACAGACCTATAGCCAGAATCATGATAAATGAAGAGAAACTCAAAATAAAACCATTAAAATCCAAAATGAGACACGACTGTCAACTATACTCCTCTCTTATTTATTTTGTTTTATTTTATTTTAGGTGCATTGGTGATTTGCCTGTGTGTATGCCTGTGTAAGGATGTCAGATCCCTGGAAGTGGAGCTACAGACAATTGAGAGCTGTCATATGGCTTCTGGAAATTAAATCTAGGTCCTCTGGAAGATTTGTCAGTGTTCTTAACCACAGAGCCATCTCTCCAGCCCCACTGGTCTCCTTTTCAATATAGTGTTTTGTGTACTAGTTAAAGCAACAAGACAAGAGAGGGAAACAAAGAGTTACAAATTGGAAAGTTAGATGTCAAATTATTCTTATTTGCAGATGCTATTACATTAGTTAACTCCATACACTTCTAGAAATGATCAGAATCTTCAGAAAAGAGAAGAATAAAAAAAATTAACTTACAAAAAACCAGTAGTCTTTCTATATGCTAATAGCAGTCAGGTTGAGATTGAGATCATGGAAACACTTCCATTCATAATAACCTTAAAATATTAAAAGAAAATTTCTAGTAATAAACAGAACCAAGAAGATGAAAGACTTCTACAGTGAATACTGAATATCTGAAGAAAAATTTAAAAAGGCATTAAATGATGGAAATACCCCCCCATGCTCATGGTTTGATAGAATTAGTATTGCCCAAATGACCATCCTACCAAAAGCAATTTAAAAAGTCAAGGAAATACCAATAAAAATCACCATGATATTCTCTACAGAAATAGAAAAAAGATCCTAAAATTCATATAGTACCATAGAAACCCTGAATACTCAAAGCAAACTTAAGAAAGAAAATGCAAAAAAAAAAAGAAGAAAAGAAAGAAAATGCATTGCTGGAGGGGTTACTGTGCCAGATTTCAAGATGTCTTAGGGAACTTTGTTACTATAAATAACATGGCACTGGCACAAAAACAGACACGTGGACAAATGGGGTGCATTAGAAGACCCAAATATGAGTGCACAAAACTATAGACATCTGATACTTGACAAAAATGCCAAGATGGCATATTTAGAAAATGGGCTGGGAAAACTTGATGTCCACATGTAGAAGAATTAAAACTATATCTTTATCAATCACCCTGTTCAAAAATCAACTCAAAATGAATCAAAGACTTCATTGTGAAGACAAAAATGTTCAAACTGCCAGAAGAAAACATGTACAGCACCCTTCAAGACATGGGCGCAAGAAAGGACTTTCTAAATAGTATTCAATTTGTTCAGAAATTAAGACCAATAATTGATAAATGAGGCCTAATAAAACTAAAAACTCCTGTGCAGCAAGGAAGTGATCCAGTGAAGAGCAAGTCTTCGTAGTGGGAGAGAACCGTTATCAGCTATACATTCATCTGAGGATTAATATCCAGGATATACAAAGAACTCAAAAAACCAAAGAGTTAAGAAAAACAATGACCTCATTTAAAAATAGAGGCATGAATAAATAAAAATTACTAAGAAATATCTCAAAATGTGTTTAGACCGTGCAAGCCACTCTGGACATCAGTGTGGAAAATTCTCAATAACTAAAATTAGATATACCATATTACCCAGCCATACCACTCTTTGGAAAATACCCAAAGGACTTTCTTTTTTTTTAATTTATTTATTATGTATACAGTATTCTGTCTGTATGTATGCTTGCTGGCCAGAAGACGGCACCAGATCTCATTACAGATGGCTGTGAGCCACCATATGGTTGCTGGGAACTGAACTCAGGACCTCTGGAAGAACAGTCAGTGCTCTTACCCTCTGAGCCATCTCTCCAGTCCCCCCAAAGGACTTTCTATCTTTCTACAGTGACATTACTCAGCCTTGTTCATTGCTGTTTCATAGAGATTCACTCCACAATAGCTAGGAAATGGAAAAAAAACTTAAGTGTCCCCCAAATGATTAATGAACAATAAAAATGTGATGAATTGAATTATGTCACACCAGATGATAATGTCCCCTATGATCCATAGGTTATCTCACAAAAATGTCAATATGAGGCATGGGAAACCTTCCTTCCAGTTGTTGGTCTAGGATATTGAAGATACCACCAAAACAATGTAGATTATTGTTAATGCCCTTGGTTTCATCCAAGAATTTGAAGGAGACTCTTTTGCTGAAGACACTGCATTTTTTAGACACAGCGCTTGAAGGACTTTAGCTGTAACTGACGTGAAAACCTCCTCTTTGAAAACACGCTCGCATAGTAATTAAAGATGCTATGCAAGCTGCAAAGGTAAAAAGCAATCAGTAGTGTTATGCAGCTGTCACAGCTGAGAACCACAACAAGAGCCAGCTTGGCAAGTGATACAACAGTGACATTATTATCTTGGGGGTAACCAACGGCTATCTAATATGACTTAAGTCTCATTCAGTAAGAACTAATTCATACCTGGTGAACTCAACTAACTACCCACAGCTAGAGAGGTCATAGACCCTAGAGGAGAACATATGACTGCAACTTTCTCAAACAGTGTAATCTCTAAATGCATTCTTAATATTTACCATTATACCCACGGGTAAGTGTAGCTCTTATCAGGGAAGTTTATTTCGTAATAGATAGAGACTATTATTGACACCAATAATTGGTTGAAGCACAGATAATAAGTGATCATGGTATGCACCAGTTGGTACAGTGAAACTCCTAAAACCCACGTTCAGGAAACTTTAAGGGAAAAGGATCAGAAATATGGTTCAAGCCAGAGGACTAAATGCCTGCTGTTAGATGGCATATTCTAGATGTAAAAGTGACACTGCACCCATGAATTCTTAACTTTGAGTTTTTCACAAATAAGACCATGATGAAGATTGCATCATTTGACATGCCAGTGATGGAGGAAGGTCATTGGTTAAGTAATAAAGAAACTGCTTGGCCTCATAGGTTAAAACATAGGTGGGAGGAGTAAACAGAACAGAATTCTTGGAGGGAGAGGAAGTGAGCTCAGAGACCACGCTCCCCTCTCCCTGGCAGACTTGATCGATGAAGCGCCAACCCAGGATAGACATAGGTTAAGATCTTCCCTGGTAAGCCACCTCGTGGGCTACACAGATGATTAGAAATGGGCTAAATTAATATGTGAGAATTAACCTAGAAGAGGCTAGATAGAAATGGGCCAAGCAGTGTTTAAATGAATACAGTTTGTGTGTTGTTATTTCGGGCATAAGCTAGCCAGGCAGCCGGGGTGCTGGGGACACAGCCCCGCCGCTCATATTACTACAGAATGGTGCCCAGACGTGTGGACAACTGAATCCACTGAAAGCCTGAGAATGCTTGGGAAAGGGTAAATCATGTTTTCTTGGTAGCTGCAATTTCTCAGTTCTACTCTGCTTGCTAGAGGCAAGCAAGCGCTCTCATCTAAGAGAGTCTTCCTGACTCAACTTCAGCTGCAAAACGCTGCAGCTCTTAAGAGGTCCTGCCACGAAACACTTAAACGGTGTTGACGAAAAGCTGAACACACGCTTTTCGGTTTTCAGCCACAGCAGGAAAAAAGCTGCGCCATTTAAAAATGCCGGCTTTCTGGGCCATCCTGCCAGGGCAAACTCTGACTGTTTGAGGCAGGCGGGCCAGCTACAGAGAGAGGACTTGAGTGTTGTCTGTTGTAGCTTGTTTGATGGCAAGGACCTTGAAACACTGTAGACTTGTGGCACTGAATGCGGCTCTGGCCGGTACCTCAGCCACAAGGATGGAATGGCAGAGAGCTAAGGAATGGGCTACATCTAGCCGGCAAAGCAACGCCTTTAGTCCTACTGAGATTGCTTGGTAAATTAAAGACTCATGTGGTCAGAAACACAGAGAGAGATACAGTAAAGAGAGCGTCAAAGACAAAGAAAATGTTTAAATGATTTACAGCGTGTTAAAAATATATGCAGGCTAAAAGTTGAAGTTCTTAAAGTAAAAAACAAAAAAAAAGAAAGAGAGTTGTGTGTGGTAGCACACACCTTTAATCCCAATGCCTGGGAGGCAGAGACAGGCAGATCTCTGAGAGTTCAAGGACAGCCTGGTCTACACAGTTATTCCAGGTCAAAGATATACAGAGAACCTGACTCAAAAAGCAAAAAATAAAAATAAAAATAAACAAAATAGAGGTTAAAATAAAACGCACAAAGATGGAAAATACACAGAGAATCTTGATACTGTATGCTATTATGCTCTGTTTGAATTGTTTGAATGCTGAGGAAGGAGCAACAGCTGCTAAAAGATATTTGTTTATAAATGCTGCTGAACTAATCCAACATAGATATTTTGAAAATGCCTTGACTTTGAAATTTGGACTTAAGGACATGATGCTTTGGAAAGGAGTTTCTTATTTTGTTTTCACAGAGGATGAGACCCTGTTCATTTCTTCTATTCCGATATGGTATGATGGACCACACCCTCCTGAAGGGTTGCTTTGAGCATCTTCAGAAAATTGCTTCGCTCAACTGCCAACTGAGATGAAACTAGCACACAGGTTATACCATGAAAGACCTAATTAACGACGTCCCCATTCAGCAGGAAGCAGTTTGGAGAGAAAAAACTGCGCCCATATTCCCAAATATGGTTTATAAGTGTTCTTTTACATTTAAAGGGGGATATGATATAGATATGAATAATTTGCATCAGTATAGATTTTGCTTTATTGATAGAGATTTATGGTCAATTTTGTTGTATGTATATGTATTTCTGATCTTTATTAAGGTATTGTGATTGTGTAGTTCACTTAAAAATGTAATGTATATAGGTTGTTAATAGATAATCATAATAGTCAAGTTTGTAGTCATGTTAGTTAGATTTTCTAGATGTACATAGATAAATTTTAGATAGACATTCTTCATATCTTTCAAAGATTACAGAATAGGACATTTAATGTTTTAATAACTGAGGACTTTTCATGAAAATGAGACACTCTGCTCCTGGCAGCACCAATCTACTTCAAGAGGAAGATGGGCATCGAAGAGGCACCTTATGGAGTTTGATAGCCATTTGGGCAAAAAATTGCTCTTGCCTGGACTATTGCATAAACTGGACACAGAGAACCCACAGAGAGAGGACTACTGAACTTGCCTAAAGGTGAGATGATCTTTTGGGGTTCCTGATTCATGAAAGAGTCTGCGAGATATTCTGCAGGACACAACAGATAGTGACTGAACTGACTTTGAAATGTCCTGCTTCATGGAAATGTTTGCTGGATACCATGGGCCTGTAGGCCGAAGATGGATGCCCCAACGGTACAGAGGAACTTTGGGTGACTGTCCAGGCAGAAAGATGTCTCTGTCATTTCTAGAGTTTGGAAGTTGCTTATTTCTTGTGTAATTAGGTAATATTATATCCTTCTGGAGTCTTTGATGGAGTTAAAGAATATATAGATATAGTTTTCTTTAGTTATGATAAAAGATAAAGTAGATGTAAATATTGTAACTGTCATTCTTGCTTTCTTTGTAACTGTTTTGTTATGTGTAATTTTGCTATGTTAAAGTTAAAGCCTTTCCTTTTTGTTTAAACAGAAAAAGGGGAAATGATGGAGGAAGGTCATTGGTTAAGTAATAAAGAAACTGCTTGGCCTCATAGGTTAAAACATAGGTGGGAGGAGTAAACAGAACAGAATGCTGGGAGGAAGAGGAAGTGAGCTCAGAGACCACGCTCCCTCTCCCTGGCAGACGCGATCGATGAAGCTCCAACCCAGGATGGACGTAGGTTAAGATCTTCCCTGGTAAGCCACCTTGTGGGCTACACAGATGATTAGAAATGGGCTAAATTAATATGTGAGAATTAACCTAGAAGAGGCTAGATAGAAATGGGCCAAGCAGTGTTTAAATGAATATAGTTTGTGTGTTGTTATTTCGGGCATAAGCTAGCCAGGAAGCCGGGGTGCTGGGGACACAACCTCGCCGATCCTATTACTACATGCCAGTGTGGATGGGGCTATTTCATAAATCCCACCCTTCAATGAAGAACTACAGGAAATTAACTGCTGATGAAAGAGAAAGAATCAGCTTTTGTAGGGACAAGCCTACTGATAGGATTTCAAGTCCCATTTGATCAAACCTAAATATATGTACACATGAGCAACAGTACATAGATTCAATACATTTTGTATGTCTGTACATAAATATAGGTATGCATGCATGCATGTATGTTTCTATATAACAATTATAATTAAAGTAAATAAGGTTGTGTATTTGAGAAGGAATGGGGGGACATAGAAGAGTTGGGCTGGAAAGTAGGGAGAGAAAAACATGTAAACCCAGTAGTTATAAAATTCTCAAAAACAAAATAAAATTAAAAGTTATGTTTTGGCAAGTTTTATTATTATTTATTATTATTATTATTATGTGCCAAGAGGAATTTATTTTCGGTGTTCAGTATGCCTCTTGTACCTTGATAGAAATCTTCTTCTTTAGGTTAAAGAAATTTTGTTCTGGGGTCTGGAGAGATGGCTCAGTGGTTAAGATCATTGCCTGCTCTTCCAAAGGTCCTAAGTTTAATTTCCAGCAACCACATGGTGGCTCACAACCATCTGTAATGAGGTTTGGTGCCCTCTTCTGGCCTTCAGGCACACACACAGACAGAAGATTGTATACATAATAAATAAATAAATATAAAAAAAGAAATTTTGTTCTATGGTTTTGTTGAAAATATTTTCTGTGCCTTTGACCTCAGTTTCTGCTTTCTCTATGTATATTCTTAGATGTTAAAACTTTTTTAAATGAAACCATTATTGTTCTGATACCAAAACTGTATAAAAACTGAGCAAGAAGAAAATTGTGGACCAATATCCTCTGGCTCTTAAGTATGTCTTGCTATTTGTGGGTCTCTGTGTTAATTACCATCTCCTCCACGGAGAAGCTTTCTGATGACTGTTGAATGAAACTCTGACATGTGAGTACAGAAACACATTATTTGGAGTCATTTTAGCAGTTAGTTTAGCAGAATAAGATTAGTAGGCTTTTCTTAGGGGCCATAACATAACTTGTCACAGGTTCTTGGCCACTTTAGCAGTATTAAGTATGGGCTCCATCCCATCAAGTTGACCATAAACCTGATTTTTTTTTTAAAATAAGTGGTTGGCTACTCCTATAACTCTTATGACAGTATTGCATCAGTATATCTTGCAGGCAGATATTCTTGTGGGTTACCATTTCAAATTTGAGTGATATTGATAATATTGATATTTTCTCCTTGAGTAGCATGCATACCTTCCAATGACATGAACACTAGTCAGTAAGGCATTGGTTTAATTTCTCCATGTTTCATGACGCTAGTGTTTTCAACAAAGGTGTCTGCCATGTTGGAGAGGAAAACTAATATCACTGGCAATAGTATTTGGGGGATTCTGTGGGCCCCCTTTGTCAACAATTCAACAAGATATAATCCATTACTTGTACTGAGGGGCTTTTCTTGGTAGCATAAAATATCTAGTTGGAGCATTGTATCACTTGTATAACTCCAGTTAGATTCTGTTCATATATGTATATAGTTTAGGAAGCTGATATAATAGTATATTTTCATATAACTTTTCAAAAACAATTAGTTGCCCCTTCAATATCTCCCTTTATTTACCTCACCCTCCCATGCTCTAACCATTTAACCCTCCTACTCTAGTTTCTCTTTTATATATGTTAACACTAGATTCTATGTATTCTTTATTGGAAGATCCCATCCTCTTTGCCTGGTCCCTACTAACTACCTAACCTCTGTAGTGATTCTAAATGAAATACACATATCTGAAACTAGAAAGCTGATACACGTATATGAAAGAAAACATGGAGCACTGTCTTTTTGGTCACAGTTATCTCATAAAGAATGACTGTGTTTTTACTTTCATCCACTTGCATACAAATTTCATAATTTTTCTTGTCAACTGAATATTATTCCATTCTATAAATGTACCACATTTTTACTAAAGACTGATCAGTTGATGGGCATGTAGGTTCTTATGAATAGGTCAACTATGAACATGAATAAGTGAGTATGTCCATCATAAGGTGTACAATCCTTTGGGTATATGATCAAAAGTGGTATGTGGCGAACCTCTCGACCGGCGAGAAAGAACAACCACCACATCAGGATTCCACTCAGATCACGCTTTACTGGAGTACCCTTGATTGATGGGGAGCAGGAAACAAGAGGGGCAGGAAACGAGGGGCAGGAAGGGAAGGGCAGGAAGCGAAGGGGCAAAGGGCACTGAGGCAACTGCTTAAATAGGGAATTGGCACACGGGTCGCCCTGTGATTGGCTGCCACCAACAGCTGACACCAGACCGAATCGGGATAGGCTCAAGGATCCTCACCCACTGCGCATGTGGGAAGCGGGGGACATGCAGCTCTCAAAGGCAAAGCCAAATATGGAGTTGTTTATTTCCAAGACAGGATGTTGGCGCCATCTGTAATGGCGATCCTGTCCGGCTCACTACAGTGGTATAACTGTATCTTATGGTCCAACTATTTTCAACTTTTAAAGGAACCTCCAAGATGACTTTCATAGTGGTTGTACCAATTTTTACTCTCAAAATCAATAAATATTCCCCATTCCCTACAACTTTGCCATCATCTGCTATCATTTGTCTTTATTGATCTTGGGCATCTGACCGAGTAAGAGGAAATCTAAAGGTGGTTTTAACTTACATTTCCCTGAGTGCTAAAGGCATTTAATATAGTTTTAAGTTTTTCCCAGACACAGGAGTTTCATCTTTTGAGAACTTTCTGTTTTGTTTTATACCCTATTTTAAAATTGAGTTCTTGGTTGTCTTGGTTTTAAGTTATTTTTGTACTTTAGATATTAACCACCTGTCAGATGTACAATTGGTAAAGATTTTATTCCTCTATTTTTAGGCTACTGCTTTGCTCAAAAGATGGTGTCCTTTGTCATACAGAAGCTTCTCAGTTTCACGAGGTCTCATTTAGTAATTGTTGGTCTTAATACCTGTGCTATCAGGGTCCTGTTCAGAAGGTCCGTTCCTGTGTCAATAAGTTCATATGAATTGCCTACTTTTTCTTCTGTCAGATTCAGGGTATCTGATCTTATGTTGAAGTCTTTGATTCCTCTGGAGTTTATTTTTGTACATGGTTACATAAACAGATCTACTTTCATTCTTCTACATGCAGCTAGTTAGCTTGACCAAAAACATTTGTTGAAGATTCTTTCTCCAGTATTCCTCTGTTAAAAAAATTAAAAATCATGATTCATGGGGCTGGAGAGATGGCTCAGAGGTTAAGAGCATTGCCCGCTCTTTCAAAGGTCCTGAGTTCAATTCCCAGCAACCACATGGTGGCTCACAACAATCTGTAATGGGGTCTGGTGCCCTCTTCTGGTCTGCAGGCATACACATAGATGGAATATTGTATACATAATAAATAAATAAATATTTTTTTAAAAAATCATGATTTATGTTTTTTTGAGTTATATCAAATTCTTCAGTTATATTACATTAATCAACATGTTTGTTTTAATGTCAAGATCATGCACATTTTTATTACTATAGCTCTGTGATACAACTTGAAATCTGGTATGGTGATAACACCAGTTGTTCTTTTATAAATCAGGATTGTTTTAGGTCTCTTGAGATGATTGTGTTTCTATATGAAGTGTAAGATTATTTTTCAATTTCTGATAAGAATTATGTTGGAATTTTAATGAGAATTGCACTGAATCTGAATTGCTGTTGATAGGACAATCATTATCATAATATTAACCCTATTGATCCATGAGTAGGATAGATCATTCCATCTCTGATGTTTCTTGAAATTCTTCTTCAGTATCTTAAAGGTCATACAGTCTTTCACTTATTTGGTTGCAGTTATTGTAAGATAGTTTTAAAAAGCTATTGTTTAAAGTTATGGTTTCCTTGATTTCTTTCTTATCATGCTTGCTATTTCTGTATTGGAAGGCTATTCATTTTGTGTGGTTGGTGTTGTATCATGTTATTTTTCTGAAAGCATTTGTTTATCACCTGTAGAAATTTCCTGATGTCATCTTTTGGCTCTTTTGTGTATAAAAATCATATTATCTGCAAATAAGGATAATTGGACTTCTTCCTTGATATTTGTATCTTCTTCACTTCTTTTGGTCTTCTTACTGTTCTAGCCAAGAGTTCAAGTGCTATCTTGAACAGTTATGGAGAGAGTTCCTAATTTTACTGGAAATTCTTTTAATTTTTCCCCAAAAAGGATGATGTTGACTGTGGGCTTGTTGTAAATCTTCTTATTAAAATAAATTGAGATATGACCCTTGTATCTCTAATCTCTTTTAAAACTTTCATCATGAAGGGATGTTGGGGTTTTGTCAGAGGATATAATCTGTATTTAATGAGATGATAATGTTACTTTTGTCTTTCAATCTGTTTATATTGTATATTCACATACTGGCTCTTGGTCTATAATTTTGTGTTTGGTTGAGTCTTTGTGTGGTTTTGGTGGTTTCATTAAACTGAATTTTGAATTTTCCCTTCAGTTTCTATTTTGTGGAATAATTTGAGAAGTATTGTTGATAGTTCTCCTTTGAAAGTCTGACAGAATTCTTCAATGAGTCCATCTGGCCCTGAACATCTTTTGTTGAGAGATTTTTAATTTTTGCTTCTATTTTACTAGAGATTTTGGGTCTGCTTAAATTGTTTATTTTATCTTGACTTAATTTCAGTAGATTGTATATAAGAAATACATCCATTTCTTCTAGGTTTTCCTGCTGGATGGAATATAGATTTTTTAAAGTATATCCTTATGATTCTCTAAATAACCTTCATATCTGACATAATGTTTCCCTTTTTATCTCCTATCTTATTAATTTGGATCTTTTTTATCATTCGTTAGGTTAACTTGGCTAAAACTGTGTCTTTCTCTGTTGCAGTGATGCTTTATATTGTTTTTGTTGTTTCTATTTTATACATTTCAGTCCTGAGTTTATTTAGTCCTGCCATATTTTTTGGATGATGTTATTCTAGTCTTTCTAGAGCTTTCAAGTATATTGTTGTTAGTAATGAGATTTGGAGGCAGAGAGTGCTCTTTCATTTTCCGGCTGTCCAGACCTAAATAATCTCACAGAAACCATATTAATTACAACACTGTTCAGCCAATGACTCAGGCATATTTCTAGCTAGTTCTTACATCTTAAATTAACACATTTCTATTAATCTGTGTATTGCCACGATGCTGTGGCTTACTGCAAAATTTTCCCGTCCTTCTCCTTCAGCAGCTACACATCATCTCCTTGACTCCACCTACTCTTTCTCATTATCTCTGCTCAGATTTCCCTCCTGGTTTTACTCTGCTAATCCATTGGCTGAAACAGCTTTTTTATTAACCAAAGGTAATAAAACATATTCACAGTATTCAGATGAGAATCCCACATCAGAGATATCTAGGGGTTTTTTTATATTATTATGTAGATATTTAGTGCCTTGTCTCCATAGTATTCCATAGTTTGGGGTATGTTGCATTTTCCTTTTCAGTCACTCATAAAAGAAAATGTCAATTTTCTTTTTAATTTCAGTCTACTCAATTTTGATTCAGTAATGAGTTGTTCAGCTTCCATGAATTTGTATACTTTTTGTCCTCTTTGTTGTTGATATCCAGCTTCAGTCTTTGGTGTTCAAATGGGAGGCGGTGAGCTTTGTAGCCTAGTATGTGGTCAATCTGGAGAAATTCCATGGTCTGTTAAGAAGAACACATATTCTTTGGTGTTTTGTGGAATATTCTGTGGATGTATGTTAGGTCCATTTGACTTATTATTTCACTGCATCATTTCTTTGTTAAGTTTTAACCTGACTGTCCTGTCTATTGGTGAAAGTGTGTTACTGAAGTTTGCACACTTTAACTGCGTTATGGTCATATACGTGATTTTAGCTATACTAGTGTTTCTTTTATAATATCGGGTATCTTTCTGTTTTGTAGATAAATATTTAGAATTATAACTTCCTGGTGGACTTTCCCTTTAGGGAGTGTATAGTGTCCTTCCACCTCTCTCTGATTAGCTTTGATATGAAGTCTATTTTGTCAGGTATTAAAATAGCTATACATGCTTCCTATTCAATCAGATTTGCTCAGAAAACCTTTCTCCATTCTGTTACATCTGTCGTTGGTAGCGAGGTGTGTTTCTTGGATGCAGAAGAAAGATGTACCCTGTTTTTATAATCCGATCTATTAAGCTGTGCCTTTTTATTGGGAAATTAAGACCATTAATATTGAAAGTCATTACTGAGTAGACTTATTAATTCCTGTCATTTTATTGTGATGGTGGTTTTGTTTTCCTTTTTTTACAACTGAAATCTGAACTCAGTGATGATAATATGGCAGGGCTGATTTCTTCTCAGAGTCCTTCTATTGGGCTGCAGGTGGCCATTTTCTGTGTCTTGCCATTCCTTTCCTTTGTGCCTTCTTGTGTCCTCATGCCCTCTTTTATAAGAATATCAGTCACATTGGATTAAGACCCTGCCCAATCATTGTATTTTACCTTTATTATCTCATGATCTCATGAAGTCCTGTGCCTTAACACAAGTACAATCTATACTAAACAAACATTTGAAGGGAAGATCCATTTCAACTCACAGCAGTTCCCTGTTCAAAAACTTATCTTCCCAGATTTAAACTTCTCCCCATTGCTCTCCCTCACACTCATCCATCTCCATCCACCAGCTCTTTTGTTTGCCAGAGACACTGGGATCTCTTCTGCTCTGGCTTTGCACATAATGCCTTTCCTCCAGGGATGCTCTGCCTGCTGCTTTGCTTGGCTGCTTATCAGTATTTAGTCTCAGTGTGTTTCTTCTGCAAAGACTGGGATCTCAAATTAGCCTCTCTTCTTCCATTGTATTTCAGATTTTCATTCATAGTGCATAAGTGTACTTGTTTGTGATATCAATTAATAATATCTATACAATATTTATAAAGGATAAATATTACTAGATTTTTATTTTGGACACATATTTTCCATTTCTAGTTCCCTTCATTCTCTTTAGGAGATCCACATTTCATTCAGCCCTGTTTCTTTCTGCCTGAAGGACTATATATCACATTTTTATTATTCCAAAAAGAATGAATTCTCTTAAACTTCTGGTATCCAAAGAGGTAACAGTCATGCTAGATTAAAGGGATTTCTGGTTGTATAATTTTATATTTCTGCTTTGGCTAATTTTAACATCTATAGGATCTATAATTACTTTTTTCTTTCATTCTAATGCTGGTAATTTGTACTTTTTCTTTCTTTGTCTTTACAAGTTTAAGGCATGACAGATATAGGTCCTTTCAGGGAACCAAGTTTTGCTTACATTGATTGTGTTGGTTCATTTTTCATTTATTTGAATGGAAGCATAATTTTATCCTTTCTTGGAACATTTTAAAATTGAATTTGGGACCGATGTAATCATCATTCTTTTAATACAGATTTTCTTCCTTAACACTGTTTTGTGCATATTTTACAAAATTTGATGTGTCTTCAGTTTCCTGAAAATGTTATTTTTCTGACTTCCTCAGTTTTCTTCATTGACTCATGAAGTAAGAATATGTTGCTTACTCTAAACAGTTAAATATTTTCCAGAAACACTTTTAGCTTTAATTTAATTTTGTTTTGTTACTAGAGCATGTTTTATATACTTCAGTATGGCCCAGTAGACAATCTCTGAGAAGAGATGAGCATTTGTGTGCCTTGAAAACAACCCAAGAATATGGAGCACAGTCTTGACATGCCAACTAGATTAAGTTAGTTAATAGCATTGCCCAAACACGATCTATCTTTTATTTCCCAAATTTTGGCTGCTTACACTTTCAACAGAGGGTGAGTAAAATCACCATCTGTAACCATGGATGCATCTGTTCCATCAGTTCCTATTTTGTGTATTTTAAATCTAAGGTTGTTGTACCAATAGAATTCTTTTCTGATGCTGTTCCATGCTTACTCATCAGGGAAAGACCATTTAAAAAATCATAATAGTTCCCCAGTATAAATAATTGTAAAAACATGAAGCAAAATGGCATAGCCTTTCTCTCTCTGAGCTTCCCTCAGTATGAGAGTCAGTCGGTTTCCTACTGCCTTCTGGTCAAGGTATAGCTAGTATCATATCTGCCTGCATGCCGCCATTTTCTCCATCAAGATGACAGTGGACTGAACCTCTGAAACTGTGAGCCGCCACCTCAATTAAATGTTTTCTTTATAAAAGTTGCCATAGTCATGATGTCTCTTCACAGCAATAAAATAAAAAAGTAAAAAGAATAAGACAGGGATGCATTTCAGAGAAATGTGTATATTATGGAAGGCTGGTAAAATTGAACAATGTGTGATATTACTTCACTATATTCATCAGTATTTACTTTTCTGAGAACAGACATCTGAATATAGCCACAGCTCTCCTTTTCTCTGTGTACCCTTACTGCTTAGTATAGTGGCAGACCCATGGCACTTACTAAGCACAGACACAGAGCAAAGATGATTTGATATTGCTTTATTTTTATGTGGAATTGTTCAGAAATCAAAAACTGTTGAGGCATGAAAGAGAGAGTTGGGGTCGTCGTTGGATACAAAACTGTATTTAGAAATGGAAAATAATAAATTCTGGCATTCTATTACATCGTAAGGTGATTACCATCAATAATCACATATACTTTAAAAGAGCTAAAAGATTTTAATTGTTAGCATAAAACTGACAAGTATTTGAGATTATGGATTGCTAAATACATGAATTGATCAGTCTCCAATGTATCCATGCACTAAAATATCATATTGCACCCTTGAATATCTCTAATTATTGTTTACTAACTAAAAAGAAAAAGTTTTTTAATATAAACATACTTTAATCATAGCAGGTTTGTTTTAGAAAAAGCAAATCACCAATGTAATTTGCAAGTAAGTCTTTTAGTAATAAAAACTTCTTGGCTAAAGTCTGTGTATTTTAAGACAGTATTGGAGGATTCTTTTCCTAGCATCTACTGAGTTCAGCTTGTTTGGTTGTTTAAAGCAAATTTGAAATGATTCAAATAAATGTCAAGAGATCCATGCCAGGTTCCAACCACTTTTATTTAATCCTAACTTCTAGGTCTAGAAGTCTCTACTCTTCCTTCTTCCTGGAACCATTCTTCAAATTTAAACAGGGTAATTGTAATATTCTGACATGTATCAAATTGTAGGTAGTTAGCCTTTCTTGAGGTTTTAGAAACTTCAGAGAGTCTTCACAAGTTCTTGATATCTTCTGCTCTAGACTATGCTCCTTCTGAACTTGAATTTTAATACTCAAATGCCAATGCCTGGATTGCTGTCTTCTCTCTTAGAGAACTCATTTGATCCTCTACACTGCCTTTCTTCCTTTGTTTCTTCAAAGGACCATTGACCAGAACACTGCATAGACATGATCAACGTTTTGAAGGCGTAGGCTATCAGAAGCAGATGATGTACAGGAAGTTTAAAACTGACAGCCTTATAAAACGGAATACTAGGCATCGATGTGCTGGGATTCAAAGGACATCTGTACTGAGGACCATTTTGTGGGATTCTTTATTCCTGCAGCCCCTGGAGACTTCCTTCTTTCTGAGGATTCCTCCTCACAGCCCTGAGTCTTCTCCATCTTTCCTTTCCTGCCTTAAATTTCTGACTCTAAGCTTGGAGTGTTTAGCCTTTTGCTCAAGAGAAGAAATGTTGCTTACTGTGTAATATAAAAATATTGTTTCCTTATTGGTCTGTACCTTACCTCTTTATACTGTACCCTACAGATTTTAGTGTTTTGTATGTTATTGTGTTCTGCAAAAAGAAAGTTGTACCCTAAGAGGAATCCTTCCTTTCTTCTAGTCCTGCCAGCTTAAACTGAAAAGAAAATTAAAGAAAAGAAATGATGGAAATAGAAGGAAAGGAAAAATGGCAGATAGGAAAAAGGGGGAAAGGGGGAGAGAAGAGGGAGAGGAACAGAAGGACTAAAAGGAGAAATTGATCACATCTTCTTGCTGGAGTTGTCAGTAAAGAACCTCTCCGATCATCATGGAGAAGGAGCACAGACTCTGCAATTCTTTCTAGAACTGAACAGCACTCAGAAGTAAAAATTTTGCCGAAAATATATAATTTTCTATCCCTGTAGTGTGATCTTTAAAGTTTGCTTTCAAATGTATCAGCACAGACAGCAGGATGAAAATGAATGCATGTGTTAATTTTAATCTACACCGTAGGGGGTGTCACTTACCCCTGTCAGGAATTTACTGTCAACATAAGATCAACTAGTATTATATTGGAAAGTACACCACATGAGGCTATGAATACTTTTTTATCTTCATGTAATTATGCTACTAGTTTAGATATTGAGTGTTGGAATGGATTTATGTTGGTGAGATTATTGGCTTGGTTGTTAGTATAGGGAACGCTGGAAATGGTAAAAGTAAGGTAATTGAATCACAAGAATGGCAAACTGAGTGCAGTCCTTTCTATGTTTCTAACTCTCATGATCATTGGCAAGTCCTCAGACAAGCCCAGTTACTTTTGTGATTAAGAAACTACGATGGTGGAGTGCCTGTAAGGCATGCACAACCAAGTCTTTGCATTAAATCCCTGCTCCACAAAAAAGAAAGCGGGACTAACAGTTGTCAGCTGCCAGTTCCCAGGTTAACTTCACCTTTGGACCATTGCTACAGTTGGCTGTATGGGAACCTCTAACTCAAGGGGTTTGCAGATTCTTTTAAAGAAGCAGGAGCATTACCTTCTTGCATCTCACAAGAGAGAGTTGTGAGATGGTTTATGTGTCTGCTTGTTTGCCCTCAGATTTTGTTCTCAGACAGCTTTCTCTAACATAGATCATAAAGGACTAATTGTGAGCTTTGATTCTAGTAACTATAAATATCTACCACAAAGAAACTAATAATTGTGCATGAGTCAACAGATTCAGATGGCTGGCCATACCACAACGACGACAGTGGCAGCATCTGCTCCCACCGGAAGTTTCACAGGACTGGACACAGGATACAAACGTAATGACTATTTAATAAATGAGTAACTAGTAGCTACCATAAATCTAACTCTGTTGTTGGGGAGGTAAGATTGAAGAGAAAAATGGATTGTACTTGCTCGTTTTGTCGGTGTGGTGTGCGTAGGAACACAATAGAATTGAAATTAGACAGGCTGACAAGACCCAGGACAGGCCTTACCAAGGAACACCTGAATTAGACTCTCTTCAGCAGGTAGGGATAATCACACAGAAGAAAGAGTTTTGTAAAATTAAATGTCTAAGAACCAAGGTAGGTTCCAGAGCTGCCTATTTTTTCCATTTATATTACAAAATAAAAATCGTATGTACCAAAATTGTGGCTTCTACATGACCAAGGAAAGCACGCATAATAGAAGGACATGTTAAAATAAAACATAACTTGGAAACAATAGCTGTTAAGCAAATGAGCACATAAATGTTCAACAAACAGCCTATAAATAGACTAACAGCCTTTCATCTTATCCATCACTGTAGTTAGGGCCCTCCTGATAAAGAAGCACCAAGTCGATGGCTAATGTTTGAGTTATAAAGTGCACCTACGGATCTGGAGAGGCAGCTCAGTGGTTAAGAGTACTAGCTGCAGCCGGGCGGTGGTGGCGCTCGCCTTTAATCCCAGCACTCGGGAGGCAGAGGCAGGCGGATCTCTGGGAGTTCGAGGCCAGCCTGGTCTACAAGAGCTAGTTCTAGGGTAGGCACCAAAGCTACAGAGAAACCCTGTCTCGAAAAACCAAAAAAAAAAAAAAAAGAGTACTAACTTCTCTTCCAGAGGACCCAGGTTCAATTCTCAGCACCCACATATTGGCACACACACATTTGTAATTCCAGTTGCAGGAAATCAAAAGTCTTCTTCTCTCTGTGGGTATGTAAATAGTTCACAGACATACATATATGTAGGCAGACACTTAGACATATAGTAAAGTGTCCTGTTTCAAACTTAAGTAACTAACTAGTTAGTAACTAATTAGTAATCAATTAGCTAACTAATTAAGTAACCAAAGGCTCAATTTTGAAAGTTCGATCCCAACTGTGAAGAACATTCAGAGATAAGCTTTAGGAAGGTCAGTGGCTCGTGAAAGCTTAATAATAAACTGATATATTTCCACTGTAAATTATGTATTGAGAGGTAGAGCTGTGAAGGGTAGGGCCTGGACTGAGGCAGTAGGTTATTAAGAACAGGTCTTTGAGAGATGGCTCAGAGGTTAAGAGTACTCCACTTCCAGGGATCCAACACCCTGTTCTAACCTCTGCCGATATCAAGCCATCATGTAGTATATATACATATGCACAGGCAAAACATTCATACAAATAAAACAATCTTAAAAAATATTTGTTAATGGGCTGAAGAGATGACTCAGTGGCTAGTAGCATCTGCTCCCTATCATCTGGACCAGAGATAAGATCCCAGTACCCACATAACAATCCAGACATCATGCATGCTTGTGTCCAGCTTCAAGAAAGGTAGGGAATGGAGACTCTCTGAGGTTTGCTGGCTTTCAGCCTAGCTGAGAAAACACAAGTCCCAAGGTCAGGGGAAAGAGTCTTTCAAAAGGAATGGAGGAAGAGTGCTAGAGAGGAACACCCAATGCATCTCTGGAACCCTGCACATGAGCAGACACGTAAACCCACAGGCAGAGCGGCACATACATTCATACAGAGAAACACATAAATACACATATGCCAAAATTGCATAAATGGGTAAATCTTCTAAAATTACCAGTCACACAACTGCACTCATGAGCGTGGGACACCTGGGGTAGCCTGAACAAGACCTGCACAAGATTAAGTCAATTAACATTCTATTATGGATAAGAAAGGGGCTGAAGAGCCTCCACCCATACCTAAGGAGCTATGGATAGTTGATTGCTTGGGGAGGGGGTGGGTGGAGTCAGTTTTCTTTAAGGGTAGCCACTGATAGACCATTCTGCAGTGTATGGTCCCCCAAAAAAGATTATATAAGCAACACAAATTAGACTAGGCAGATTATTATTTTCAAAAGGAAGATGAGTAGGAGGAGAAAGAGGTGATGGTGGTGCTGGCATAAGGAAGCACAGTGACACACTCCTTCCATCCCCGCACATGGGAGCAGTGGAGATCTCTGAGTGTGAGGCCAGCCTAGTTTACATAGGGAGTTCCAGGACAGCCAGAGGCATGCAGGGAGACCTTGTCTCAAAAAATGCAAATTTTGAAAAAGACACAAACCTGGTGTTGGATAGGGAGGTGGGTTGGATCTGGGAGGAATAGCGAGTGAATATGATCAAAATACATTATATGAAATTACCAAGTAATTAATTATAGAATTATATATTTTTAAAAATCACTTCTTCTAGAAATGGAGGGTGACCTGTTTGTGTTCTGTAAGGATAAGCATTAATAGGCAAATAGGAGCTGTAGGAATTCTTAAACAGTTAAGAATATCATCCTCAGATATGCCTATGCAGGTAGGCAGGAAGATGCTGGTGTCAAGTCTTTAACACGCAAAACAACTGGACAGGAATCACAGCTGTGTCAATGGAAACAGGAAAATAAGTGCCACAGACCTGACATGCATTTGATCCTCCTCTTGTTTTAATGCCATTTTCAGCCTCTAAACAGAATAGATGCTCATTTTTATTGTGAGATGATATAAAATTGTTCCACAGAGCTTTAAAGTGACTTCAAAAGGCATGAGATATTGCATTTTATTCCTACAGCAGCTGGTATAAAATGCAGAAATTGTCATATAGAACAATTTTCTAAAAGCTTTGAGCACATGTTCTAGTCAAAAAGATGTTTTTGAAAGTCGAATCATTAATTTCCTCTTCCTCACTAAAAAGCATATTTAGCATCTAATTAAATCCGATGCTGTGCAGTGCATTTTGCAGAGAGGAGTGCTGGTACTGGGAAGGTAATGGCAGGAACCCACCTGTATCCTCACAGCACAAGAATAAAACCATCACTTTTAGTGCGCTGTCATCAATTTTGGTTCACACGATTCTAATGCAAGTTTATCAAGTAAGTTATGTGTTGAAGGTAAAAGAAATTAGTCAATGAATGTGTTTTATGTAAATGTCATTCTCTTCTTTGAAGCCCTGGCCACTGACATAAGTCCAGCTGGTCAAAATGGCCTGATCTTACTCTCAGCCCTGTCCTTGGTGTGAACAGGGCACTCCACAATTGCAATCTGCTCCCTCACTCAAAATGTTTTCCTTGCTCCAGTCATAACTACTGTGACTGTAGCAAACAGCCTATACTTATATACTGCCCAGTCATTCCAAGGAGAACTCCTAAGTTCTCACCAGTCTTGGGTGTTAATATTTCAAAAGTCAGCTTTCAACTAGGAAAATTGAAATGTTTCATCACTATTTTAATTTTATAATTTTTAACAGAAAAAATATGTTGTATTTAACTCATGTTTTGGAGGGATTTAGCTTGACAGAATTGCACCCCTCTTCAGTTATCTGCCATGATTGCTGCCTAGTAATTCAAGTACAAGCTTGTCTTGATTATTTCCCTGAAAACTACACTGGAAACATATTTTGAGGGTCATGTGTAGAAATACCGTAAGAATCATTTGCAGAGCTTAACATCAGGATGGAGTCTCGGGCAATATGCCAAGCCTTCAATATTATCTGAAAACTAACCTCCTATATTCATGGATATTGTCATTTTCTCCTAACTTATGTAGGCTCCTCTTTTTGATCCCATTTGTGGGGACCTACCTGTTTTTGCTCCCAGTTAGTAACCATTGTTTTATTACAGCAAGACATCCTCCCAATAAACTATACTATGTGCAATCTGGGTATGTCTGCTTCTGTCTTTGTGGAACACTGGGGCTTTGATGTCTTCCTTTCTTATTGTGTCCCTGCTTTTCCTTCTCTTACTGTTCTTTGCTAAGGTTTCAAGCAGGGTTGGATAGGTGTGGGGTGAGTGGACACCATCATCTTATTTTTGACTTTAGAAGAAATGTTTCAAGTCCCCCCCCCCATTAACATGATGATAGCTATAGATTTGTCATATATAACCTTTATGGTGTTGACATATATTCCCTCATCCCTACTTTCTCTCTCTTTTTTTTTGTTTTTTGTTTTTGTTTTTGTTTTTTTGTTTTTTTCGAGATAGGGTTTCTCTGTAGCTTTTGGTGCCTGTCCTGAAACAACTAGTTCTTGTAGACCAGGCTGGCCTCGAACTCCCAGAGAGCCTCCTGGCTCTGCCTCCCGAGTTTTGGGATTAAAGGCATGTGCCACCACCGCCCGGCCCTACTTTCTCTAGAACTCTTATTATGAAGTGATTTTGGATTTTGTTAAAGACCTTCTCTGTATCTACTGAGATGGCCACGTGATTTCTAACTTTGAGTGTATTTATATGGTGGATTGCTTCTATTGACTTGTGTACGTTGAACTATCCCTGCATCTCTAGAATGAGACTGACTTGATCATGGTGAATGATCTTTTTAAAATGTTCTTGAATTCACTTTTTAGTATTTTATTGAGAATTTTTGCATCTTTGCTAATCAGGGAGTTTGGTCCATAGTTTTCTTTTTCTGTTGCTGTGTCCTTTTCTGGTTGCCATAGCATTCCTTCCTTTTCTTATTTTATGCAAGAATTAAAGAAATATTAGTATCAGTTCTTCTTTGAGAGTCTTGTAAAATTCTGAACTGAACATGGATTTTTTTAAGTTAAAAAATATAAATTATCAAAAGACAAACACATAGGCATCCTCAGGAATATTAACCTTCATCAGGCGATGAAAGGAGACAGAGACAGAGACCCACACGGGAGCACCGGACAGAAATCTCAAGGTCCAAATCAGGAGCAGAAGGAGACGGAGCACGAGCAAGGAACTCAGGCCACGAGGGGTGCACCCACACACTAAGACAATGGGGATGTTCTATTGGGATCTCACCAAGGCCAGCTGGCCTAGGTCTGAAAAAACATGGGATAAATCCGGACTAGCTGAACATAGCGGACAATGAGGAATACTGAGAATTCAAGAACAATTGCAGTGGGTTTTTGATTCTACTGCACGTACTGGCTTTGTGGGAGCCTAGGCAGTTTGGATGCTCACCTTACGAGACCTGGATAGAGGTGGGCAGTCCTTGGGCTTCCCACAGGTCAGGGAACCCTGATTGCTCTTCGAGCAGATGAGGGAGGGGGAATTGATCGGGGGAGGGGGAGGGAAATGGGAAGCGGTTGTGGGGACGAGGCAGAAATCCTTAATAAATAAATAAATTTAAATAAAAAAAATATAAATTACTGTTGCAGTGCTATTTCTTAGTGTATATTTCTCTAAATTATTTATCTGGGGGCTGCTCTTACAAGGACTACAGCTCAATTTCCAGCACCCATGGTAAAAGCCCATAACCTCCTATAACTACAGTTCTGGGCATCTGATGTCCTGTTCTGGCCTCCTTGAGCACACTCACACATGTGCATATATACCCATGGACACAAACATACAGATGACTCAAAAATAAATATTTTTTAAGTCATTTTGGTTTGACTGTTGACAGGTCATATACATCTAGAAATCCATTCATTTATTTTAGATTTTTAATTTTTAAATGTAGATTTTAAAAAATATACCCTTATAGTTTTCTGAATTTCACTGGGATCTGGGACAATGTCTCCCTATCCATTTTGTTAATTTGGTTCTCTGTTTTTCTTTGGTTAATCTGACTAATGTTTGTCTATAGTGTTAAATTTTTGAAGAATGGCTTTCTCTTATTGTTCCTTTGTATTTTAGCTTGTTTTGTTTCATTAATTTATGCCCTGATTATAGCCATTTCCACTGAATTACAGTTTTGGGGTTTGTTTTGTTTTTCAAATACCTTAAGGTAGGTCTCTGATTTTTTTTTAAGGTAGTCCCTAAAAGTGATAATTTTCCTTCTTAGGATAGCCTACATTTCATTACATGGGTTTTGATATGTTCTGTCATCCTTTTCAATTTCAGGAATATTTTTGTTTCTTTAAATGACTCATTCATCATTCAATAGTGTGTTGTTTAATTTTCATGAGTTTGTATATATTCTGTAATTTCCTTTACTGTTGATCTGTAATCTTATTCATTTGTGATCAGTTAAATTACAAGGAATTGTTTTGATTTTTCTATATTGGTTGAGATCTGATTTGTGTCCTAATATGTTATCTTTTTTAGGAAAAGTTCCCTGGGCTTCTGAAAAGGAATACATATTCTGTAGCACTTGAGTAGAATAATCTGTAGATGTTTATAAGGTCCATTTGATCTACATGTCATTTCATTACAATACTTCTCTATATTATCTAAATGATCTCCTTAAAGGTAAGCCTAGGGGCTAGAAGTCACTAATCACTTTTATGTTAGTGTTATTGTGAATCTGTGTTTATATCCTGCAGTATTTGTTGGACGTTCGAGTAATGATATCTTTTTACCCCCGTTCCATTTGCTTGGAATATCTTGCATCCTTTTACCCTAAGGTAGCATCTATCCTTTTTAAAAAAGATTTATTACATATATGGGTGTTTTTGTCTGCATGTACATCTGCACACCAGAAGGAGGCACTCAAATTCATGGAACTGCAGTTATAGACAGTTGTAAGCCACTATGTGGGGCATTGAACTCAGAACCTCTGGAAGAGCTACCAGGGCTCTTAACCACTGAGTCATCTCGCCATGTCCTGATAATATCTATCTTTGATGGTAGGATGTTTCTTTGAAGCAACAAAATGAAAAACTCATTGCTGGAAAATTTTATGTCAACTTGATACAAGCTAGCATCCCTGAATAGGAGGAAACCTCAACAGGGAAAATGACTCCAGAAGACTGGGCTTTGGAAAAACCTGTACACTATTTTCTAAATTAGTGGTTGATGTGGGAAAGCCTCCCCATGTGCGTGGGGATGCCCATGGGCTGTTGGTCCTGTATAAGAAACCAGGCTGAGCAAGCTAGTAAGCAGCTCTCCTCCCTGGTCTCTGTGTCAGCTCCTGCCCTGTTTAAGTACCTTTCCTGCCTTTCTTTAATTATGAACAGTGATATGGAATCATAAGACAAAAAAACCCCTTTTCTCTCCAAGCTACTTTGGTCATGGTGTTTTATTACAGTAATAGTAACCCCAACTAGGACATATCTTGTTTTCTAATTCAATCTACTAGTCTGAATCTTTTCATAGAGAAATTGAGACCATTAATTGTTGATTGCCTTGGCGGGTTACTTAGTCTAGGGTTAGTAACCCACCTGGCAGTTCATTTATTCCAGGGTCATGGAGAGGCACTATCTGGAAGATAAATGGGCTAAGAAAGAGGAAGGAGGCTAAGCGGGGTTCTTGTCAAAGCCGCAGTTTATTAGAGATGGGGTACAGCTTATATAGGGTAAGGAGTTGGGGGGTGGGCACAGGGGCCTGGGCTCTTGCCGTGTGGTTCACGTTGGTCACATGGTCCATGTTAGTCACGTAGCCAGGAGGTTACCTTCGGTCAGGTCACCTAGGCCAGGAAGTCACGAGTTGACACACCTAGTTCTCTAGATAGCTTGGAATGTGGGATGGGTTCCACTAACAGCTCTCCATTAACAGCCAATTTGGGTGTGGGGTAGGCTCTGTCAATAGAATGATTCCTAACACAATTAGGGGTGTGGGGTTCTCTGCAGACTCCCCAGGGTGATGGTTCCTGTAATGATTTTAGGAGGAAATTGGCTCCTGACAATTAATATTTAGTTATTATTCAAAGCTATGTATTGATTCATATTGCTTTGTTTGTCTTGTGGATCTTGCTGTTTTTTTAGTGCTCTTTTGCTAACAGCTGTCTTAGCCTTGTCGCCTCTGGTGGGTGTTTATGCTTTGCTTCAGCCTGAAGTGTCCCCTTAGTACTAGTGTCCTATGGACTGCTGCTTTGGTGGTCATAAATTCTTTTAACCTGCATTTGTCATGGAAAATTTAGAAACTTTTTCTTTCTCCTTCATTTTTTATAGATAGTTTTGACTGGTGTATTAGGATTGTCAGTTGTGATCTGTCAAAATCTGAAATAAATCTTTTCAAGCCTTCTTGCTTTTTAAAGTTTCCATTGAAAAGTCAAAAGTTATTCGGTTGAATCTTCCTTTATATGTGACTTGGCCCTTCTCTCTTGTAGCTTTCAATACTCCTTTGTTCTGTATATTTCATGTTTTAACTATAATGTAAGGAGTTTCTTTTCTGGTTCTATCTATTTAGTAGGCTGTGTACCTCTTGAGTCTGGATGACCTTCTCTTTTCCCAAAAATGCCAAACTGGAGCTAGGGCCACATGTGTGGACATTTTCCCTATCTCCAAATGGTGAATTAGGAGTTGCTACATCTACATAGTACCTTGGCAATTTTGACAAACGTGTCCTATTTGCTATGGGAGAAAACCCAGCTGATTTTTCCATTCAGTATTTGCTTTGTTCTCATTGATGTCTTATTTCCCCAAAATATCTAGAAATATGTTTTTACATTCTCAGGTTCCTCGCCTTTGTATTCTGACTTCATAAATCGAGAAAATTTGTGGAATGAGTTCATTTGAACTAAACCAATATATTTTAAACAATGAGAACATTGAATATGTCCTTCAGTGAGATATTTACCTAGGAGAATATATTCTAAAGACAAACATAGTTATCATTTATTGAATGATTAATATATCTTAGAACTCAGTGAAAATGCCATGTATAAACTGGGAATGGTATCATACAGGAAGCTGGGGCCAAACTAATGTCAGTTCAGAGCCAATTCTGTCATTTGAGACAGAAGTGCCTAGACTTAAAAATAAAACAAAAGTGATACACATATGCATGATCGCTATGGTCCTTACAGCTCTGGTGGAGAAAGTAGTATCATTTTGTATTCACCTCCATGGTGACACACTTCCTCCAACAAGGCCATTCCTACTCCAACAAAACCACATCTCCTAAAAGTGTCGCTCCCTTTGGTGGTCATTTTCTTTCATACCACCACAATGACCCAAAAATGATTCTGGGTTTAAAGCGTGAACACACTTTCCTCTGTACAGAGGGCTAGATATATAGATGAGAGAGAGTTTTAGCATGGTTGAGAAGCATTTTTGTCTATACTGAAAAGACAACCAAAGAAAATTTTAAATTTTGAGTTTGTGAATATGATAATAATAGCAGTGCTTAACAAGGTCTAAATTGATAGCTTATCAGAATTCCACTGGCTAATATTAAAATTGTGAACTTCAGAAGTTTTAATCTAACAATAGCATAGAAAGGGAAAGAAGTATAAAACATTTTTTTAATTTTTTATTTACCTTAAATCACTTACTTAGACCTTAAATTACGTTCTCTGATCCTCTTAACTTAGTTAAACTTTAAACCTTTTTTTCCCCCATGCAATCAATTACCACGGAACATAAGTGGTTGGTTTTTGAGAGAAGTCATTGTAAAGCAAGTTTTGTTTGGGGGGTTTTGTTGTTGTGGCTGTTGTTGTTGTTGTTTTTAGTGGTGGTGGTGGTGGTGTTTTTTATAAAGAAATGGTAAAAAAAAAAAGTTACTTTGATACCTATTTTGTGAGTTTCTCTCTTTAAGAGTGAAAGTCTGTCAGACTGTTAAATTGTGTTTGCCTTTCCCAGCAGGAGGCCTAGCTGCTCTAGAAAAGCAATGCCTGAGGCCTGATTTTTACATTTGAAATAAACTGCCAAAGCCTTGTGGAAGGAGCTGGCTTGCTTGCTGCCCAGTAGGGCAAAGGGCTTCGTAGCACACCAGATGTGACTTTGTAGTAATAGTAGACAAAACAGGCAGCTCCAGCATGACACTTATCCAGTAGATAAGGGGGGGGGGGGGAGAGATAGAGAGAGAGAGAGAGAGAGAGAGAGAGAGAGAGAGAGAGAGAGAGTAAGAGAGAGAGGTCCTGATAAGGGTAGCAAACCAGAGATACCGAAAGAGTAGATGAGGAGAGGCTGACAGTTAAGAGTACTTGGATAGAAGAAGCAATTGAAGAGTCAGACTCTAGAATTTGGAGTCAAATTTGAGTGCCAGAGTCCAGCAGTAACAAATGACCCATACATATGTTAGGGTCTGAGAAAAGCTCCCAAGGAAGACCAACAGCTCATGTGTGTAATAACAAGAGTGCTTTATTAATTCCAATGTTGGGGTGGCACTTGGTGACCCCCAAAGAAGGTCACAAGCTCCTCTTAAGCAGAGTCAAGGGAATTTCAGAAAGGAGGGATTAATCGGGGGCTGATTGGTGGAAGGTCCTTGTGGTTAGGGACCTTCTAGTTGCTGAGTAGGGAAAGCTATCTTTAGTTACTAGGAGATAGGGGGTGCCTGTTGAGCCAGCAAAGAGACTTTGGAGGCCTGCTGAGCCAGCAGAAGGGGTTTTGGGGTGCCTGATGAGGTAGCAAAAGGCTGTTGTTTTTTTGAGGACTGTTTAGTTCCATCCCATTCTAGTAAACAAAAACTAAGGCTTAGACTTCTGTCAGGCTACTAGGATAGCCTGGTCTGCTCCCCGCCCCCCAGCTCTCTCATATACCTTAGGAGAGAGAGGCCAAGTCCCTTGGCAAGGAGGCCATATATGCCAATCTGGTACTTTTGGCACCAGATGAACAAAAATTGAGGACATGACTGCTACAGATTATGGTTGAGAAGAGTTTTTGTATGTATAGGAGAGGAAAAAGCCAGAGTTCACAGTGAACTTGCCGGGTCATGAGAGGAGGCAGGGAGTAAGAGAGGAAGAGAAGAGAGAGAACAATAAGATTATCTGGGAGTCCAGAGATCAAGAGACCAAAAGACCTAAGGACAGTTAGCCAAAATGTCTGAGGTAATATAGGGATCAGAGACTGGGGGAAGGGAACCCCAACCCAGACCCTATGCTGAAGAGTTCAGGGTAGGGGACTGGGTACCAGCCAGGAAGACTCTTTAACAGTGGAGATGGAGGGAGACTGGCAGCCAGAATCTACTTGGACATGTTAAATGGGCGTCTCAGTTAGACATTTGTCTGCAGAACAGACAGGCATAGCATCTTTGAGACCTAACAATGCCAACCAGGGATTCCCAGGCTTTACAGTTGGGAAGACTGAACCATCAAAGGGCGTAGGCAGTAAGCTTTTGGCAGGAAAGAGTGAGGGCTTTCTTCTTTCCCATGAGAAGACCCGATTGGCTTTTTTGAATAGTTCTCGGGCTGGTAGGACATTGAAGCCTCAGCCTTGGAAATGGTGGTTGTCTCATCCTTCGATAAGGGAGGATTATTTCTGAAGATCCTTATTTGTGAGAGCAGGTTGGGGAAGGGTACTTTTGGTTAGGCAGGCCATTTACGGCTCTCCCAATTTCAATGCATAGCATGGCAGCACATAACTTAGAAATCCAATTTTAGGCCTCGCATCACTGTGTCAATAGGGAGAGAGATGCACAGTCGTAGAGTGTTTCAGGAAGTAGATGTCTCTGGCATGGAGGAAGAATCAGCTAGGTCAATGCAGAGAACCGCCCCATTTCCCTAGTCATGCTTAGAGTGCAGCTGCTCCAAGTGTGATTCTTTCTCCAGTGTTGGTCCCCAAATTGTTTATCATGTCTGTGATGAAACAAGTTCAGAAATCCAGACACTTTTGCAGTTATTGAACACATAGATAACAGTACTAGGCACATGTGTAAAGCAAGCACATCACACTCAATATGGTTTCCCACCAAGGAATAGTCACCTATAAGCAACCTAGGCGGATATGTGAATATGGGTCAACAGGAGGCTTATTTCATTAATGGTTAATTCTGCTCCTGTGCTCCTATCCCCACTCCAATTAAGTATAAAACACACATTGCAAGATTTGGTGCCAAACCATAAAGGCTAGAGACAAGCCCTGCCACCCGGCAGTAAATATTAAGGGGAAGATTTAATGTAAGCAGCGCTGTGTGGCAGTACTGATGGTTTCTTATAAGCTACATGGACTAATTTAGAAAGGGGGAAAAGGCAGAGAAGCCTTCAAGGAAGTAATAACCCAGAGGTAAAAAATATTGATTAGGGAAAAATATTATCTTAATCAAAATATGTCTTTTAGCTGGAAGTTGTTTAGATTCCAGAAAGAGAAAACAAAATATGTTTCTAAGACGCATGTTTTTTTTCCTTGTGTTATTTGTTGAATAATGACCGTGGCTATCATTCGGCTCGTTGCTATATAAATCAAAACACAAGCTTTAGAAATTCTGTGAGAAACCTTATTTATTAGTGTGATAAACACTAAGCAGAAGTAACTATTTTCTAAATATCTCCACATACACCTGTGCCTTGTGGTGTTTTAAATTATATGACCTGATAAATTTTTCTCATCTGGCAACATGCTGTATTTTCTTCTAATGAGAACTTGTTACCTCTACTCTGTCATCTGTCTTTAGAAACAAATGATTCAAAACAACTTGGCTTCTACAGTATTTGTGTCGTGTGTGAGCAACTCTTTTTGAATTTGCTTCCGGGTGCCAGCTTGACCTCTCACACATTGTGATTAAATGTTATTTCAATGTGCCACACATTGTGAAATTTTTATGTATCAAAATGCTGATGTTTATCATTTGCCATTTGGACATCATTTAGCCATAGGAAAGATTGTCATGGGGATGCATGGTCCCTTTCTTGCAAATCAGGATGTACTAAGAGATGCCATGGCAGAGTGATACTGGTGTGTACTTTCTGCTAATTCACTCTGTGCCTGCATTCACAACATAAAAAACTGATAACTTGTCCAATGAATTTAGCTTTTATAGCCAAGAAAATTTATGTGCAATTGATAAATAGGGACTCAAATTGTTCAGGAGACCAAATTCCTCTGGAGCCATTAATTCCCATTTCCTATGTAAATACTGACTCTCCCTCCAACTTCCTTCAACTGGCCTGTGGATTTCCTGGCTTTTCTCTGAACACATTTGTGAAAACCTTTCTGCATTTTTGAAGAGGCACAGTCTTTACTTGTGCCTTAAAATGAGTGCAACAGACGAAACAGAGAGAGAAGGAGAGTTAAAATTCATTTTGACTTCATTTCCCCTCATCAAAATATGCATAGAGCACCCCCTGTTGGCTGCCTAGCAGTTGGCGACACACAAAGAAGTCAGCCTAGAAAGAGAGCCCCGGTGATTTGGGTCCTGTGTCAAAAGGGAGGGGGAGGAAAAATCAATGTTTGCTTAATGGAAAAACAACATTGAGGGGAAAGGAAGTTTTATTCTCTAACTTTTAATAGGGTCTTACAAGCACTGGGGGAAAATACTCGAATTCTTCGTTTTTTAAGCTTAAAATTAGGTTCCTTTCCACTATTCGATAATGTTCTGAGCAGAATACTGGCGTGGGGTTTCGAAAATATCCATTTGTTTTGTCTGCTTTTCATGGTGTGTCTTTAGTCGGCTCCAGTCAAAGGCTAAGGGCCCCACCGCAGGTCTTGCACTCACCTCCCTATCTTCACCTGGGCAGGGAAGAGAAGAGAGCAGGAGGAATGTGCTGTTTTACACATTGAGTTAATAGAAACAGATTTTCCTTGTGTTTACCGTACATGTACTGTGATCCCAGCCCTTTAGTGCTCTTGCTAAAATCTGATCTTACTCATCTATAATAAAGCAGAGATTTTATTTTAAAATACCATTTTAAAAGTGCAATGTCATGTTTTTCTTTAAAGAAAATATACTTCACCAATCCTGTCAATAGAAAAATAAAACTTAATGTCTTTCTCTAAGAAATCTCTCTGTTTGAGAAATTTAGATATCTGTTCTTTTCTTCTCAATTACGTCTCCATATATGAAATTTAAATACACAGTGCATGACATGGCAAGAACATTAGGTGCCTACCAAAGGGCCTGTTTTTTTTTAAAAATAATTAAATCAATTTATTTATTTTATATCCTGACCTCAGTTTTCCTTCCCTTCTCTCCGCCCAGCCCCTCCTCCCACTTCCCATCTGCCCCCCCTCCTCACCCTCCAACCTCTCCTCTACTTCTATTCAGAAAAGGGCAGGCCTCCCATGGATAGCAACAAAACGTGTGTCCAGTAAGACTAAGCACCTCCCCTTGTAATAAGGCTGAACAAGGTGGCCCAGTATAAGAAGTAGGGTCCCAAAAGTCAACAAAAAAGTCAGATAGTCCCTGTCCCCACTGTTAAGAGTCCCATAAGAAGACCAAGCTACACAACTGTAACATATATATATATATATATATATATATATATATATATATATATATTGCCTAGGTCAGACCCATACAGGCTCCCTGATTGTCAATTCAGTCTCTGTGAGCCCCTTTGAACCTTGGTTAATTGATTTTGTGATGTGTGTGTGTGTGTGTGTGTGTGTGTGTGTGTGTGTGTAGTGTCCTTGACCCCTCTGACTCCCGCTCTCCAGCAGGATTTTCCAAGCTCTGCCTATGTTTGGCTGTGGGCTTCTGCGTCTGTTTCCATGGGTGAGTGTCACATAGCTATATCAGCAGCGTGTCTTGCACCAGTGTGTATGACGAGTCATGAGACCCGCATCACTCCAGTTCCCCAAGCAGCTGCAAGCAACTACACCACTGGAAGAGATTCTTCTCACCTGGTAGATGTTTACTGCTTGTATGATTTAGGTGTGATTCCTTCCCCCTCAAAAAGAGAACATTGCAATGTAGCGGAAACCATTACACAACCATCTTACAAAGGAAAGTTACTGGAATATATTAATAGAGATAAAACATAGCCATGACTAAATTACCAGGGTATTAGGAAAAATTAAGGGATTGGAGACATGACTCAGTGGATTAAGAGTACTTGCTGCTCTAGAAAAGGACTAGGGTTCTATCCCCAAGCACCCACATAACTACTCACAATCATCCATATATCCGGTTCCAGGGGACCTGACACCCTCTTCTGCCACACTCAGGCACCAGGTACACAATGGCACACATTTTCACATGCAGCAAGTACTCATAAGCGTAAAATAAAGGTAAATATTCTTTTTAAAACATAAGAAGTTACCATGTATGAAAATTCATACGTTTTTATAAATTACTATGATTGTATTTATCATATGTGATGCTGTAGAGAAAAGACCTACACAGCATCTCTGTCTCTGATGTTGGGTGCTTGTGTTCTACTGTGTTGTCCTTAGGATATAAAGCAAGGCTATTTAAAGAAGAGTAATAAATGAGAAATCAAAAAGAGAAGCTTAATCCATGGCCACGGGTAAACCTTTCATGTTCCCAGTCATGTCCTCTTTTATCTCTTCTTCCTTAGAATTGATAGAAAGATCTGAAAACTATATATGGTGAGAAAGGTCTAAAATCTACATATGGTGATGTAAAAAAGCCACGTGGCAACAGTGCCAGCCTGAGATGGTGGGTACCATGGCCTCTGCAAAGAGACGAGCCAAGCTTTGTAAGAATGGAGTATGTGAAACTCAGTGGGACTATTGCCACTAAATTGATGTTTAATTAATTCATTGTCAAAGTGTGGTAGGGTTATGCTAAATTTTGATTATAATTTCTAGTGCATTTATTTCTTGGTATATAAATTCACACTTGAAATTTCCTTTTAGGGCTAGGGGCAAAATGAGAGTGAGTCCTGACATTGGGAAAAGTCAGTTGCCATTACCACATTTCTCCTCATTCTTGATCACGGAATCATGAAGACTTACAAAATCTCTAACTCTGTAGAATGAACTATTGTTCAGGGGGAGCTCGTTGCTGGTTTTAAGGTGTTTCGTTCCAGTTAGAGACTTACCTTGTAATGCAGATAGCAAACATACTCTACTTAAAAGTGTGAATTGTAGGGACTAGAGAAATGACCCTGTGGTTTGTGCTTGCTATTCTTGCAGAACATAGAGCTCAATTCCCAGCACCCATGCCAAGCAACTCACATCTATCTGTAGCTCCAGTACTGGGGAATCTAACACCCTCCACTGGCCTTGGAAAGCAACTGCATTTATGTGGACTCAGTGGGCACAAGCTCAAACACATGCATATACACCTAACTAAAACAATTCTAAAAATCTTTTTTAAATGTGCAGATGGCTATGTGATCTTTAAAAGCATGTGCTCCATTTCTGAAGCATTCATTCCCATATTTAATTAGGAAGCTAACCAAGGCAGACCCCTACTCCAGGAGAGTACTACCTAATTTCAACTATTCTGGCAGGTGGTGGCCTGGCTTTTAATGTCATGAAACCTACAAATATATTCTCCACTTTGAAAGAGGCTCTTGGCTCAAAATGTATTTCTTTAGAAAGACCCACCGAGAAGTCTAAAGAAAAAAATCCTACCACAAGCCATGTACTTAGGCAGTCTCTTTCAAGTACCACTTAATGGCATTGAGCCGAACCACGGATCAGGGTTTGAAATCTGACGTGGCCACTCTCAGCTCTCCAATCACAGCTTCCCTGGAATAGGGAGCACTTATGGCTCTGGGTTAGCCTCTATTATTGTGGAGGTCTGGGGAGGAAGAGAGGAGACAGGAAGTACAGGCTATTTCTATGAAGAAGAAGGGATTGAAAGTGGAGCTAGAATGATACTCTAATGAAGGATGCTGCCCTCTGGTTGGTCAGGGAGTGTCAGAGAATGGAGACCCTACACAAGACAGTCTGTCCAAGGGGAAAAATAGATGACATGCACCTGCTTGGAATTTTTCAGTGGGACAGAGGGGTACAGGAAAAGAGTAACACTTAAAACACACAAAAATACTAATCTTCCTTAGTCTCTGTGAATTCAATCCAGTATTTTACACTACACATTTAGCCATGTAGTTACTCTCACACAAGTTCAGCAGAGCTTCCCATTAACTTTTGGTTATGTTTTACAGTCACTACAAGGAAATGGTTAAATTAACAACTAGTATAAATACATATGCAAATATATGTTGTAGAAAACATGCCTTGGGAACTATTGTCTAAACTGGTTATATAATGAGGTTTTATTATTAATAATTTGGGAAGGGAAGTCAGGATTTTATACATATTTCATTCATAAAAAGTCTAATATAGGGTTTCAGAACTAACTCATGGAAACTCTTGAACAAGTGGTATTATGCTGTGGGACAATGGTCTGTACCCTGTCACTTGTATTCTAATAAAATACTGATTGACCAGTAGCCAGTCAAGAAGTATAGGTGGGACAACCAGGCAGGAAGTAGAGGTGGGGCAACAAGAACAGGAGAATTCTGGAAAGAGGAAAGATGCAGTCTGCAGTCGTCACTCAGACAGAGAAAAAGCAAGTTGAGAATGCCTCACTGATGAAAGGTACCAAGCCATGTGGCTAACACAGACAAGAATAATGGGTTAATGTAAGATGTAAGAATTAGTTAATAAGAAGCCTGAGCAAATAGGCTAAACAGTTTATAATTAATGTAGACTTCTGTGTGTTTATTTGGGACTGCATGGCTGCAGGACCAGGCAGGACAGAAACTACTGTCAACAATATCATATAATCCTTGACATAAGTCAGATGAAAGTCTACACAGAAATCTCCCTGTAGTAAATGGTGAGAACAAGCATTTAAACACACGCAACTAGACACTACTGTGTGTCACTGGTGTTGGTGTATCTCATTAGAGCTCAGAGTTGATGTAGAGTATAGCCAGGTGCTATCTTAGTTTAAGTAACATGAAGCAAGGAGCCAAACAAGTTCATTTGCTTTGCAAGAATATACATCCCATTTAGCTGTTTAACTCGGAAACATCATTGTTTGAAATGTATGGTATCCTTCAGATAACTGAGACCTTACAGTGTCTGCTTTCTTGCAATTTTGTTGAGCTTTCTCAGAGAACAAAACATTCTGCAAATATAGAGAGGCAGTATTACAGGGCAGAATGGTTCTTCATAAACACATTATAAAGGCACTGACCAGTCAACAATTTGAAGCACGTTGGGATCAACACACAGTTTAAGGTTGGAACCCAAGTTTCCTCCAAGGAATGACATTATATTGAAATGATTCCAGATCTGTGAAGACCATCACTACCAGAGTCTGAATATTTTCTTCCATCCTGAGACTAGTATCTATGAGTCTTTGATGACATTTTCAAATTTTCATTCAGAGTGTAAACCTGGGAAGACTTTCAGATGGTTAGAAATAGAAATGAACTGTAATTTATTTCAGTTGGGTTAGAAGAAAGATTTCCTATTGTATGACATTTTGATTGCATTCTGATGTTCCCAAGACTGACAATAATGTTTGTTTTGAATCAGAGGGCAGAGCCAACTACTAGCTGACCAAAATTAACCATATAGGTTTTGGAGGACTGAGGACAAATAGAAAGACAGGAAGTAATCGGACAGAGCTTAGAGAGGGTCTTGGCCTTTTCAGATCAAGGAACAAAAGAGGAGGTTACTGGTTGCTTATCCACCACTTTTCTAATCATTCAGGTTCTTATTCTGTTATCTGAGTCCATGTTTCTACTGATAAATAATAATTCGATAAAGGCATCATCTGGTGTCCAACTCGGGGCACAAAATCACCAGGTAGCCACTAGCCACTGGCTTTGCAGCCACTAGATCTGCCTTTGAAGCTTACCCTAAGCCCTCTGAGTGAGCTTGGAATTTTCTTGTTGCAGCCTCTCTACAACATTCCCAGGCCCAGAATCCACAGGCACCAAACTCCACAGGCGCCTGGGCTCCATATGCCACAGGAGTTAGCCACCTACCCCAGCCAGCTCTGTCTTCAGGTAGTCTGGTGCCCTTACTTCCTGCCACACATGTTTCTTTTGCACATTCCCATGTCCACTTTTCAGTAGGTTGGCTCCCTCTCCTCATGGGTCCTGGCTTCCCTTGGATGTGCTTCTTTGGCTGCTGCCACACCAAGTCAGCAGCCTTGACACCAGCTCAGGGTCCTATTGTTGCTGTGATTGCCACATACTCTTAGCTATCAGCTAAATACTAGCAGCTGCCTTCAACCATGTGATACACTGCTTGTGTTCTCTGCCCAGCCATGCTATGCAGCAACAGCCAGCCTCACACTGCAATGTCAAAATCATCAGATCTGGTGAGACAGCTGAGAATTCTTAATGGGGGAATTCATTTAAAAACGTTTTTTTGCCCACATTAAAAATAGGAAAGAGTATTACAATGCAGGGAGTTAGGTCTCTATATAGTTTCACAATGGGTGGTATGAAAATGGGGCAATTAAATGAAGGGATAATCAACTTAATGGGAATTGACATAAGGTCAATTATAATCATTGTGATTTTGGCAATTAATGTTTTATCCCTAAAAATATTATTTGATATTGGTGCCAAATACCAAAAATTGATTGATAATATACAGTCTTTAGAAAGACATACTAATGGGACTAAGAAAAATATTTAGACATAGACAGAAGAGTTTAGAGCAGAAGTTACCACATTTTTTTTTTTTGGTTTTTTGACATGAAACTGAAGAGGAGAGCCCAAAGTTATTAGAAAACTAACTTCAGTTTACCTAATTACCACTCAAGAACAACCACCAGATTATGGGTACCCCTAAGGATATTCAGAAGTTAACCAAGATCCTATAGAAATGTCAAATTTGAAGAGATTTAAGGAAATGGTCATTTCATATGGTATTGATTCAACTTTTGTTAAATGGATGTCAAATTCATGGATCACTTGAAACAGAATTATTCCACAAGACTGGAAAGATTTAGTTACAGCAGTATTGAAAGCTGGTCCTCAGTTACAATGAAAAACGAGGAAGAAAGATGAAGCTAGGGTCATAGTACAATGAGGTAGGAATAAATGTTATGAAATTTCCCCAGGTAAAATTCTTGGTGAGTGACATGGGATTCTCCTCTCTCTGTTGTGAATTTATTACCATTGGTTAATAAAGAAGCTACGTTGGCCTATGACAGGGCAGAAGAGAGCAAGTAGGTAAACTGAACTGAATGCAGGGAGAAAGAAGGTGGAGTCAGGCAGAAGTCATGTAGCTGCTGAAAGAGAAAGATGCCAAAACCTTACCAGTAAGCCACAGCCTCATGCTGAGACACAGATTAATAGAAATAGGTTAATTTAAGAAATATGAGCTATCTGGAAATACGCCTAAGCCATCGGCCAAACAGTGTTGTAATTAAAATTGTTTCTGTGTCATTATTGGGGTCGGAGAGGCCAGAAAATGAAAGAGCAGTCTCCATTTGCAGAATGATGCCCAATGTGGGGCAAGAATTTCCACATAAAGCCTGAGAAAGCTTTAAAAAAGGATTATAGACAGACAAAAATAAAGTTAAGTATGGCTTCTTGGTAGTAGCATTTCCTGGGGTGGGCTCTATTTGCTTGAGGCAAGCGGAGGTGTGGCTTCTTTAAGAGAGGCTTCCTGACTCAGCATTAATGGCAAAAACCTTAGGGCTCTTTTAAGAGTCTCTGCTGCCAAACATTTAAATAGTGTTTATGAGTGGCTGGCATCAGGTTTCTTAGTGGTAGCATGAACCTAGAAATTCCACAGAGTTATGAAAATAAATCTGGCACCCACCAATACCTCTAGCATGAAACTAGACTCTCAGGAGGCCAAGGAATGGGTCAAAGACAGCAGTCAAAGCCAGATCTTTAATCCTAGTCATGCTGCTTAGCCAATTAAAGACTCATTTGCTCAGAAAAAGATAGAGATATACAGTAAAAATAGATTCAGATGTAGAAAGAAGCCTCTAAATGTTTTACAGTTTGTTTAAAAATATATATTGACTTGGGAGATAAAAAAAAAAAAAAGAGAAAGTACTTTAAAAAAAAAGAAAGAGTAGCCAGGTATGATGACACATACCTTTAATCCCAGTACATGGAAGACAGAGGCAGGCAGATCTCTGTGAGTTCAAGCCTAGCCTGCTCTACAGAGTGAGAGCCAAGACAGTCAAAGATACACAGAGAAACCATGTATTAAAAAAACAAAAATTAAGAAATAAAAGTAGCCGGGCGTTGGTGGCGCACGCCTTTAATCCCAGCACTCGGGAGGCAGAGGCAGGCGGATCTCTGTGAGTTCGAGACCAGCCTGGTCTACAGAGCTAGTTCCAGGACAGGCTCCAAAGCCGCAGAGAAACCCTGTCTCGAAAAACCAAAAAAAAAAAAAAAGAAATAAAAGTAAAAGAAATAGAGTAAAAAATAAACATGCAAAGATGTAAAATATACAAAGAATCTGGATAATATATGTTATTGTGTTGTTTTTGAACTTTTTGACTGCTGAGGAAGGAGCAACAGTTACTAAAAAATATTTGATTATAAATGCTGCTGGGATTAATCCAACCTATATATTTTGAAAATGCCTTGACTTCAAAATTTAATTCAAAAGATATGTTACTTTGGAGAAGAGGTTTTGGTTTAATTTCCACAGGAAATAAGAGGCTGTAGATTCATTCTTGGTTAAGAAATATAAGGTTTGATTGAGGATATCCCCCTTAAAAATCTCCAATGGGAATGGATGGACCAGATGAGCCAATGTTTCAGAGCACCTCTGTTGTAGTTTCTTCTAAGTTCCGCATTCAGTACACCTTTAAGGCTGTGGGCTGGGATGATTAAACCTCACAAAATACTCCAGGCAGAATTTGACTGTAATCCTAAATTTTCTTTGAGTCCCCATAAGATCAGCAGCATCCCCGATCAGCATGAAATAGCCTAGAAAACTATGCCCACATTCCCAAATAATGGATTATGGATATTTGTCTTTATTTAGCATGTTGGTTACAAGTTTTCATGTATAGAGATTAGATTTAGGGTTTTTGTTTTGAAAAGAAAAATAGGAGAAATGGTGTGAGATAATGTTCTTGTACACTGTAAAGATTTGCCACTTTTATTAATTTAATAAAATACTTGTTGGCCAGTAGCCATGCAGGAAGTATAGGTGGAGAAACCAGACTAAGAGAATTCTGGAAAGAAGAAAGACAGAGAGGCACAGTTCCCAGTCAGATGTAGAGGAAGCATGATGAGAATGCCTCACTGAGTAAAGGTACCAAGCCATATGGCTAAACATAGACAAGAATTATGGGTTAATTTAAATTGTAAGAGCTCGTTAATAATAAGCTTGAAATAACAGGCCAAGTTAGTTTATAATTAACATAAGCCTCTGTGTGCTTTTTTTTTTATATTTGAATGACTGTAGGACCAGGCAGGATAGAAACTTTTGTCTATAGGTAAGGGCCATTATGGTGATTTGGAAAGACAGATTAAATTTGATGATCACATCTTGGCTCTATGTCACAGAGCTGCTTTGAAAGCTTGGTACAGGATCAAAGAACTAGGAAAAAGGACTAACCCATTTACTAAAATTATACAAGGTCCAAAAGAAGTCTTCACTGTTTTTTTTTTTGCAAAAAAAAAAAAAACCAAGAACAACAACAACTGCAGCTGTAAATAGAATGATATCAGATCCAGAATTTAGACAATATTAATTGAATCTTTGTCTTTTAAAAATACTAATTCAGAATATAAAATGGTGATTAGACTTTTAAAGGCAAGATATGCACCTATAGATTAATGGCTTAGAAATACAGCTGATATTGATCTCATGCTTATGATGATACATGGATAAAAGTGATTTCTATAAATTTTAAAGAAAAATCAAAAGGTTAGATATTTTAATTATGGTAAATCAGGTCATCTGAAAAGGAATTATAGGCAAGGCATTCCTAGGATCAAATTTTTTCTAGAGATAATTAAAACTGAAGGCCCCATTCTTCTAGAATATACAGAAGTTGTGGCAAAGGCTGTCAGTGGACTAATGAATGAAAATCAACATGCAACAGGTCAAGAAACTCTTTGCCATCAGGAAATGCCTTAGGGGGACTCTTGCAAATCCCCATGTCAAATTTGGTTCAATCATTCCTTATCAGTATTGGGAAAACTCCTCCACAGAGCATTGCCTGTTGTGAAAAACCATGCTACTCTGAATGACAGAACAACTTCATCTGATAAATCAAAATTTTCATAAGAGACCATATAACAAGTATTTTGGCAAACTTCTACAAGTGATCAAAGACCAAAGTTAAAAATACAAATAAATGGCATTGTCATTGATGGTTTGGCAGATACAGGGGAAGATGTAGCAAGACTTGCAGTAAGAACTTGGCATCCAAATTGGTCACTTCAGGAGGTAAATGTTCAACTTCTAGGGATTGAAACTTTATCTTCGGTAAAGCAAAGTACAGGATGGGTAGAGCATATAGGGCCAGAAGGACAAAGAAGGTAATTAAAGCCATATGTGGTTAGCATAGCAATGAATTTTTGAGGATGTGATTTATGACGGCAGTGGCATACCCAGATTAATTCCTCTAATTTTAGAAACAAAGCATAAACTAATATATGTTTCTGAGAAAAACATTACAAGGAGTTATCAAGAGCAATCACCAACCATTTAGGTTGTACATAAACAAGGCAAATGCCTGTTGACATTTCAAATGTACCAACAGCCCTACTTTTAAATTGGTTAACTGAAAAACCTGTCTGGGTGGAACAATGACCTTTGACAACAGAAAAATTACAATCATTAGAACATCTGGTACAGGAGCAGTTAGATGTTTGACATATTGAAGAATAGACTGATTCTTGGAATTCTTCTGTATTTATCTTTAAAAAGAAATCTAGAAAATGGAGAATGGTAAGAGATCTAAGAGCCATTAATAAGATGATTCAGCCAGTGGCCTCTTTACAGCCTGAAATTCCCTTGCCTACTCTATCACCTAAAGTCATTGATTTAAAAGACTTTTTAAAAAACTATATCTTTACAAGAACAGGAGAGGGAAAATTTGCCTTTGCAATACCTACTTAAATTAATTCCCAGCCTGTTAAAAAAAATCAATGGAAAATTCTTCAACATGGAATGTTAAAGCCCTATCTTGTATCAATATTTTATAAAACAGCCGTTAGAAATAATTCATTATCAATTTCCTCAATCTATAATTTACCATTGTATGGATGATATCTTAAAAGCTGATTCAAATGCGATACCTTAGAGGAAATGTATGAAGCACTAATTTTTTTTTTTTGCCTTGTTGGGGATTACAAATTGCTGCTGAAAAAATACAGAGGAGATTCTAATTACTACCTAGGATGTGAGATAGGGTTATAAAAAATTTAACCACAGAAAGTACAAATCAGACGAGATCAATTATGAATTCAATGATTTTCCAAAATTGGTAGAAATATTAACTGATTACAACCTACAACTGGATTAACAACTCAAGAACTAAGTAATTGATTTTAAACTGTACAAGCTAATATGGACTTAAATAACCCAAGAAAATCATCAGCTAAGGCTGAAAGAGAATGTGATTTTGGTAGAAAAAAAGTGCAAGATGCACATTGGATTGTATGGATTCAGACCTTGGTTGTGCTCTGGTTGTTTTACCTTTTATGCATTCTCCTACAGGAATCCTTACGCAGAGAGAAGATAATCTTAGAATGGATATTTTTATCACACAGAGTAAAAAATTAAAGACTTATGTAGAAAAGGTTTCTGAATTGATTCTGAAAGGATGATTAAAACTTTGTCAATTACCAGGAATAGACCCAGCAGAAATTATGTTACCTTTTACTAATGCTGAAATTTCCTCAATACAGACACAAAATGAATATTGGCAAAGAGTTTTCAATAATTTCTTTGAAGAGATAAGCATCAAATATCCTCAAATCAAGAAACTTCAGTATATAAAAAGAATTGGATCATTCCTTACATTGTATGGGAAACACCAATTTTTGGAGGTTCTAATTCTCTACCGAAGCAAATAAATCAGGAAAGGCAGCTTATAAGTCAGGAAATTAAACAAAGTGGCTCAAAATCCTTATGTTTCTGTTCAAAAGTCAAAAGTACATGCTATTCTCATAATATTATTAGATTATCTCTCTAGCACAAGGCAATGATGAAATTGATGAGCTGTTGGTAGAAAATGTGCTGGAAGTCTCAGAATTAACACCATGTTAATAGTAAGGGTTTGAAGAAAGATTTATCTATCACTTGGCAACAAGCCAAGGAAATAATAAGGAAATGAACTATTTCTTCTCTGTATAAACCAACTCTACTACCTGCAGAAAGTAACCCAAGGTTACTCAAAGAAATGAAATTTGGCAAATGGATGTGTTTCACTTTTTAGAGTTTGGAAAATTAACATATGTTCATCATATTATAGAAACATTCGGGATTTTAATGGATAACTGCTTTGATTTCTAAAAAGGCTGATTCTTTTTTTTTTTATATAATTTGCTTTTAGTGACTCTTTTTTTTAAATGTTTATTTATTTATTATGTATACAATATTCTGTTTTGCATGTATGCCTGCAGGCCAGAAGAGGGCACCAGACCTCATTACAGATGGTTGTGAGCCACCATGTGGTTGCTGGGAATTGAACTCAGGACCTTTGGAAGAGCAGGCAGTGCTCTTAACCTCTGAGCCATCTCTCCAGCCCCCAAAAGGCTGATTCTATAATTACACATTTATTAGAAGTTATCATTATTATTAAAACATTCCCTTTCTATTTAGACAAAAATGGCGAAATGTTATGTGATATTTTGATTGTATTCTGATGTTCCCAAGACTGACAATAAAGTTTCTTTTGAATCAGAGGGCAGAGCTAGCTACTAGCGGACCAAAACTAATCATAGAGGTTTTGGAGTACTGAGTAGAGAGACAAGAAGTAGCAGGGTGGGGCTTAGAGAGGGTCTCAGTATTTTGCTTGAGGAAGAAAAGAAAGAGGTGACTGGTTGCTTCTCTACCAGTTCTCTAATCATTTAAGTTCTTACCTCAATATCTGAATCCTGACTTTTTATTGATAAATAATAATTATATAATCAATTTTCATTATTATAGGAGAAGTAAACAAAGGACCCAGTGCTTTGAGAGTAAACTGTACCTCATTGAGGGAGCATTATTTTACAGAACTACATGTAAGTCTTGGTTGTCTAGTGCTTACTGCCCTTAGAACAGCAGAAGACTGCTTTGTTAGCCACATGCCGCTATGGAAATAGAAAGAAATGCATTACTTTTATCCAAAGAAGTACTCATTACAGTGTTCTTAATGGCAAGATGGCTAGCTTTGGGTATTAGCATTTGTCTGAAGGTGTTGTCTTAGGAATTAACTCAACTTTAGTCTTCTTTTGACCTAATCCCTAAATCACATTGTATCACCAATATATTTGAATTACATTTTTTCATGAACTTGAAAGTGCTTCTAAAATATCTTTAACTATTGGTCTGGCTGACTGGAACCCAGAAAGGAAAGTTTGCTAAGAATCAGTTATTGTCTGAAATTCTGCTAGCATCAGAAAGGCGGCGTGTTCAGCCTTTACTAGTGCTAGACACAAGTGTAGGGATAAACTAGGAGAAGGTAGGAGTGAGCAGTTATAAGTGGCATCTAAGCAGCAGGGAACACAGCCTGTCTGTGTCTGAAGATACCTTTCCTTTATCCTTTGCTGCTGGAACCGAGGTAGTTTCCCTGGCTTTAAAAGAGACAACACTTAGGAGGAGAAAGCAAACTTTGTATGTGTATGTACACATCAGGTGGGGCTCTTTATCTGCACCAAAGAATGGATTTGAACTTGTTTCAACAACAACAACAAAATCTCCAATTTATCTAACAAAACATAAATATCAGAAAATAGTGTGGTCTCTTTAATTTTTAATTTCAGCAATCTTGGGAAAAGAATAATGATCAATAATGTGCATTCAGTGAGTGGAGGAGTTTGGTGGGATATAGCCAGGGTCTACTTAGCACAGAATGTCTCTGTTATGACATTTGTGAGAACAGAATGACTGGAACATTCTAGTTTGAAACAGAGTCAATAGAAACAGTGAAAGAAAGGCACTAAAGAAAATGCTTAGTGAATTCCTTGGGAGTGAGTGGGGAGGAGAGACCATAAAAGCAAATACTTAGGTGTCATAGAAGATCACTTGTTGAGGATGTTTTGTCCCTGGTTTTGGTTACACCACAGAACTCTCTGTCTCTCAAGTAATTGTCAGTTGGTCCAAATAAAAGTGCAAGTACTACTCAGACCATGCACAGGGAATTAGCTCTAGGAACCTCAGAAATGTCTGGATCTACAGATACTCAAGTCTCTTATATAAAACAGCATTGGTTTATGTACAACCACAGATGCTCCTATAGATTAAAAATCTTTAACTTACTTATAATTCCTAGAACAATATAGTTGCTATGAAAATCAGTGTAAAATAACTTTAAGTGTTTTGTACAGATTTAAATGTTCTTTGTTTCTTTTCTCCTTTGGAATACTCTCTATCTGAGTTTGTTTGAATCTACAGGTAGAGACCCCAAGCTGTACCACATGGGAGTCTGATAACGTTTACCTAAGGGCACACACATGGCTTCACTTTCTGTGTAACTTCCTATGACCTCATTTTTGGAACTTTCTTATTTTTGTTCTCCTTGAGATGCGCACTATTTGAGGGGCTACAGCCTGAGTAATAGTGGTTAAATCAGGATTTTTCAATTAAAGCTTCATTTTTCTGTGATAACAATCTCATAAATGACAGCTGGGATTCCTGTTGGCCACATTCCAGCTTTGCTAAAGCAATAAATGACAGGCCACAGCAGAAACACAATAAAATAAGAAAGAAACCTTGTGGTGATTAAATTGTATTTTCATTGTAAACTGCTGTGCAATCAAAGTCCAAAATTATTAAACTAGCATATTGGTGTTTATTCCTTTAATTCCTTTTATAGCATCAGTAATATACTGTGCTATGTTCATATCATCTATGAAGTCAGCTATATTATGTACAAATAGCTAGCTGACTAAGAATCTTCCTTACTACTGTCTCTTAAAATAAGAGGTGAATATTAATTTTCAATAACTAACAAGCTAGTTATGCTAAATTTTAGCACATGATTGGAGACAAGCATTGTTTTTAGTTTATACAACAAATCCTTCTACTTCCTCCCTTACTCCTCTTCTTTTACAATTTTATTAGTTTGTTTCTATATTGAAAGGACGCAATATATATAAAGGAGAAGTTGGACTCATCTACAGAAATATCTTGATCTTAAATTTTCCTGAAAAGCAGAACCTGGTTTGAAAACAATGTTTGGATCCAGTGGCAGGATGTGTTGAGTATTTTGTTTCAAAATTTTGATTGAAAATGAAGGACTTTATTAAATAATACATTTTCCTGGCACAGTCAAACACCTGGATTCCGATAGATTGAATTCAAGCCTTTAAAAATTTGTTTTTGCTCTCTGTCAAAAATATTAAAGCAGTTCAGTAAGTGGGTTGCTGGCTCACAGTCTGTGTTGTGTTCTTTCAAACAAGTGGCCTCTGAACAGATCTGACAGAAAAACACACAGTAGGAATCCCACATTTACTTTGTATTTTAGTTCCCCAAAAGTTGTAGTTCCTAAAACTTGTTCCATCTAGTATTCAAAATGTCTTCTTAACATGTAGCTTGAGAAGACCTTTTCAAGTACTCCATATCAGTTCCTATCAGTGCTTAGATCTTTAAAGGGCATTTTGTGTTATTTACAAAGTGTCTTTTTGTTTGTTGTTGTTTTGGTTTTTCTAGGCAATATTTCTCTGTGTACCTTTGGCTGTCCTACAACTCCATCTGTAGACCAGGCTGGCTTTGACTATATAGAGATCTGCCTGCTTTTGCCTCGGGAGTGCTGGGATTAAAGGTGTGTATCACCATGCCCATCTCACAGAAAGCTTTTGTGGTGACTTTAATGGTGTCAATAACCCGGCTATCCCCTTTCAATATATGTTTTTAAGAAAATATTGATCAATTGGAAAAGAGAAATGTTAATTAGCTACACAACAAAAAGAATGTTCATCAACATTAGGATTTTTTTTCATAGACTGAAGCTGTAACAAACACCACTAAATGATTATTTTAGGACAATATATACTATTAATTCAAAGTGAGCTAATAGAACTAAGTGAACTAGAACTAAATGAAGAAAACAGATGACAAAATTTGATTCCATATTTTTGTTAGAAAACAAATCTTTATACACAAAAGAAGAGCAGAAAGGAAAAGGGGTATAGTTGAAAGTGAGGATAAGGAAAATGTAAAAATATATTCAGCAATGGTGAGCTGAATGGATATCTCACATAGGAGTTTTATCTTTCTAATTACATGTATAAGCATATATTATGTTTATAATTAGAAAAGGATTGTTTTAAAAATATAATGGGTTTACTGACTTTTATGGCATGGTTATTAAATGTTTCCTGAAAACCCAGGTGGTAAAGGCTTTATTGGTCCCCAGCCTGGTACCGTGGGATGTCCTGGAATCCTTAAGAATTGGAATCTAATGGGAGGTATTAGGGGATTGGGTATGGCTTTAGAGAGAACAGTGGAATCTTTTTCCTTCTTCCAGTCTTTTGCCTTTTGGCCACGAAGTGGTTTTGTTTCATCCCCACTGTGATCTATTGCCTCTTCACAGGCTCTCAAGCTGGGATGGTAGTAGTGGTAGTGGTTTGTTATGGATTCGGATACTCCAAATTGTGAACCACAGTAAATCTTTTCTCTTTATAACTTGAGTATCTCAGGATTATTTTTAAAAGTAGAGGTAGGGAGTTGACACTTGACATTTCCAGCCAGCTGTATATTGTAGGAGGAATTTCTCTGTGTCCTGACAGATGCTCCCAAATAACCACACAGAGACTTATTATTAATTATAATTGATTTATCAATAGCTCAGGCTTGTTACTAACTAGCTCTTACATTTGAAATTAACCCATATTTCTTATGTAAGTTCTGTCATGTGGCTTGGTGCCTTTTCTCAGTACAGCAAGTTGTTCTCTGATTCCTCCCCTTTTTCCTCATACTCTCTTTTTGTCTACAAATCTGGCCTAACCTCTACTTGTCCAGCAATTTGCCAGTCAGTTTCTTTATTAACCCAACCAGAGTGGCATATATTCACACAGTATAAAGGAATATTCCACAGTATTTTAAAATAACATTTATAGTAGTAGACCATGAAGGTTTCAGTGGGTTCTGTATTTTAAAATGAAATTGTGAAATAAACCAAGGTTTATTATCACTCAAGATAATATCTATGTTATTTTAACTACTTCAGGGAAAAGAAAATTAAAGAAAGAATAGAAGGGTACTGGTTGAAGCAGGTAACTTAGTGTGCTGTGAGTTTGCCTGTCTTTTCATCCTAAAGATTTTAGGATAAAAAAGGTAACAATATAATGCCTGATATCATCTCTCCAAAATAAACTGAGCAGAAAAACAAAAGCACCTTGAGGGGAAGGCCGTGGTAACAAGGCATAGAGCCTCAGGACTGGGGTAGTTTTTTGAAACTGCTAACTTTGTCAGAAAGGTTACAAAACTGATGTTTTTGTAAGGTTATCTTCTCACTTTGCTAAACAATGGAAGCACTATTTCATAAGGGTCAACATTGAAACCATTCATATTGTTTAAAATGAGATAAAGTTATTATGAATAGAATGGCTATCATAATTTACTAAGTTACTAAACTGTGTTAAACCTATAGCGATAATTTTTAAGACAGATTTTTAAATTCAGCAAACTACTATAAACTACTACTACTATATATACTATACTAAAGTATAATCTACTATATTGAGGTCTGGTTGCTAACACCAAGTAACAAGTTTCAAGTCCTATACAGAAAGATTGAGGAGCTAAACCTAGTCTTTCCCCACATAACTGAAAGGAGGGACGATTGAACAATGGGAATTTTCGAAATGAGTGATCTGACGTAGAATTTATAACTGCTAGGTAAAATACTTTTTAAGTTTTACCTATTTATGTATAATCTGGGGTCATCATCCAGTAAGTCACTCAGAAGGTCTCTAGTCACTTAGTCCTAGCACAGACCCAGGTGATCTGTGGAGAGTTTTTGTATAGCAAGAAGAAACACTAGGACATTTCAGAAAAGGGAATCTCAAACTCCCACAGGAGAAACCGTGGGGTTCAGAGGTCACATGCCAATTTTATTCTGTCTAGTAGCTTAGAATTAACTTAGCCCATGGTAGGTTTTGACTTTGCATGCATTCCTCCCAATCTTTCCTGTTCCCAATGAATCCCATGCTCATTGACTTTTATTATAGTGTATAGGTGTTTGTTTTTGTTTTTTGTTTTTTTTTTTCAAGACAGGGATTCTCATTGTAGTCTTGACTACCCAGAACTCTCTCTGGTAGAAAAGGTTGGCCTTGAACTCATAGAGATCTGCCCCTCCCAAATGCTGGGATTATAAGTGTGTGCCACCACTGCAAGACTGTCATTTATTATAGTAAAGACAGATGTGGAAAGCACTATCTTAGGGCTCTCTGGGTTGGGTGAACAGAGAAGAATTTGCAGCAAACTTCAGCTGCTTTTGCATGCTGTCCAACAACATCCTATTTGAGAAAGAAAAGAGATCAAACGCTCTTCTTTCCAAAGAGTTGAAAGTCCACCATAGGCCAGAGCTCATGACTAGCTAGCTTCCTGCTTTGCTTGCCTAGACAATCATAGTGTCTTCTCCATTAGAATGTTTTTAAGAGTAGACAGAACCTGTGTAGTGGATGAAAGGGATGTGTCCTATAAATAGTCTTTGGAGATTCATCCAAACATACAAACCAAAGCTCCAACTTCCGGGGAGAAAAGAAAATTCCAGAAAACAGATAGACAGAAATAGACAGACAGCCAGACAGACAGACAGACAGACAGGAAAATCAGCAATGATATTAGAGCTGCAGCCTTTGCTGATTTGGGTTTTGGAAGACCTTTTATTATCACGCATTTACTTATTTATTTAGTGTGTATGTGTCTGTGTGTCTATGGGAGCTCAGAACATATACATAATGTCTCTGTGCAGGCTGAGTCCTGAAGACAGTGATGGCTCCTAACCATTGATGAATATCTTCAGGATTCTGAGGGACCTTTTTAACAAAGACTTTCAACTGACCCCAGCTCCAATTCTACCATCAACACAATGCCAGGGTGAGTGAGACTGTAACACCCAATTTTGTGTTACCCACTTGGTACAGTGTGTGTGCCACTGTACCCTATGTGAGCTGGGCAAGGACCTGGAGATTGAAAGAACACACAAGAGACCTGGGTCATTCGCTGGGAGATCAGCTGAATGCCATTTATTCAACCTTGAGGAAATCCTTACACACCTAGCTGCTAGACAAGGAATTCCCCCCAGGCGGGTGGAAAATTGCCACACCCAAGATGGAGTAAACAATGCGCTACAGCGAGCTACCAGGCAGGGCAGAGGGAGCACAAAAACAAACAGAATGTTTTAGCTGGCTGACCAGAAACTGTCCTCAAGTAACCCCAGGAGCAGGGGTAGACCCGGGCCCTACATGACTACATGAGATTTCTCTCTCTCTCTCTCTCTCTCTCTCTCTCTCTCTCTCTCTCTCTCTCTCACACACACACACACACACACACACACACACACACACCTCTGTCTCTTTCTCCTTCTCGGTGTCTGTGTGTGTCAGAAGTCATATGGGGTTAAGAAGAATGTCAGCCTAGAAGGAAAGGATTATGAAATCATCAGAATTTGAGGGTTTGATATGGTGATGCAATGTCTTCAATCCCAGCACTTGGGAGGCTGTGAGTTGTGAGTTCAAGAGCATCCTGGTCTACATAAGCAAGATCTAAGCCAGCCCGGGTTGTATCGTGAGACTTGGTCTCAAAACCAACCAACCAAACAAACAAACAAACAACCCCAAAACTTAAACAAATACAAAAATCCTCAAAATCTGAAGTAGATCACACAGTTGTTGGTTTTCCAGAACAAGAACAAAACCTTGTTTGGGAATTCAGTGTTGATTTTCCCAGCAGTTAATCCCTCCTTTTCAGCATGACTGATTCTCACCAAAACCAAAATGAACAGAACAAGGAGAAAACCATGATAATAGTCCGGCATTCTCCTCCCTCTTTCCTGTATGTGTTTGATAGACACAGGATTCTGCCAGGCAGAAGAGGATGCACTCTCACCAGTTTCTCTGGATGCAGCTCACAACAGGAAAAGGGAAAATAATGGCTTGTGAAGCAAATCGGAGGAACCAAAGATCTAGGCTTCTTTCTATTTCCCATAGGAATGGGCTTCCTCTGCGTCTACTGTGTGGAAGGCTTGTTGCAGAGCATTGACCTCTAATTCCAACAATACCCATCTTCGTAAGACCATCTGTGTCTGCTTGCAAAGGATCCTCACAATTGGATTTGTTGACTGCTGACATTCTGTCATAGGAAGGAGCAGGGAGGTCACTGGACCCTCACCTGTGTGTGCAGCTACTCCTTCCAGTCAGAATGATGCCAGTCTATCCTAATTGCATGTGACCTCATAGTTTCCTGGAGAAACTGAAGTACATCAGCTGGGGGAAAACAAGGAGAAGGGGACTTCATCTGTTGTTATGGTTATGCCTTCATCCTTGCAGGGTAGACACTTTTCAGTGAAGCTGTTTTGGGGTTACTTGTGCACCTGACAAGAGCTCCTTACCCATGCTCTGTAAGTAAGCTCAATAAAGTTATTCGTTTCCGAGGGGGAACTATGCTGTGTCAGAAGTTTGTGTTGTCATTGGGACCTTAAAGGAAAGAGATAGAGTACCTCGGCTCCTGCTGCCAGGGAGAAAATTCTTACAAGGGTTTTCTGTGGCTTGAAATCCATCATGAGTGCTGTTTGGGCCTGAGCTGCTTAACAAGAAACTCTTAGATTAGACATTACCTTGGGTGTTTGCCTATAGGTATTTAAATGAGCCGAGTAAAGAGCAGGCTGGAAGTGGGACCCCCAGCAAGGATTGGAGACAGTTTAGGCTCTTGAGGGAGATCCAAGGGTCTGAGAGATGACATCATCATGGCTTCCGGGTTACTGAGGAAAATGGGTTGAGAAAGCAACACCAAGGGACTAGGGGAAAGACAGCACTGAATATGTGACTTTCTGCTAGGTCAGAGTTAGTGTGTGCCACAAGGAACAAAAAGGACACTGGGGTATGCACCACCTGCTGCCAATTGTGCTACCTCTGTGATCTGCCAGCTGTTTAAGACGCTGTAAACAGACAATGGCTGTCTTTGGACAGATGATTGGATTCCCAAAGAATAGAAAAGATAGTTGATTTTGCTCAGAAACATTAGGTAGTGTCAAGTTTTCTAAATAATGTTTTTCAGATTTTACAAATGACAAGCTGATATTTTATCTTGAAGACAGTCGATGCAAGTTTAGCAAATAATTAAACAATAGGGATTTTAAAAATTCAATATTTATATGTCAATTGCTATAGCATCTCTTCCAGGGGTTCAGAGTTTGATTCCCGATACCTGTACAGCAGCTCTCAAAATATCTCTAATTTCAGGGACTCTGGTAAACTCTTCTGGCCTATGAGGACACGAAGCTCTCAAGTGTGCACAGACATATAGGCAGGCAAGATATTTGTACATAAAAATTAAATTTAAAAAGACATCAGTTTAATGTAACAAGAACCTAATCTTTGTTAAATTATAAATTATTTTCTGATTCAACACTGCAGACATTCTTCTGTAGTTACTATCCTTTTAAAAAGGGAATGGGCGGGCACAGCGACCGTATTAGCCTGAAGAACATTTGACATGGTAGTCTTGGGCACCGGGCAGGGACGAATTCTAAATAGAGGCTTCTTATGTAAGACTAGTGAGATCCCTGAGGTGCTTTGCTCTTCCCTGTTAATGAGGGTAAATGTAGGGATTGTTGAGAGTACTAAATGAGATAATTCATAATTTTACGGCAAACCAGGCTTGGAATAGAAAGCCCTTAATAGATACTGCAAAAAAAAAATAGAACGTATACCAACAATAAAACAAAATCTAACATTAACTATATATACATGGATTCTCTTAAACAGAACTCTGTTGAGAAATAATGAGAGTTGGATAAGGAACCGGACTGATTTGGGGGAAAAACTACATTTCCCAGTAGGCTGTGACCAGGGGCTGTTTTCTCTTATTTCCGGGTATGTCATGTGACTTTCAGACTGCGCTATGGCGGAAGCAGAGGAGCAGGTAAACGCTGGCCGAGCTAGTTCGGGGCAGCAGGGACTTGGAGACACGAGTGAGGGGTTTTGGGGCGCAGAGGGCCAGAGACGAGGCGGGCGTGGCCGAGTTAGTTGGGGCGGCCCCTCCTCTCGGATGTAGAACCATGCACACCCCGCCATCCGAGCCGGCCTAGCTTCGGTTCAGCCCTTATGCTTTAAATTACGTGGAATTCTTTTGAAGAAGGCAAGTCGTGTGGGCTGTGCAGTGCTTAGGGGATTATCCCTGTTGCTGGCGATACTTAGATGGCAACGTACATCCTGCAGCTCGGAAGGTAGCACTGAGGTGTTGAGTAGAAATTACTGCCGTATTTTCATACAGCCTCTCTGATAGCCGTACATTAGGGCAAAGAAAAAAACTGAATGAAACTGACAGAATCGAAGACTTTAAGGCCAGACCTTGGAAGAGACCCTTTAAGTTTCCGTTTCTAGTGTCACTTCAGTTTGACATAAATAATATTTTGCCCATTTACATTAAATAGCCCGTCTACCATTTTCTGTGATGCTCCTTAGGAAGTGATGACGACGAACTGCTTACTGCTGTAAGAGACACTGACTTGTAGTAGACTTTTTACCATTCACATCGTACTTATTTTATGTATGCCAAAAGTCAAGGACTTTGACTAGGAAGAATCTGCGTTTGGGATTGTGTTAGCAAGAGCCTCTTACCCATCATTTTTGCAAACTGTCTCTTGCACTGCAGCTCAAAGGGAAACAGGACTTGCCTTCACAGCAGGCCTTACTCAGTTTGACTACTGCGAGAGGGCTTTTCACATAGGGCATTTCTGTTTCTGTTGAAACATAGTTGTGGTTTGTAGAAAAGCAAAAGTCCAAGTTCATTAAGTTCCTAGATTATATCCAGTGCGATCGAACGGAGTACTCCTTATTTCCCCACTCATGCAGAAGAGGAGTTTGACAAAGCTGTCTGATGTTAGAAATTAGAAAATCAGCTAGAAGCCGGGCGGTGGTGGCGCACGCCTTTAATCCCAGCACTTGGGAGGCAGAGGCAGGCGGATCTCTGTGAGTTCGAAACCAGCCTGGTCTACAAGAGCTAGTTCCAGGACAGGCTCCAAAACCACAGAGAAACCCTGTCTCGAAAAACAAAACAAAACAAAACAAACAAAAAAAAAAACAAAAAAAAAGAAAGAAAATCAGCTAGATAATAAGATGTTTCCCATTTCTGCAGTGCTTCCAAGCTTAAAATGCCCCTTTCCCAGGACAGTTGATCCTTCCAAAAGAATTCTGTGAGGTAAATGTTTATTCTGGTGTAGAAGGCATATAATGCTTCCATGTCTCAAACCTTCTTATCCCAAACTGCGGTAAAAACAGTGTGGGATTACTCAACAGGGCTATGCGAGCCACCCCCTTCCCACTGCTCTCTGACTTCATTTCCGACCACGATCCTCCCCTTCTGCCCTGGTCTCAGAGTGCCTGTCCTGTAGTTCGGCACACAAGCCAGGTGTGTTGCCACCCAGAGCCTTGGCTCACTGGCTCTTTTGAGGACTTCTGCTGTCTACAGCACTTTCTCCTTTATTTTCCTCATGCGTCTGTGGAATTTTGCTTTCCAATTGAGCATTCCTGCTCATTCTTGGAGACCACCTTCTGATATTATTCTGTGTAATACTCATGTCTTAAAATTTTCATTTTTCTTGTGTATTTTCACTTTTGCATGCCACATGGTAAGAATATATTCACTACTGATGACCAATATTGGGATATTGCTTTGATACTTAGTATATTAAATTATTGGATTTTACAGATAAATGGATTGAAATTTATTTTGAATTTTCTTATGCTTATATCTATAATATTTTAGTTTCATGTCTCCAAAGGTCACATTTTTTCACTAGATCACTCTGCTTTTTAAAGTATGCCAAAGAACTTAAATCTAAATATAATATATTCACACATACACACAAGCACATGATCTTTGTGAAGTAAAATTAGCCCTTATCATCTTGATGCTTGATGGTTTTCCTTGTAACCCTTATTCCTCCTGTGGTGTTAAACAGCCAATGTACTATTGGAAAGAGCATTTCTTCCCAACTGTATCAATGTAGCTTTAAGAAAGACCAGTAGTCTATTGTCTTTTAATGATTTCATAAAAAATTACGATTCCTTAAAAGAAAAATAATTGTACTCATATTATTAGTCCTTTGAAGATTAAACAAGAGCAGATTTTTCTTATTTTCTGGATTGGTACATTTTGCACTTACAGTAAGAAGCCACTATAATCTGATAGTAGGCCTTTGTAAACAGGTTTTTGGTGGCAAAGTACACAAACATCAAGTAAGTAAATGTGCTCATATTTTGCCACCATGAATATTTTTGGAAATGATGGCATCCCTTTTTCTTCCTCCTGAGTACTTTAGGAGTTGGCATGTATGTTAAGCGAACAACTACAATACAAATCACAGAGGGAGGCAAAGCGTATTCTTGGTTCCTGTCCTGCAAATGCAAGCATCCTTCCTAGGTGAATAGCACAAGAGTAAGCCCACTGACTTATCTTACCTGTGTGCGGTGTTGTTTGATGATTGTCTCCCCTTTAATTTTATGACGAGCCAAAAGGGTGACGTCTGTACTGAGTTTACATACTATAAGAAAACCCACAGTTTAAAGCTAAAATCACTGCTTAAGTATGGGTAAACAGATGTCTTTAAGTCATGATGGAAGCCTTGATTTTGCTGAATATAGAAAAAAAGTACTTTGTAAAAAGTAACATTTGTGTTTTATAGTTCATAGAAGCTAATAGCCACAGTTCTGCCTGGAATTCTTGTAACCAGCACTTTTGCTTAGTTCTGGAACGATTTATAGGTGGCTTTCATAGTCACAGATGCCCAACAGTGTTTGTCTCGACCTCTCATGAATAACACTCTGCTTGAAGTCTGGTGGGTGTATTTGTCTCCTGCAGATTGCTGAGTCATCAGAACGAGGGCTATAGCTTCCTCATGTCTGTATCTCCCCAAGAGCTAGTGGTTTCCAAACCCTACGTGAGGAAATGAATCTAGTAGGAGGAGAACACTTATAATTGTCATGTTGTAAATTCTGTTCAGTAGAGTGTGTGGGAAACCATTGTGTCATATTTAACATGTTGGGAGGTTACTAATTCAGGTGTAATATGGACTACATTCTCCACATTTCTTCCTCTTAACCTTCCCTTACTTTCATCCTCCCCACTCAGCCACAAAATTAGCCATCAGTTTTTTGGCTGTTGGAGAGTTTTGATTTTGATTTTTACTACTGCGTCTTAGAAATTAGGGGAGTTCCATCTTCATTTCGGTTATTAGATGGTGCAGTCTCTGCGTATGAATATCTCTGTGCATAAAAAATAAAAGTCAGGTTTGTATATACTTCAGTGCCTCCATTTCCTTGCCCGTTAATTTATTCTTTAAGACTTGTTAGGAAATAAATTTATTAAAATGGTGAGGGTGAAATAGTTAACTTATAAATAACACAAAGATTACTTGTCCGTATCAGGCTTGGCCAGGGCAACCAAGTTTGGGCTATTCAGGATAGTGTATATTTGGATATAGCTAGTGCTTTTCACATTTATATCTTAGGGTGGTACCCGGAACTTAGGGTTCAAGATAGTGAAGGTCATGTTGAAGCAGTAGGACATCTTCCCCACTGAGTCCCAGAGACAATACTTGAAGCTGGAAAACTATAAGGATCTTTGTAGAGCTGAGCCAGGGCTAGGAGGAGGGAATACCCTAAGGAAAATCTCATTGGGGATCGCTACCTCAAGGCAGGTGTCCATGACCTAAGTGAGGCTGGAAGTGATGTTGAGGGGTACAGCATCCTCCATCCTGGCGTTGCTGCGCAGCTCCAACTGAAATTAGGCAGAAATACTGATACTGTGGAGGTGTAATGTGATTTTTATGAAGTTGGAAATTCAGATTTTTCTGAAAACCTCATCTAGGTATAACAACACATTTGTAGGTCACACCTAAATCCTGCCTGTCATTTTGCTGTTTCTAGCCTGGAGACACCAGCATGTGGTTCTCAGTTGTAGCTTACTTAGTGTGGATAGAGGGGCTTAGATTTGTGGAGGGGCTAGAGAGAATAGAAGTCTCCTGGTGTCAGAAATCACTCTTTATCTGCCTTGCTGGGGAGTCACGGCTGGTCTAGTCAGCCTGGGAGACCAACCAGTGCTGGTTCTTTGAGGATGGCAGTTATCAGTCTGATCTGTGCTTTGGGCAGCTGATGAGTATCTCAGGTCCAACACAGTCTTAGGGGAAGTTCTTCAGATAGATGATTGGTGTTCGAGTGATTGCTGTGGGAAAGAAAGGTAAATTACTGAATTAATTGTTAAGCTCGCTGCCTAGAATTTGAGTGACTGAACATTTATTTATATCAATGCATATCTTCTAGTCTAACACTTACTCCAGCCAAAACAGCATTGAGTTTTTAGTTGGAAATGAAGTTCATCAATTCAGTAATTTTTAAGTATGTGATTCAGTTAGATTAAGTATATTTAAGTTGCTGTGCGGCCATCACCGCCATACCTCGTGCTGGAATTTTTTTTACACACTGAGACCTTACCTACTAATAACTCCCTATCTCCACATTGCTCTGATAGTCTCTATTTTACTTCATTATATACATAAAATCATATATTACTTGTGGATTGTTTGGTGAGTTTGACTTACATTACATAGGAACAACACCGTTTAGCTTATGTTTTCTTGATGCAAATGTGAGATTTCTTGAGGCTAAAATGTTGAAAACCATGCAGTCTTCAATGGCAACCTTGCTCGTGGTTTAGTCTTGTTTCTTGAGTTTGCATTCTTATGCCTTTCTGTTTCTTGTTTGTCTGTAGAACTATTAAGTAGTAGGATTGGCCAAAGAAACTGTTAAGCACCCATACTGGGCTCATACCCGAGGTCTGTCATGCATTGCTGTCATAACGTGGATGGGAGTGTAGATGTGTTGAGGCCAGACCTCTGGTCAGGTAGCCTGTGCTAATGCTGACGGTGGGTCTTACAGGGCCCTGAAATACGTTCTCAGCTGGTGCAAAACTCTCTTGCATTATTTCTGGTGTGGAACAAGTATGACATTGGATTGTGAGGTCTGGACTACTTCTATTGATGATTTATGTTGTTTTCATGAAGCACGTGAGCCTCCCCCATTTACCAAATATGTATACTTGAATGGATGCCACATTAAAAAATATTCTGATTTTTAATGTAATTTTCTGGAAGAGTAACCATGTATGTTTTCAGCACTCTGAATGTGGGAAATCGGAATCTAGACACAGCAATGACAACATTGCTTTGCTAGTGCTATTTAATATTCAGGGAACTCAGATCAGAGATATTTTGGAAAACATTAAATTCAAACTCTGTACTTCATTATTCTGTCCTAAGGGGTTAGACATATTCAAATGCTGTATTATAGACATACAGATGGTAAAACATTTAGTATTATGAGTGGAGATAGATGGTCAGTAACAAAGTCAGACTAGTAAGTATAAAAATGTATAAAAACCAGTTTCTGCTGTGTGTCTGAGGTAAACAGTATGATGTTATGAGATGTGTGTGTGTATGAGGATCCTAATTCCTTCCCAGAATTGCCCATTTTCCCACAACTAATCTGCTCTTTGGAAAAAAATCCTTACAATTCATTGAATATATCCATAGCAGCTGTGGCTTTTATTTTGTACCTGAGCTCTTTAGAATACTTATTCCTGCATATCTGCTGCTTTGTGTGCGGTGACCTGTATTAAGCCATTTCCACACACCCCTGAGGTTAATAGCTCCTGCTTTATTATGTTTGCCCATTTGACATTTACCCCTTTCTGTCGCACAGATAAGAAGATAATGCAACAACAGCCCCTTCACAGCTCTCCTCATCCCTGTCCTTCTGGGAAAAGCTATTCTACAGTTATCTGAAGTGATCGAGTGGCTTTTATTAGCATTTCCGCAATTAGAGAGTCTGAGCACCTTTGAATGAACCAGTTGTCCATTTTGAATGTCTTTTTTTGGAGAAGTGTTTATTTAGGACCTGGTTTTAATTAGGGTCTATGTTTTCTTGCTGTTGAGTTGTGTGGATTCTCTGCAGGTGTGAGAGGTTAGCCCTTTGTGAAATATATGGCTGACAATTTTTTTTTCTGCAGCCCATACGCTGTCTTTATGTATTATTTTCTTTGCTATGCAGAAGGGTTTTTAGTTTGATGCATTGGCATTTATTTATTTCTGCATCTGTAGCCTTCGATTTTTGTGAGATAGCCAAGAAACCAATGCCAAGGCTAATGTCAGGTAAGGCTTCTGTATGGAGCTTCAGGATATTATAGCCTACCTTTGGGCGTTTTGTCCATTTAGAGTTGCTTTCATTCTTATAAATGTAGAGACCTAGTTCTTTCAGCATCGTTATAAACGATGAGCCCTTTCCCATTGTGTTTTCTTAGAACGCTTGTGGGAAATTAGCTAGTGCTGCTTACTTGGACTATTTCTGGCCTCTGTGTTCTGTTGGAATAGTGACTTAATTTTAAAAGTGGAATGTTTAGAAGAGATAGAATAAGATGCAAAGAGGACTAAAACCAAGAACTGGATGGTGAGTGCAGAGGAGAAATGGTTTAGAAGGGTCGGTGGGATGCTTCCTGTTAACTGTGTAGACAACTGTCAAATGGTAGGAAAGCTGGATTCTCTTTTCTTTTTTCTTTTCTTTTTGGTGTGTGTGTGTGCGTGGCATGCAGATGTAAGACCATCCAGTTGTTTTGGAGGTTTGCAGTTTTAAACTATTGAGAGTTCTGAGATTCTGAGTCCCATTAAGTCAAACGAACTGCATGTTAAGACTGAAACTTCCTCTAGAAGTTACCTGTCTCCTCCCAAGCTTTTATTGTTTTTTTTGACATATAAAATAAAGCTTCTTTTCAGCACTAGATTTACATTTATCTTGCTATCCGTGTTGAATTGAATAAAATGTGCATCTGGCTTTCTTTAAAATGTTCTTTTTTTTCCTTAAAAATACGTTATATCTGGGATGTTATCACACTTTTTTGGTTCGCTTTGTTTGTTTGCCTTATGGATTCTAAAATGCTTACATTTGATGTCAGCATATTAGCTGTAACTTTTTATTGCTATTGATATCTATAAGTACGTTAAGTAAATCTTCATTTTGCTGACCTCTTTGAGGATGCGTGGCATCAGCAGATTCTCTCTTTCGGTGGACAGGTGAGAGATTAGCGGGATCAAGTCCATTTTTTCCCTTTTTGCTTTGTTTCCTCCCGAGCAGCAAGATTCATTGTGCAGCAAGAAGGGAGCTGTGCTAAGTGGAGGAATTTGTCTTAGAGGTACTGGTTTATTAAAGGGCTTATACCATGTGTGATGAGTACCTCTGTGGGAAGATTCTTTTTACGAGAACTGTTCTAGGCTTGGGGATATAGTTTAGCTGTAGAGTGCTTGCCTAGCCTACCCAGAGCCTTGAGTTCTGTCCCCAGCAGAAAAAAACAAGCACGGCCTCACGCGTCTGTAATCCCATTCTGTTGGCTGTAGAAAAAGGAGGATGGGAAGTTCAAGGTCATCATCAGCTTCGAGGTCAGCCAGACTGCACAAATGAGTCTCAGTAAACAACCCGGCTCCCCCCCCCCCATGAATTTCCTTCCTAAAACTTTTAGCAAGACAGTAATTTTGACTCATCAATGAAAGAGATTTCAGTCTTAACAACTGGCTCATTTGATGTGGTTTCTTGTTCCCCTGTGTTATCAGCGAGGTTTTGCCAGGTGGATTTCCAGTATCTGAGTGTTTAGCTTTCACGCATCAAGTTCCTAGGGCAATTTGTTCAGAGTTTGAAAGAGGAAAACAGAAGCTTGGAGCCCCATAATCCTACCCCCTCCTCTGCCTGTCCCAGGCCAGCCATGGTGTGAAGTTAGGGAAGGGGTGAGAGCTGAGCACGTGGCATCCACTAAAATGTCATTGCAAACTACTTTTCCAGCAAAGCAGGTGGGTGCGGTGATTCTTGTCCACTGCAAATTGTTTTCATTCTTCTGACCCCTCTCTCCTCTGTGCTTGCAGGAAACTGGGTCTCTTGAGGAGTCTACAGATGAATCAGAGGTAAGATGGAGCCTGCACGTTTGCCACTTACCTCGGTGTTATCCTGAGCTTGTGGGCAATGAAGTCTGGCATTCCCAGGAGCTGAAAGATGAGCACTATAAAGCAGATACTTAAGAAATAGCATGCTGGTTGTCTTTAAAACATTAAATGAATTAGCTTAAACATATATAGGGGACCAAACATTTCTCTTCGTCTCCTGAGGCAAAGGTGATAACCACTCCACCATGGCTCTCGGTCTTTTCACCCACAGCTGTGCATGCTGGAGGACTGACATAGTCTTAGGAACTGGTGCCCATCTGCTAAAGCCTGCTGGTCTTCACAGTTTTTGCTGTGGTTTTACAATGTGCATTTTTTCTCCTGTGGTTTTGAAGATTCTGCCCAGCTCCTTCACGTTTGCTAGACAAGTGCCATACTGCTGAGCTACACCCTCATTCCTGATATTTATTCATTTTCTTTTTCCATGAACATGAATGACCATATTATACCTATCTCTGTTTCCTGAATCAATGAAATTGTAGCTCATTTCTTTAAAAGGGAAACTACCTGGGAGTTTTGTTAAAGATATTTACACAAGGGAAATAAAATTGTTCTTTTAATACTGTCACTGCTTTGAGAAACGCCTTTTCAAAGCTCTGTCAAGTTTTGAAAGAAATAGGCCGAGCATAATGCAAATTAATTAGAATCTAAATTGTGTGGATGGACTAATGGGTAATATGCTTTCTTTGAATATTTCATTTCGGGAAGGCAAATGAAAATGTATCTTACTAATCTGCAAGAAATTTCTACCAGTGTGACTGTATTTGATAGTCTCTTCATCTTTTGTTGATATATATTGCATACTTGACATGGATTTTGCTTTTCCTGTGAAATGGTGGGTTTATACATACTTCTCCAGACACACCATATAGATGATGACAGTTTCTGGTCATAGCTCTAAACATTTCACTATAGGATTCTTAGTACCATGAAACTCCAGGTGCCTCTGTTAACGTCTGGTAGTGTATGGGAGAACAGTTCCCATTACCACTGTTACGTTTGGAAACCTTAGGCGAGAACCCCGACTTCCCGAATCGCTGGTGCATAAGGCAGTGCTTGAGCCCTGTCCTAGAACTTCTCTCAGACATGAAGGGGACATCACTGGCCACTCAGATCAAATTTTTCCAGATCTCCTCTAGGTACTAATGGAGTGCCAGCGAGCGTGAGCAAAGCATAGAGCCAGCCTCCAGGATAACCCGAGAGCACGGGGGAATGTGGCAGGGGAGAGAAATACCTAGGAAGCCAGAAGATCCGCCAGGGCTGGGAGTTTTTTGGCAAGGGATCTAGTAGAAACCAAGGAATCTCAAGGATGGCACTTTTTTTTTTTTTTATTGAGAAAAAAAAAATTTCTGCCTCCTCCCAGCCTCCCACTCCTCCCCCCTCCCCCCACTCCTCTCCCCATCTCTCCACTCCTCTGCCCCTCCCCCCACTCCTCTCCCCCTCCCTCTCAAGTCTGAAGAGCAGTCAAGGTTCCCTGCCCTCCCCCCTCCATCCTGGTCTAGGAAGGTGAACATCCAAACTGGCTAGGCTCCCACAAAGCCAGAACAGGATGGCACTTTTGAAAGACAGGGACCAGAGGTGGCGGTGCTGGACGGTGCTGTTTCTGAGCAAGAAGGGGGAAGCATTCTTTATAAATGTGGAGCTGAAGGGAAGCTTCAAAGTAGAAATTCAAAGTACTGAATACTCAGGATCTGATCAGGGGACTTGACTTCCTCCTTCTGTGACAAAGGTGCCGCATGGTGAAAGAAAATACTTTGCAGTCCATCCACATAACTCAGCATCCTAGAAACACCATCCCCCTTGCCCCCAGGTCCTCCAGCTCCTCAGGAGCTTCTGCTGTTGCTGTCCCAGGAAAGTCAGGCTGTTTAAACATAAACTGGAGGCAGCATGCATCCAGAGCTCCTATAGATTGAAAGCAGAAAGTGAGACTCCAGATTACTTGGCAACAGAACCCTGTAACATGACTCTGTCATAGTTGGACAGGTCAGTGGCGTTATGATCGATCAACTGTCCTAAACTGGAAATGCAAAATTCAGAAATAGAGATGGAGGGCCTGGGTGTGTGGTGGGGGGCCGCGAGTAGGGAATGAGAGCCGGCCGAAGTAATCAAAACCCGAGGGATCGCACAGAACCTGTGAGTGAGAGAAATGGCTTCCAACTCCAGACTCTTGTCATCGTCTTGCCTTCCAGCTCTGTGCTTTCTGGGATGTTGCTTAGAAAACGATTCAGCTCTTGGGTTTGTAGCTTGGCTGTCCCTCATACTTTCTGTGACCTGGGAGTCAAGTTCTGTAATGTTCTTTCTCTCAGTTCCTCATGTGACAAATGGGTCTATAGTGTATTTGCTTCATATGTTTGCTGTCAGGGTTAGAAAACGTCGATGTTTATCACCCAGCTTCTGTTGTGTGAACTTCCCGTCGTCATTAGTGACTCTCAGCTTGTGTTACATCTTCACTTGCCAACTTGTGCTTCAGCCGAGAGGTGGAGGCCTCTCCACTAGTTCTTTAGGAAGAGGGGTTTATCTTCCAGTTACTGGGTGAGGTAAGTTTGTGGACCAGCAAAGTACTCATATGTTGATGGGCAAGCTCAGGTTTCAGGCCACAGGCCAGCTTGGCAGAAATTTTCATGGGTTTCTTTCTTTCCTTTTCTTTTTTATTTTTAGGGAGGGAGGAAACTTCAGTGAGTACTGAAAATTCTCACCCGTGTTTAATTTCCAACTGGTTAATATACCCCTGACCCCCAAACATAAGAGTAAAACAAAAGACTGCATTAACATGCAAATTGAAAATCACAGGCTACATGCCTCCGCTCCCATGCCCTAGACCAAACACTCTATAGGCAAACCACTCTCTGAGTGGAATCCCAAGTAATTTCCATAAAGGGAACTGAAACTTAGTTGGATCCTTAGACTTTTGTTTTAGGTAGGAACCAACTACTTCCCTATTTCTGGAGCGCAAGGTTTGGCAACTAGCCGCACCTGTTGATAGTCTTGAGCGAGCAGAACTCTGATTTACACACAGGTGGGACCTCTGTTTGGGTTAAAAGCACAATGACCTTGAATGAACTAATAGCAGTCTCAAACTCTCTGACCTTTGGCCTCTTTGGGCCTCCACAATTCCTCCCTTTTTATTAATTTTAATAATGCCTGTGCTTCTGCAACAGGACAGATGATCACATCTGTCTTGGGATGAACACTTTTCCATTTCCCAGTCTTACCTGTCTTTGAAACATGCATTCTCATGGACTCTTACCCATCATGGGTTTCTTTACTCAGTTTGAATCGCTGTCTATTCCAGGAATAGTATTTTAAGACATCACCAAGTAGGCTGAAGAACCTTTCTTCATCCTGTTCTCCTTTCCCTCTAAATCTTATTACTATCACATTTTTTTTTTAACCCTTGAGCTTTGGAAGTCAGGCATTTGCTAAATTTACATATTTTCATTTCTGTGTTCAAGCGTTCAAACTTTCATTTTTAAGTAGAGTTTTCAACAATGTGTTGTAACAAGTTGCCTGATACTTCTATCATTTCCTGAAATTCCACAGTAAATGGATTCTTAAGTTACGGAGAAGACTTGTTAACAAGTTTATCTCAAGGTCTTATTTTCTTGACCTTTTTTGAGAATTTCATCTAGTCACACCTGTTGATAGTCTTGAGAGAGCAGAACTCTGATTTACATATAGATATATTTACATATCTATATCACTTCCCCAAGGTCTTCCTCCTCCAACTCTTCCTGTGTCCCCTTTAACTCCTTAAGTTCGTGACCTCTTCTTTCATTACTGTTGTTACATATATGATTGTTATGTGTATGTAGAAATATATCCTACTGAGTCCATTCTTTTAGCACTGCTCTATGTATATGTGTTTAAGGCTGATCACTTAGAATTAGACAGTGTACCAGAGAGCAAGATAGTTCCAAGCGTGTGATAGTGTCACTTACAACTCTGGTCCTAACCAACAGCCATCCAGTTCTGCTTAAGTCCTGTTTAGTAGGGTGGAATTCATGCCTGGTACAGTAAACCAAACCAACTACTCATGTCTTGTGAAGTAAGTCATAGACACTAGATGAGAACATACTATGTCCACTTTCAACTAGTATAATTACTAACTTCACTGTATAGGCCTGTCCTTATATCCTTATACACAAATAAGTGTAGTTCTCAGCCTTCAGCAAGCTCTTGCTTTAATAAATATCTGAGAAAGGAACACTGTCTTCTATTGTGTGTGATTTTTATTAATTTTGAAAAGTGAAACCAAACGAAAAGAGTTTGACAAGGCAGGGTTGATATAATTGGGAGTTACACTAGGTGACTAAGGACCAGAAATGAAATTTTATGAATTAAAATATTTGTTAAAAACCAACACATTTCTTGAAAAACCAAAAACCAAACCAAACCAAAACAAAAACCTTCAACATATTAGTTTTTTTTTTCTTTTTTTTTTTTATTGCGAAAAGGAAAAAAAAGTATCCGCCTCCTCCCAGCCTCCCAATTTCCCTCCCCCTCCTCCCACCCTTCTTCCCCCTCCCTCAAACTCCTCCCCCTCCCTCTCCAATCCATAGAGCAGTCAGGGTTCCCTGTCCTGTGGAAAGTCCAAGGTCCGCCCCCTTCCGTCCATGTCCAGGAAGGTGAACAACCAAACTGGCTAGGCTCCCACAAAGCCAGAACGTGAAGTAGGGTCAAAACCCGGTGCCATTGTCCTTGGCTTCTCATCAGCCCTCATTGTTCGCCACGTTGAGAGAGTCCGGTTTTATCCCATGCTTTTTCAGTCACAGTCCAGCTGGCCTTGGTGAGCTCCCAATAGATCAGCCCCATTGTCTCAGTGAGTGGGTGCGCCCCTCGTGGTCCTGACTTCCTTGCTCATGTTCTCCCTCCTTCTGCTCCTCCTTGGGACCTTGGGAGCTCAGTCCAGTGCTCCAGTGTGGGTCTCTGTCTCTATCTCCATCCATCACCAGACGAAGGTTCTATGGTGGTATGCAAGATATTCGTTAGTTGCTATAGGATAGGGTCATTTCAGGTTGCTTATTTTCAGCTGCCCAAGGGACTAACTGGGGACATCACCATGGGCTCCTGGGACCCACTCTAGGGTCAAGTCTCTTGCCAACCCTAAGGTGGCTCCATATTAGTTTTTTTAAAAAAATCTTTTAATTTACTTATATTTTTTATGTATGAGTGCTCTGCATGTACACCTGCAGGCCAGAAGAGGGCACCGGATCTCATTACAAATGCTTGTGAGCCTCCATGTGGTTGCTGGGAGTTGAACTCAGGACCTCTGGAAGAGCAGCCACTGCTCTTAACCACTGAGGCATCTCTGCAGCCCCCAATACATCAGTTTTAAGAGGAGAACAAAGGACAGAGAAGAGCATCATATGTGGGCTGAAACACTGGGGCCTGCTGTGTATGAGTGAAGGGTCTATTAGCCTTGTAAGTTTATACAAGCAGCTGAATGGCTAAGTTTTTTTTTTTTTTGGTTTTTCGATATTTTCTAAGCATGTTGACTTTGATGCAGTTTAGTTTCTTCACAGTTCTGAGGCCTGTAAACTGTAAACATATTACCAGTTTAGTAAGTTAAATATATTAAATTTTTAGTATTAAACATTAAAATTAAAATGAATTGACAGCTGAAGCTATTCAAAATAATATGGAGAGTGAGAAATTAATCTTAAAATGAAATCAGCTTCTAGGAATTTCAGCCATATGGAGAGCTCCCTTTTAGTTTTGTTGAAGTGAAAACCAGTCATTGTAAGAAATTAGGAGAAGTTATTTTTAAATCAGAAAATTCACCCCACAAAATCATTTATCTTACGTTGTAGATAGAGATTCTGAATCATTTATTGAAAATTAAATTGCTTTTTTTTAACTCATTAATTTTAACACACAGGTTTTTATGATTTTAAAAAATGCTGGAAGATCCCTGATGGTAGTAGGCAGCAGAAATGCTGTAGGTCCCAAATGGTGGTAGCGGGCCATGTGGCGGCAGGCAGCGGGCTCTGGGAGCGGCCAGTCCCAGGCAGAGATGGCTGCTGGTTTCTGAGCAGTGGCTGGTCCCAGACAGGGAGACACATGGCTGGCGGGCAGAAGACAGAGACGTGGATAGACAGTGAGGTTGAATATTTATTCAGGTGGTTAAGGGGGGGAAGGGGAAAGGGGAGGCAGAGAGAGAGAGAGAGAGGGAGGAGAAGAGGCGAGACAAAGTTTAGGTGAGACTGGTCATCAGCGGTATCGATATGCAATTAGCCATGCCTGCGAAGCATTAAGTCTCTGCTAAAACAGCCTTTACAAGGATTTAACGTTTGCCCTTTTTCATATAACAGGGTACACATTTTAACATAACGTTTTTGAAAATTGAATTTATATGGCCTTTGCTTTCTATCTCTGTTAGAAGAGGAGGAGCAACATTTATAGAAATTTATCTAAAATTCCAGTTTACACTGCCTTCCCTCTGTTTCAAGCCTCCTCTTTCCCTCTAAGAGTAACACACCATCCAGGGTTTCTATGACACCTGCAGTTGCTTTGGCTCCTAATCTCTGCTTTGGAGTGTGGAGATCTAATTGAGGATACCTTAAGGAAGCTGCTTGCTAAACTTGGGTCTTTTGCTGCTACAGACGTTTGTTTTGACTGGTCTTTATTGGGTACCCACAGTTTTGTTAGGTGAAGTTCAGAACAATGAAAAGGCATAAACTCTGCTTCTAAGGATCTTGTGATCACCAGAGGATATTGGGAAGAAAGGAAAAGAGGGTTATGTTGGCTTTAGTGGCGGAAATTGTCCACCCGAATGGCATAGCTTGAAGATTGGTGAGGTTATTCCATATGGCTGGGAGGAAATGAAAAGCTTATTTGCTTTTCTCATTTTCCTCCTCTTCTATATATTCTTATTGCTTTCCCAATATAAAATAAATGATGAGAGTTGATCCTGTTTATGGTATGTGGCGTAGGGCATGGAAACCTTCACCTTCTTTTTTTCCTCCTTGAATTGAACATGAAATTCTGGTACTACAGGGCAAAGGAGAGAGCAGGTTTATGAAGCCTGCCTGACTGGTGCATCTTAAGCAGTGCTCTTCAATTATTCCAGGCTCAACTTCTCTTTCCTTTCCTAGTTAGAGTATTTGAGTGAGGAGCCAGGCTCCAAAACGGGGATTTCAGTTCAGATGATGGAGTTTGAACGATACCGAACAGTGGAATTTATTTTTATTTTTATGGAAATAGCGTTTATTTCTATAAGAAATGAAGTGCGTGTTTGTTTTAGAGTATATTGGCCAGACAGCAGAGCAGTGATTCCCCCTCATGTGACATAGGTCAGGTTATCACCCCTGTCCATAGATGAAGAGTAGGAAGCTTGAGAAAGGTACTATTTGATGTGTATTCTGTTTTTTTTTCCTACCAAATACACTAAGTTTCTGGAGAGAAATTTGCATTGTGCAGGGTGTTTTATGATGTCTTTCACCTGACAAGCATTCGGAAAATACTTCCTGGGGGTGATGTTAATGTCTTTAACGAAGTGGTGTTTGACTTGGGCACCATGGGCTTTTTGAGTGCTTTGGTTTTTTTGGACAGGCTTGTACATTGTACATTATTTCAAACCCACTCTGTCCTCTGTGGAAGCTGGGAGCTGCCGGTAGTAACTTCTTGCCACATGTCCAAGTTATGGCTAAAGTGGCGTCAGGCACTTACTAGGGAACAGAAGCCCCCTGATTGTGAGTAACTCGCCAATGTGTGTTTTATGCTTTAAGGGTAATGGTGTGGCAGGAGGGATGAGGTGTGTGTGTGTGTGTGTGTGTGTGTGTGTGTGTGTGTGGAGGGGAGTGACGGAGGGTGAGTACTGGACGAGAAGACTGGAATTGGGGGCCGTTTTAGGGGTGAAGTAGAGATCTAGTGCAGTGGAAACTCTGGGGGTCTCGAGGTTGACCTTTGACCTTTGTGAAGACAGTTAGGAATGGGAGATGCGGAGCCAGACAAGATCCTCATTGGAGGGCCTGGGACACCAACCCAGCTACAAAACCTACCTGCGGTTTGTTCTGCCTGCAAGATGTGCTGGAATAAAGGTGCTACAGAATTTGTGGGAATGGCCCACTAGTGACTGGTCCAACTTGAGACCCACACCATGAGAGGAAGCCCACACCTGACACTGTCTGGAGGGCCAGGAACCAGAGGCTGGACAGCTCAGAGACCCAGGACAAAACCAAGCATGCCTGACCAAAAAAGAAAAAGAAAAAAAGAGTCAATGTAGTGAGGCCTAACTCATTTCTGCTGTACTCATAGACTGGTGCCTAGCCCAGTTGTCATCAGAGAGGCTTCATTCAGCAGCTGTTGGAAACAGATCTTGACCCACAGCCAAACATTAGATCGAGCTCTGGGATTTCCATGGAAGAGGGGAGAAAGGATTGTAGGAGACAGGGGTTAAGAACACCACAAAAACCTGCCTACAGAATCAATTAACTAGGCCTCAGAGGGGCTCACGGAGACTGAACTGATAATCAGTAAGCCTGTATGGGACTGACCTAATTCCTCTGCATATATGTTATGATTGTGTAACTTAGTGTTCTTGCGGGACCCCTCTAACAGTGAGAGCAGGGACTGTCTCTGATTCTTTTGCCTGCTTTTGGAACCCTCCTACCAGGTTGCCTCGTTTAGCTTGATATTAAGGGTATGTGCCGTACCTTATTGTATATTGTTATGCTGTGTCCAGTTGACTTCCTTGGGAGGTCTGCTCTTTTCTGAAGGGAAAAAGAGGAGGAGTGGATCTAGGGGATAGGAGAGGCAGGGGAGGGGGACTGGGAAGAGAGGCGGGAGGAGAGTCGGGTTGGGATGTAATAGATGGGAGAAGAATAAATGGCTAAATAAATAAATAAATAAATGGTGTGGCTTGGGCATTTATATGTGGCCACTGGCAGTGGGACCAAGATCTAACCCTAATGCATGAACTGACTTTGTGGAGCACATTCTTTATGGAGAGATACCTTGCTCAGTCTAGGCAGTGGGATGGGGGTGTGGGGGTGGGCTTGGTCCTGCATCAACGAAGTGCTGGGTCAAACTTAGTTTACTTCCCAGGGGAGGCCTCACCACCGACTCTGTGGAGCAGAGGAGGGTTGGGGTGCGGTGAGGAAGAGAAGAGGGGAGTTGAGATTAGTATGCAATGAATGAATGAATGAATAAATAAATAAATAGGGTGAAAAGCAAAGGCAAGAAGGGAGAAATATGACAAAACCTAAAACAAAATGACCCGTGTAGGTATGAAGAATCTTGGTGACTTTTCTGTATGTTTAAAAGAGCAGGCCTGTGCCATCTGTAGTAATTTATCAGTTCCAACTTTTAGTGTCTTTATGATTTTTTCACATTAGCAATATTGCTTAAAGGATGAAAATGTAACATTAGCATCCATACAACAGTCAGCTGCTTGTCTGTCAGCAGCCTGATGGAAAGGCATCTGGAAGCTGTGACCACAGTTGTTTTGTTACAGGTCGTTGCTTCATGTCATTTTCCTAAGAAGTGTGGTCACTGAGGCAGCTGTAATACCTTATATTATTGATGGAAATCAGAAATTACTCTTTCAGCTTCATTATGTAGTTTCCTTGACATATTTTGATACTTTAGAAGGAGCTTTGGAGTCATCTTTCTTATCAGATGTTCATCTTTTCATGTAAATAAACTGCTGCTTCTATAATAGAAGTATAGCACACAGTCATTAACAGCACAGCCTACCTTTTTAAAGAGATCTCATTCATTTCGTGCATTTGAGGGAGGGGCATTAGAGAGTGAGCCTGAGGCCTTAGCCCTTGACTAACTCTGTGCCTCACCTGCCCTGTCTTTTCATAGGTCCCTTTCCTCACCCTAGATCTCTGCTATCCTTTCTGAAGGTGTTTCTTTTTGTTTGTTTTTGTTTTGTTTTGTTTTTTGGGTTTTCAAGACAGGGTTTCTCTATATAGAGCCCTTGCTATCCTGGAACTTACTTCGTACACCAGACTGGCCCTGAACTTCTAAAGATTTGCCTGCCACCTCTGTTTCCTTAGTATTGGGATTAAAGGCATACTGTGTGTACTAAATTTGAACGAGTCCTGTGTGCATGCACATTTATAGAGATCATAGTAAATGTGTATATTCATAATACGTGATTTCATTTTGTTTCTGAAGCTTTGTATATAATAATCTATGGAAGTAGTTAGATCTGTTCCTTTAAATTATTTTTATGTGTTTGAGTTTCAAATTGTGTTTTGTTTGACATTGATTTCAATAATGCCTTTAAGAAATTCCTAATTTGTATGTTCTTTGTTTTCTTTAACAAATTATAATTGATCAGAAGTATTAGCATATGTCATGAATCCTCTATGAAGTATTGGTAATGAGAGACAATTTAAAATACAAATATTCTGAAATTCAAATGTCCTGATATTGGATTTTGATAGTTATTTTTTATATATTGAACTTGTAAGAATGAGTACAATTTTGAGTATTTCAGTTTTCCTCAAGGTAATTAGAGTTCTAGACAGAATGTCCTAGAGGAAGCAAACCTTTATTTTAGACTTTCATACCTATGGTTGATTATTGATTTGCTTTTTATTAACACTTGGTTTTTACTGTGGAAAGTTGAGCTGTATGAGAGCAGTTTTTTGTTTTTGTTTTTGTTTTTTTTTAAACACTGAGAAATTCTTTGAGGATGTTAGTGTCTCCCTATTGTATCCAGCTTTAAAACATTGGATATTTATTAAAAGGATTTGCCCCTAGTCAGATGTAGCTGATGACAGGAAACTAGGTAAAGCATTCATCTGATTAAATTTCCTAATGGTTCAGCTGCGGTGTCCTGGAAGGGGACTGGCATCTACACAGAGCGGCAGGTTGCCGAGGAGTGATTGCTTGGAGACGTTTTTACAGCTGAATCTGGGCTTTGTGTGATATCTCACCTTTTTTCTTAAGTCTACCTAATGTTAGTTTTGGTTTAGAAAGTTAAAGTTGAATTTAATAAAGAATAGTATTCAGAAATAAAAATTTAATTTCTGTATGAATAGGAGGACTAGAAAATTTCATGGTTGACACTTGGTGCATGTGAAACTGGGGACTGAAATGACGACCTGTATATTCTAATCATGTGTTGAGCTATGTTCCAGTCCTTATTCCGTGTTTTTGTTTTGAGAGGGTCTTGCTAAGTGAGCACTGTTGGCCTTGAACTCAAGTGTAGTCCAGTAAGCCTCAAACTTGCAATTTCCCTGCCTCAGTTCCCAAGCAGTTGGAATATAGGTCTGTACCACGAACCCTAGTTAACATTTTCCCTCTGTATGTGAAATTCAAATCTTTATTTGGACCATAACAGTGTCCATAATGCGTTGTATAAAATGTATTAATGTGTGAAACAAAGGTATTAATAAAAATTAAAATGTAGAATACTTTAGCTAAACTCAAGATTTTGTATACTGGAATTTTCAGTGTTGACAATGATGCTGGTGTTGGTGCACAAGGGCAGGTGAAGTGTCCTGGACTTCGCTGGGGTGGTCATCCTCCCGGGACACACTGACAAAAGGAAGGGCCGCGGAACAGCTTCTAACAGAGAAACCCTTCAGAGCTTATTTGTTGTTTCCTGAGGTGATTTTCTCCTCTTAAGTTCAAAACTCAGCAAAAGTGACCCTGAAATGACATTTATTCTCAGATAGTGCTCTAGAATTTCATAGAATGGTTCAAGGATTTGTCTTTAATTAAAAGTGCTATACACTTAGTACGAGTCCGTGTTTGTTGAGAAATTGATTCTTTTTGAAGGGAAGCTGCAAACTTTCCTTGTATGGGTAAATGTCACTCTATTCATATCTTCACTTAGCTGCAAGTCAGTATGTGTTCTGTTCCACCAGGTTGTCATAGTAACACAGTAACTGTCATCTCAACTCAGACTGTTGATGGTTTTATTTGTAGGTTTGTAGGATTATTAAAATTTAACAAAATTATTGATTTGCTTTTTATTAACACAGAGTTATTTACCATGAAAGTTCAAGCTGCACGTTTTTTCTGTTTAATTTTTTTTCCTAAAATTAAAGTGAAACTAGATATTAAATCCTTGTGATTAAATTTTTTTTATTTAAAATGTAATATAGAGTCTGCAATAGCAGAATAACCTCTGTGAATTGTAGTTTTGACTCATTTCCTATTTTCTTTCTTTTGACAAGGAGGCAAAGAAAAAAGGCTTAAAATTCACCTTTAGCTTACTCTTAAGTAAACATAAAGGATACCTGTCAGGAAAGCATGAAATGGTACATAAAGTGCCTAATACTGAGTTTTCGTTTTATTTATGGTTTTTGAAACCTTGTGGGAATGCTTCACTGAACTGTGTTGTAAACGTATTTATTTTGGTATATTTATGTGAGCGAGATTACTTAGTTTTCACTTATAAATAAGGCAGGCAAGCCTTATTTACAGTAAGCTTCTCTAATGGTCCGTGGATGAGTGCTTTTATGCAAAATAGTTGGGAGGCTAGAATTAACTTTCTCATTGAGTGCACATTTGATGTCCACTTGAGCAACATGTGGCATCTTATTCTAAGGGCTGCTGTTGAGGATTCAATTTGTATTTAACACATTTCCCTTGGAACACAGCTCACCTGCATGACATCTAATGTTTCCTTTTGAGTGTCTCATTCTTCCTGGGAGATACAAAAGGGTTTATTGTTTTTATAATCTTTCCAGTTTATTTTTTTAAAGACTTGGTTAATTAGCTGTGTCATATATCAAAACAGATCAGTCTGGGGATATTACAGCTTCAGTGTGGGTTTATTATTTTGTGGTATCTTTTCCTCTTCCTATGGAATACTGTGCATTATACTGTGTATTTTGTTGCTCTTAGTTCTCAGTCATGGAAAGTTAACATAACAGTATGTGTACAGACCCTGGTAGAATACTTTGTTACTCAAAAGCTGGTAGCTTGTATGCTCTTGAGCTTAGGAATGTTCATTAGTGTTCATGAAATGTTTCTTTTAAATGTTTTATTAATATTCTTGTAATTGTATGATGCCCCTCCCCACAGTCCTCACAGCCTCTTATTTATGTTCTTGTGTCCTCTCCTGCCACATTGAATCATGACTGACCCATAAGATCAGTAGAATTTTGTAGATGTGAAGTGTGCAACCTTCGAGGCTAGGCCTAACAAAGCACAAAGCTTTATTTTGTTCGCTCTTGGATGCATTCCCAGTGGGAGAAGCTGCATGCTTTTGAGGTGTTCAGGCAGCCCAGGGAAAGCCTCATGAGTAAGGAAGTGAGTCTTCCCACCAAAGTCAACACTAACCTGCCAGTCACTGTGTGAGCTGCGGTGGGGCCGATGCCTTCTTTTTTAGAGTTTCATTCATGAGCATAATGAATTTACATCATATCCCTCCTCGTTCCCCACTCCAACTCCTTTCCCCATCCCTCTCTCAAATTCATGTCCTCTTCATATATGAAGCGATTGAGTCCATTTAGTGTTGTCCACAGTGCATGGGTGTAGGGCTGACTTCCTGAGCCATCACAGCTCTTGGTTTGGGAACTTTGTCTTAAACTTACAAATGTAAAATTATACCTCTTTCAAATCACTATAGTGTTATAGCTATCTCCGATTTTTTGATTTGTAGTTATCATCATGAGGATGGAGAATATCTTAGATACTATACCACATAGTAAGGTTGAACGTACAGTTATTTACAATACAATAGTAGTTGAATTTATTCCTCCAGTGAAACCGTATATGTAGTTGGCAAAGAGAAACAGAAATCTTAACCTGTATCTACAGTTGTAGTCTTTAACACTGAATGAAGAAATTGTCTCTTGTTATCCGTAAGTACATTTTGAGTCATTCAGAACAAAGCCACAGTGACTACAGTGTTCCTCTGCTTTTCATGCAGGAAGAGAGCGAAGAGGAACCCAAACTGAAGTATGAAAGGCTTTCCAATGGGGTGACGGAGATTCTGCAGAAGGATGCAGCAAGCTGTATGACGGTTCATGACAAGGTAATGAGCACGCAAAGAGGATTGCACATGTCCAACATCTGTGTCCCTGCAATGGCAAAGGTCTCTCTGACATTCTGAGACTACTCTAGGTATTGGGTCAGACCCTCAGTCTATTCTTAAACAAAAGAATTGTTTATATTATAATAGTGGAGGCCATGATTTCCCCCTTGCTCTCTTCTTCCCTGTGAGCCTGGGAGTGAGCCTTGGACCATCCTCACCTCTGATGTGTCCTTTGCCTTACGTTTTGTTGTTTCCTTCTCCAGCTGGCGTTTGTGCTTCAGATTTTATTCACTCAGTGCTTTGATGATAATGTCTGCTCTTTTGCTTTTACCATAAATTCTCTCCTGTGAGTCTCCTGCCTTCTCTGACTGTCACGCCATGGCTGCTGAACTCTAGCTAACTCCTTGTTCTTCACAGATGAAGACTGATCTTGCAGTTCTTCAAACTCACTTGCTTCCATTGACTTCACTTTTTTTTGTATTTTTTTATTAAAAAATTTACTTTTCATTTTACATACCAACCCCAGTTCCTCCTCCCTCCCCTTCTCCCAGCCCCTCACTCCCCCCCTAACCATTCCCCATCCACTCCTCAGAGGAACTTCTTTATGGTTGTCTTAGTCACCATAATCTATTGCGGTGAAGAGACACCATGACCAAGACAATTCTTTTTCTTTCTTTTTTTAGTATTTGTTAAGACTTAATTTTTTAAAAAAGAAAACAAACTATCTTTATTCATTACACGTACCAATCCAAGTTCCCACTCTTTCCCTTTCTCCCATTTTCTCCGCACACCCTCCTACCCACCCCCATCCACTCCTCAGAGAGGGTAAGGCAAATTGCTTTGGGAAGGTCCAAGGCCCTCCCTACTGTATCTAGGCTGAGCAAGGTATCCATCCAAAGAGAATAGGTTTTCAAAAATCCAGTACATGCAGTATGGATAAATCCTTGGTCCTATGCTTCTTCCTTCCCAGTCCAGCTGGAGTTGGTGAGCTCCCATTAGCTTACGTAGACTGTTTCAGTGGGTGAACCCATCATGGTCTTGACTTCTTTGCTCACATTCTCATTCCTCCCATTCTTCAACTGGACATTGGGAGCTCAGTCCAGCGCTCCAATATGGTTCTCTGCCTCTGTTTCCATCAGTTGCTGGCTGTTTCCATCAGTTCTATGGTGATATTTAAGACATTCATCAGTCTGACTACAGGGCAAGTCAAGATCGGGCCCTCTCTCCTCTATTGCTTAGGGTCTTAGCTGGGGCCATCCTTGTGGATTCCTGGGAATTTCTCTAGAGCTAGGTTTCTTGCTCACCCTATAATGGTTCCCTCAATCAAGATATCTCTTTTCTTGTTCTCATTTCTGTCCTTCCTCCATCTTGACTATCCAATTCTCTCAAGTTCTCCTCACCTCTGCCCTTCTCCCCTCCTCTTCTCTTTCTACTCTTCCTTCTCCCCCACCTCCATGCTCCCAATTTTGTCAGGCGATCTTATATGTTTTCTCTTTCCAGGTGGATCTATATATGTTTTTCTTAGGGTTCAAACCAAGACAACTCTTACAACAGAAAGCATTTAATTGGAGACTTGCTTACAGTTTCAGAGGCTTAGTCCATTATCATCATGACAGAGCACATAGCAACAGGCATGTGCGATACTGGAGAAGTAGCTGAGAGCTACACCCTGATCTTCTAGCAGAGAGGAAGAGCCTGACCTGGCATAGGCTTTTGAAACCTAAAAGCCCAACCCCCAGTGACATTCTTTCTCCAATAAGGCTACACCTCCTAATCCTTGTAATGCTACTCCCTGGTGACTACACACTCAAATATAGGAGCCTATGGTGGGGGGGCTTCTTATTCAGACTACCACACTGGTGCATCTCCCACTGCCAGGGCTACATTAGAGATGATTTCAGTAGCTGGAACTTGGTGATATTTGGCCTGCATCATTCTGTCTTGAAATCTTCATGTTCATTTCCACACAAACATAATTCTTGACGATGGTGTCCCAGTCTCTATTTTATTTTCTTGTTATCTGTCCTGTGAAATTATCCCGAATGTGCCAGTCTCCCTTCTCCATCTTTCTATCTTTCTAGTCACAGTCTCCGGTTTGAATCCATTGTGCGGTGCAAAGTAGTCACGGCCCCAGGTCTCCTGCTCCGCCTTTGCTCTCTACTCTCCGAAGATGTCAGCCTCTTTCCCGTGCCGTTGCCTTCCTCTCCCCATCTCCTTTTGCTTTCTCTTAGATTTTTACAGCTCCCTTAAACTCATGATGTTGCTGCCTTGACCTCCTGAATGTTTGCATTACAGATGTGCACCGGAACCCCCATGCAGTCTCATTTCTTTAAGGAAGTTAAACAATGATGCAAGGTCGGCCTCGTTTCAGAGTGCATACCCACACTTACCCGCAGGAGATTTTCTTCTTCCAGGTCAAGGGTCTTTTGTCTACTTTGGTTCTTTATCTCACTTTGTCTTTTTCTTATATATTTGCTAAACCATAGAACATACTTAATATGAGCATTAGGTAGTTGCAATCTTCTTTATGTATTTATAAATGTTTTTTTATAGATTGCCTATTTAGGCTGTTTCAGATAAATGCAGTCATAGCTTATCTGATTTGTTTTGCCAGACTTACCTTACTTATATACTGTTTAGAAGTTCCTATATGTCATAACAGGGATCAATACTTTACTTTTTTACTGCTGAAGAATAGTCTGTTGTATGGTCAGCCATAATTTCTGTATCCATTAGCAGGACTGGTGGACATTTTGCTGTTTGCTGATTGTAAGTTGTGTGTTTCTCTTTTCAAAATTTCATCACAGCTGCCCTTTTAGTACCGTCTTGGTCATTTCTGGTTTTCCCCACTCTCTCTTCTACTTTTCTTTATTTCTGTTTTTCCCGACATTCTTCCTAAAACTGGCTCCTCTATGTTTCATTGTTTTTGCCAACATGCTGAGCTCTCAGAACAGCATGTGGCCTCTTCCTTTGTTCTTTCTATTGGAACCTTAGCACATACATGTTGGGATTATCTTCTTTCTAGACGCCTCTTCCTTTGTTCTTTCTATTGGAACCTTAGCACATACATGTTGGGATTATCTTCTTTTTTTTTTTTCTAAACGTGTACCTGTTTTGGGCTATGTGATGCCATTTTGGTGGCATCACCGTCTTCTGTGACCTAAGCCAAAAGTGACCCCTTTGCCCTTCCCCACAGCCATTCCTCACGTCTTGGTGACTTTGTTTTTTCTGAGCTTGAGCATTGGCTCTCAACTTCTCCTTCCTGCACAAGGTAAATGGGGACTCATCTGGCTCTCCTGTCTAGACTCTTCTGCCTCCTAGTTGTAGGATATTTTGTTGAAAGTACGGAACTTTTTAGATCCTTTTGTAATTTTTCTCATGTACATAGACGCTGAGCTCTTTGGTGTGGTATGGAAGGCACTGTAGGATCTTGCCTGCGGTGTGTAGCTGAACTCCTGTGTCACTACTTTCTGCTGTGGGTTTGGGACTGTGGCAGCAATGCTTTGGCCTTATTCGGCACATCACGCTCTTGCATGGATTCTGCATCCAGCTTATTTATGTGCTAGACTTCTCACCAGCTTCTGCTAGCTCACATTCACCGTTTCTCCCAAGGCTGTCGTCCCTACTGTGGACTAGTCTGCTCTCTTCCTTATTTGTCTTCTCGCTTCTCTTCCAGCCCTGTGCCCACAGAGGCCTCCAGAGAGTCTGAGCTGGTCATTCAGTCTTCTCCCGTGAAACGTCCTGATTCCTGATGTCTTAATGATTTGGTTCTGTCCACCCTGCTTTCCTCCACTTCCACCTTTCATCCCTCTGTAATTATTCAGTGCGCCTTGTTAGTCAGCCTTTCCAGCTGTACCGCCTGCGTTTTTCTCTTGGGGATGCGTTAGATGGATCTTTCATCTGTGTAAAGCTGCTTATAATTTTCTGTTCTTTGTTATGCAGCTTCATGTTGTTGAGCAAGTTGTTTCCACTCTGGCCTTTCTTCCCTGTCTGTGTCTGTTTTCTCATTCTTCCTTCCCGGTTTATCACACAACTCTATTTCCGTGGATCTTAGAGGTACTGCCACTTTAAACAGTCTTTACATTTAATTGCAATTGCTTATTTTTTACATGTGTCTTCCTCAGTGCAGCAAAACCTTTATTGCATTTGCTCATTGTCTAAGTACATTATAGTTGTTTTTGTGTGCTTGTTGAATGAACATTTGAATGCACGAAATGAAGAGCCATGTTTGTCCCTTTGTTAACACCATACATAACCAATTGGCCAGAGAACCTGGTAGTTGGAAAGGATTGTCAGTGCTGACATTTAGGACATAGACTCTCAGCTGAGCCCTATATTTTATTAAGAAGATTCTGATTGAGTTGATAGCATATCAGTGTTATTTGTGCTTTGTTTCTGCAGTTCTAGGAACTGAATGCAGGGCATAGCAGGCATATGCTTTGAATCCCAACTACCTCCTGGACCCTCCATTTCAGTATTTGTTTCTGTCCCTGATTGCACTCGGTACCTGTTTCTAATGAAATCTCGTCAGTTTCTGGGATCTAACACCTCGTGTAACTGGAGGTTGTCCTGGTGTCAGTACTTTGAATATTATAAAACAAGGGCTAAACAGACATGCATTGTGGTTCCTTTTTTTGGTGATTCTTTAGACCTGCTGACAAACCCATCTGTTTCACCCACATAGAGTTCAGTTGCGCAGAGTGGAAGCACTGCACTTAGTGGGGTAAGGTGCCCACCTTTTGTAAAGCAAATCAGTGTCCTTTAATTAAATGTTAGAGAGGACATTGAAGCTATATTTATGATTATACAGCCTAGATTTTACATATTTTCAGGCTAAAGAAAAAAGCAAAATCTAATACCTAAGAAGACCAAGGAGTTAAAAAAAAAGTATTAGGTTTTGGAGAATTTAATAAAATTTGTTTTAATTATATTCATCCTGTTTCTCTTATTCTCCCCATCCCCAGGTTTTCCCTCTTTTCCCCATCCACCCAACTCTATCAACAACTAAATTGTACTGCCCAAATATTCTTGGGGGTGAGGCCTTCCACTGGAGCATGGTCAATTTACTAGGGGTTACACTTTAGAGAAAAACTAATTTTCTCCTAGCAGCTAGCAGTTGCAATAGACCCCATGACTAGATGTGGGATTGTGTGCCCAGCTCCTTTCTCCATAGTGGGTTTGGTCTGGCTTGGGCTTGCCTTGTAAGTGCTCTGAGTACAGATGTGTACTTGCCTCGTTGTGTCCAGATGACAGTTTCCTTATAATCATTCACTACCTCTGTTGTAGTAGGAGCGGCAGGCTACATTCCTGGCACCCCACCCGCACGGCTAGCTTTACCCGAAATAATTACACGGAAACTGTATTCTTTTAAACACTGTTTGGCCCATTAGTTTTAACCTCTTATTGCCTAGCTTTAACATATTGATCTAACCCACTTTTAATATTTTGTTTAGCACCACGAGCTGCCTTACCAGGAAAGATCTTAACCTGCGTCTGTCTGGAGTGGGACTGCCTGACTTGGCTTCTTTCTCCCAGCATTCTGTTCTGTCTATTCCACCTACCTAATTTTCTGTCCTATCAGGCCAAGCAGTTTTCTTTATTAGTTAACCAATGAAAGCAACAGATAAGATACAAGACCCACCTCCATCATACCTCTGGCTCTTAAACTCTTCCTCGCCCACTTCGGCAGTGATTCATGAACCTTGGGAGGAGGGTGATACACATGTTTCATGTAAGGTCAAGCGTTCTGTGCCTTGACCAGGTTTTATTGCATTTATTTGTTTGTTTATTATCTGTATAGGTGTGTGAGATATTGTTTATGTGTATATACAGGCATGATTGAGCCATGGTGTATGTATAGAGGTCAGAGGACAGCTTGGAGGAGTTGGTTCTCTTCATACGCCGTGCAGATCCTAGGGACTGAACTCATCTGTCTTAGCAACAAGCACTTTGACCCTCTGAGCCCAGAGACTCACGGTTTTTAATGGCTAGAAGGAAAATAAAATTTGAAGGATTTGTTCTTACATATTGTGTCATATTGTGGACAATTATGTATTTTGCATTTTTGCTGCATTTTTAGTCAAAAGCAGAGGATTATATGAATTATCCATACTTTCAGTAATTAAATAACTTTGTTCAGCAAGTTAAATTTTTTTGAGAAGGACATTTAGTTGTTTTCGTCTAAGACACAGTAGCATTCGTTTACTGTTCTAAGCGGTTAAATATCTTTCTGAACAAAAGATAGCTCATCATACAAATATATATAAATTTTTTCATAAATGGTCCAAATTTATCATACCTTTATATCAAAAATATAAAATCCTAATTATATTTTACTATTTATCCTAAGTTGATAAAACAGATTTTATCAGAAAATTTTTCAGGAAAACATCTAAGGAATTATATCTAACCTCTAAATTTTTCCTAAAATAGAATGCAGTTATTTTTTAAATGGTCTTTACAATAATGCACAGAGTGACACAATATTGCTGCATTTTGAAGATTCAAACTCCCTTAGTTTTCTAACAAACTATATGCAGAATTTATGAGGAGAATCAATACTGTAAAGTACTTGGGGTGCAGTGAGCTTTTAAGACCCATTCTTTTACCGCAGAGAGACGTCAAATGGCATATCGCTTGCCTTTGGTTAGCATTTTATGTGGCATCTCCTGTTCAGATACAGTCAGTGTCACTCTGAAGATAAAATGACAACCACTTGGGTCCTCTAGTTCTGATTAGAATGTTCTTGTGCATTGGAGAAAGCATTCCTGCTTGGTTTAAATACTAGACTAATTTCGCACCAGGATCACCTCTTCTCCCTTTCTCCTGCAGCACCCGAGCCTCCTGTTTGCACCATGCTTGCTTTCTGCCCTGGATGACTAATCGTCATGGCACCTGGTGCATTCAGGCAGTCCTGTGCAGTGGAATCGTCATCCCTAGTTATGTCTGCACACCTGATGTTTTATTAACCAGTATTGATTTTTTTACCCAGGGGACTTTTTTCTTCCTGAAAAAAGGCAACCTTGCAGGAGTGAAAGGCATTGCAGGGGATGAATTTCTAATGAACCCCTTTCCCCCCTTTTTGTGGCTCCTCTTTAATGTAGCTTCGTATTTTAAGTGCCGGAATTGAAATTTCGTTTTTAGCAATTCTATTTTGATAAATCTTTTCAAATCTTGACTTCCCGTAAGGTTATTTTTTAAAGATTGTGCTGCTTGACTGAGATGCTTAGTAGTGCCTATGAATCTGAGCATTTCATTATAGGCTGCAATGAAGCATGCTCGCATGCAGTGAAATACAGGGGACTCGGGACGCTTTGAGTAATGCTTAGAGAAATGAAAAGGAAGAAAAATCTCATGTCGTATTTCAGGTAGTCCTTAAGTTTCTTCTGGCTTGTTTAGGATCAGTTCAGAGGAATAAAGAAACAGTGGGGTGTGTGAAGCAGTCCGGTGTCATAAAATAAATATGTAGTTGAGCAGTTACTTAGTGACAGGAAGGGATTATTTTTGCATTGGAGTATAAACATTTATGCTCAGTGTTATGTGGTACCATTTATAGAGATATCCTGAAGCTGTTGATACAAGAACATCTGAGGTTTTTCATACCTCAATATGGTGTGGAATTTTCCATTCAGAAACAATGCTTTATTGTTTTTACGCAGTTTCCCCTCATTGGGCTGAAACGACGGGCCTATATTTCCACATTTAACTTAAATTAGGGAGTTTCTTAATCATTTCCCCTGACTTTGGGTTCAGCTGCAGCATGTTTGAGCCTTTACTGCTGCATTTTTAATTTACTGCCCAGTCCATCAGGCACTGTGTACCCAGTGCGTCCACGCCATTAGTTGTCAGCAGATGAGGGTCCTCATGCGTCATCCTGACAGCTGGCTTGCACGGGCTTGGTAAATAGGCCTGGTTCTGTCATTTCCCCCAAGCTGGAGGCTTGCCTGTTTTAAGGAATGCGTATCTTCCAAGATATTGCAGATGATTGTGTATTAAGTGTTTCACTTTGAAAAGGTTTTTATTAACTGTATACTAATACACTGCGTATTTATTAATTGTCATCTTTGCTTTCCTTACAGTTTTTGGCACTGGGCACACATTATGGCAAGGTTTATTTACTTGATGTCCAGGGAAACATCACTCAGAAGTTTGATGTAGTAAGTATGTGGTATAAAATAGTGTACATGTTAAGTGTCATGCTAAAAATTTGTGATTGTAACAGCTCAGTAGCATAAGAAGGTGGTAATCAGAGTGCTAAGAGTACAGTCTAAAATTTTTAGTATATTCCTTAAGTTTTAAAGATGAACTAGAGAAAGGAATAGCTGTAGATACAATTATATATATATATATATTAGTTTGACTGATGTGTTTATACTTACATACTCTTTGTATAAATTTATTATTATAGACGTTCACTTGACTTTGAATGGAGCATTAAGATAGTACGTATCTGCACATATATTTAATTGGCAGTGTGGAATGTCTAGCTTAGCGCTTCAAATGCTATGACCTTTTAATATAGTACCTCATGTTGTGGTGATCCCCAACCATAACATTATTTTGTTGCTACTTCATAACTGTAATAATTTTGCTACCATTATAAATCGTAATATAAATATCTGTTATTCAGTATATCTTATATTAGACTCCCGAAAGGGTTGCGACCCACAGGTTGAGAACTACTGGTTTAGATAAACTGTCATTAAAACAAAAGATCCTGCTTTTATTAGTGAATAATGCTAACTTACATTCCTGGGAGTTTGTGAGAATTTTGTGTGTGAATCTCTCTTTGATGTCTGAATTGTCTTGCCCTCTCATTGAGTTGCCAAATATGATTGAAGTTTGACTGACTGTTGGTGTATTAGTTTATCTCTTTTAGTGTATACAGTTCAGATATTTTATGTGAATGCTTTTAGGCTTACTTGATTGTGACTTTGGTGTTCAGGATGAAGTAAATGTTACATTTGAAGTTTGATTTTTCTGTTTAATGCCCACCTTAAAGGTATTGGTAACTTTTGTTTTTTTTTTTTTGTGTGACTATAAAAATGTAGAATGAAAAGATGAATGTTTTGTTGGGGGCAGATGTTAAGTTTTTTTTTTAAGATTTATTTTTGTGTATGAGTATTTTGTTTGCATGCATTTATGTCTATCATCTGTGTCCCTGTTACATGAGGAAGTCAGAAGAGGGACTTGGATCTCTGGAACTAGAGTAATAGGATATTGTGAGCCACCACGTGCATGCTCAGAACTGAACCCAGGTACTCTGTTAAAGCTCCAAGTGCTTAACTGCTGCGCCCTCTGTCTCTCTAGTGGGGTAGGGGGAGGCATGACAGATATTAAATACCAATAACAAAGCATTCAGTGCTTGTTGTGACCTATTCTAGGACACTGCACGTGGCACACGGGAGGAAAGGAATGTAGCATCCTGGAAGGGAAATGTGCCCTCTCCCTGCGCCTCTGCACTGCGCCCTCAGGGCAACCTTGGGTTTCGTTTTTTGTTTTTTTTTTTTTAAATTTTTTTTTCCTCTCTTAATTGTCCTTTTCTGGCAAGAGGAATATATTCTTTACTCCCTTTATTCCCTCCTCTCTTACTTCAGACTCTGCCTGTACATCTTGGTGATCTAAGCCCTTGGGTTTTCCACTGTGGTCTGTTAATACACAAGAGGGGGGAAGTGGGGGTGGTGGAGCGTTACACATGACTTCCTAACTTTAAAACAAAGTTTGCCTGAACAGTCTCATAAGTCTTTGTTTGTTTGTTTGTTTGTTTGTTGTTTTGTTTTTCGAGACAGGGTTTCTCTGTAGATTTTGGGACCTGTCCTGGAACTTGGCTTTGTAGACCAGGCTGGCCTCAAACTCATACAGATGTGCCTGCCTCTGCTTCCTGTGTGCTGGGATTAAAGGTGTGCGCCACCACCACCTGGTTCTTAAGTCTTTAATATGCATTGTTTAGAACGTGTGTTTGCCCATGAGGTTTATAGTCATATACTTTTGTTGCCAAGAAGCGGTCTTTGTGTGTACTGAGCCTGTGCCTGGGTTCCATCTTCTGTGAGTCAGCGCCATGTAAGCTAGGTCCTCCGGCAATCGGTGTTTAGCTGGTAGTGATCTTGCCCATGAGATTGGTGCCATGTGATTGGTTGGTGTTCTGCTTGTAGTGATTTCACCCATAAGATTGTCTCAACTTTTGCTTTTGGGCCCTGTCTGCCGCCTTTGAAAACTAAACTTATGTCATGTTTATTGTTTTGTTTCTTTTTTTTACCCCTTTCATTGGTAGATGAAGATGATGATTTGATGAGATTTTTCTTTATTTGTTTAGTCTTTCCAAGAAATTTGATAATTTGCCCTGGAAGAGTTACTTATGTAAGCACATGGCTTCTTGATGGTTCTCATCAGATTAGAATTTTAAGTCTCAACTATCAGGTGGTCATTATCTTTTGAAAGAAGTGCTAATCTCAGTTTCAAATCTGTCATGACATGTGTAAGATAATATAAATCCTTTCTTTCCCACTTTGGTTTTGGTCAGTGTTTTATCACAGCAATAGAAAACAATCTAGGACACTAGTCAAAGTAATTGTTTTTGAGAATTTCATATAGGAATATTATATTTATATCATTTCTCCTCCCTCCTCCCTTCAATTCCTCCTGTCTCCACCCCACACTCCCTTTCAAATTCAAGGCCTTTTTTTCCTTAGTTATTTTTGCTACACATGCACAAAAATACCACCTGAAGAATACTATTAGTGCTATTAATTAATTAATTACTGCTATTAATTAATACTAATATTAATTAGTACTATTAATACTATTATGTATATGTTTCCAGGGCTAAAATTTTAATACATACACAGACTTCTTTTGGTTGCTATGGGAATTCATAAACCTTTTGAGTTTGGGTGTTGAGGAGACTTTCAAAGATCATTCAAAGCATAGAAGATGCAGGTAAGGAAGCCAGTAGCAAATGGATTTATGCTGTTCTAGTATGAGCTCTTTGCCCTTTGCTCTTCAGGTCTCCTTACACGTCTAGCAGAGGTCATCCCTTAACTAAATTTCAGAGGGTGTTTTTGTTATTAGTTCCTTCTGTGAAAGATTTCCTGTCTGTCCCTGCACTTGGTACTTGGCCTTCGTTGGACTGGACTGCACTTTTGACCTTGGATTGTCTTCTTTGGGGTAGAATTAACTCTAATCCAGGAGCTCTTCTTTCCTTCTATTGATATGTAAATGATGTTAAGAAGCTGTGTAGTTTCCAGCCAAGATAACTCTGTCTTCTCTCTCCTCTCCTCTGCGAACACAACCCTAAAAGTTTCCTCTTTCTTTCAGGCTTCCTAAATTGCATTTTTTTATACTCATTCTTTGTTTACATGACTTAATTGTCTTCTCTGTGTTACATTTGGTACATACATTTACATTTTTTACACAAATTGTTTTTGTATCCTTTGAAGAGCTTAGCATATAGTTTTCATAACAGTGCTAACTTCATAAACACACTCTAAAAGTGGTACAATCATGACCTTGCCTGGCAGCACTTCTCATAATGTTTCATAATACTTTAGTTCAAATTTGAAAAATTCCATGTATCAGGACAGTTTTCCGGATAATTGGGGTTTTACAGCTTTCTTCTCACTTTGGAATAGCTATGCATGCTTACATTTGTGATTCTCTACCCGTGTTTTTGCTTACTTGTCCTGTGGCACGTGTGATATCAGGGGTGATTATTTATTGGAAGAATCCTGGGGGTCAGGGCTAAGAACTTCAGCTAGCTCTCCTCAGTCAAAGAAACCATGCTTTACACTGTTGGACCACTTGTGCCTGCTCCCTATCCTGGAGCAGATGTTGACTGTAGTTTGCTATTTTTGCTGTGGCATCATTAATTAGGAAGCAGGGTTTGTATCTGTTGATGTGATCAGAATGATGCATTGTTGGTCCAAATGTGCCGGCACCTATAATTCTTATGTAAGACTGATTGACAGGTCTCAGACTCTCATGCGCTTAGAGAATCTGTTTTCTATATTTGAGCACAGTGTTTTCAGTGATAAGAGATGTGTCAAATGTTGCGATTTACTTAAATGGAAAACATTTGAACTTTTGATAAATGATGCTGAGGAAACTCTCATTTCCAATTTTCTACATTAAATATAATCTTAAGTTTGTGGATTAGGTGCGGGTACCTTGATAACTTTGTGGTGCTCATGCATCTAAGTGAGTAAGAAAATTCATTTGGTATCCAGCCTGCTTGTCTAATTTAGAGTCAAGTGTAGAGCGAGGGATGCTGGAATATCTGACCCTTTTGTGGTCAGTGTGTTTGGGTAGATATCACTTCAGCAGCTAGATTTTAATAGTTTCTTCACAGAAGGAAATATGCTGGAACTTTGCCTGTTTCTAAGTTGAGGTTGAAGTAATTTTAACTTTCCAAAACATGCCGGTGCTGTGAGATGGGCAGTAGCCTGGAGCTTAGCTGCCTGAGACCCGGGGATTATTTACTTCTGCAGACAGAGCACTGTCAGCCTGGTTCTTTCTTTGGGGCTCAGTCATTTATTTCAATGAAAGAGAGATTATGAGCAAGGTGAGACTCAGGAGCAGCAATCACATTTGCAAGAGAGAGACTGAGAACCCATGGAAGCTGGAATGGGGGAGATTTGAGCTTTGGGTGCATGGGTTTCGGGTTGTCACAGTTGAGCTAGACAGGGTGATAGATTCTTCTTCGAAACAGGGAATCACCAGGCTAAGGACTGGTTATCAGAAGGTGTTCATTAAGCATTTATGTATCCTTTGGCATCGTGAGAACAGAAGGGTGGGCTGCAGAGGATAGGTATGTAATAGTTACAAAGACTTTTGGCAGGGCTAGCCAATAGACATCAAGAAGAGAGTGCTGGGATTCAAGAGATTGTCTCTGCAAGGCCTTGAAGTTGAGACAGTTGGGCAATGAAGTGAAACCAGGAGAGTAATGGTAGATCAGGTCTGCTTAGATAGTTCAACAGCGTTTTTACCTTGAGTTTTATTTAGAATACACTTTTTAATATCTTGGAACCCTGACAGAATATGTCTCAAAATAATTGTATATACCTCCTTCTTAATCTGTTTTTCTGATTGAATAGATTTCTTTTTGTAGCACCCTCCCTCTTTTGGAAATTATTTATTTGGCAATAATTCATAATTATCTTTTATCTAATTGACTTGTATATTAATTAGAACAGATAAACACTTGAAGAATATTTTCCCCCATCTCTCCATATGAAAACTTCTATAACATTCTCATCACTTGATTTTTTTTATATTTATTCATTTATTATGTATACAATATTCTGTCTCTGTGTATGCCTGAAGGCCAGAAGAGGGCACCAGACCTCATTACAGATGGTTGTGAGCCACCATGTGGTTGCTGGGAATTGAACTCAGGACCTTTGGAAGAGCAGGCAATGCTCTTAACCTCTGAGCCATCTCTCCAGCCCATCACTTGATGTTTTATTTCATACTAATAAGATGGTATCATAGCTTCGAGGAACACTATTAATCTTAACTCTTTAGCGTTCTGTTTCATTGAAAGGAACAAAAACAACACATTAAAGCTTAGTAAAATTGGATAACCCATGTAATTAAAATAACTACCAAAATGGCTACAGTTACAAAGAGTAGCCATGTCAAGTGTAGAGGATGTGGAAGAGCTGACCCTTCTGTCTTCCCCTCTGCTCCTCCCCTCTTCTCTTCCCTTGTAGTGTTAGGGATCAAACACAGGGCCTTATGTTTTCTGAGAAGGTGCTCTGATTGTAAGCTATAGCCCTAGATGGATGTGGAACTCGATGGCACTGATGCAAACATAACAGGCAGTGGGGAAGTTTTTAGGAAATTAGATCCAAAGCCCTGTATGCCCAGGTTTCTAGACGCGGAGATGAAAACAAGTGTGCATAGAGAGACATGTGTCAATAGTCATGAGGATATTTTTGTAATACATCCCAGCTGTAGACAGTCTCTGTTGTCTGTTTACAGGTGAATGGGTAAACAAAGTTCCTTCCTATAGTTGATTGCATTTTAAAGAAAAAGAGGGGATCCATTTGTTGTTATTTGAAGTTGTCAGTGTTCTGCACACATTTCCAGTGATGCTGAACCTAGGGTACAACTGTGATAAATATCCTTGTGTGGGTAGTGGTCTTTTGAATATGCTCTGTATGGTGAGAGGACCTAGCCAGATGTAACAGGTTTCTGTTACAAGTATTCGTATGCCATGTTATACCCTGTTATACCCGCCAGTGTAGTTTAGCAATATGTTTTTGTTGTTACTTCTGGTCACCAGCATAAGCCATTTTAATGCAAAACCTCTTTGCCATTTAGATTTCTAGAAAATGGCAAATATATTGATTTAGTCTCTATTCTTTCTGTTTACTAATAAGGCTGTTTACTCTTGGGTGATGCATGTATTTTGTTAGTATATATGTAAAGTTCCAAGTTGAGTTGCACTTAAAAAGTTGATTGTTTTCAGGTAAAAAACAAAGCATCAAGAAAGCAGCTCTTCATTAGGTTGAGTCATACAATGACTCAGAATCAGATCTATTACTGGAAGTCAACAGTAAATTAGGGATATGTCTACTTTTATATTATCTTGATATTTTAAATATGAGCTTTATTGGTTTAAATGACATATGCTTTGATTCTTACATTTTAAAAAGGATATAATATGTTTGTGCCATGTTTAACATACATATTATTCTGTAAATTGTTGCCTGCATTATGACTTGAAAAGTGGTTGAGTGGTTAAGAGCACTTGCTACTCTTGTAGAGGAAATAAATTTGTTTCCCAGCAACCACAAGGGAAGTTTAGAACCACGTACCTGTAACTCCAGCTCCAGGGATGCTGACTCCCTCTTTTGGCCTCTGCAGGCATCTCCCTGTACACACTGGCACACAGACACACAAATAAAATAGTAAATCTTTAGCAGAGTGGCATGTATCTTCTAGTATGTGGTTCATGTTTAAATTTCTCAATTATTGCCATTTCAGTTCATATATTTTTAATGGAGTAAATATGTATTAGTTTTCCCATTTATAGTTTTTGTGTATTTCTTCATCTTCAAACTGTTCCACAATCATATCTCAGCTTTATATAACAGTTTGGGGATTGTTTGAGCTAATGCATGGTTAAATGATAGATATCAGGAGGTGAATCAAGTGGAGTGACTTAACTGCAGGCATTTTTATACTTCTTGAAGAATATGTTAGTTTACTCATGTAGTTGGACTTAATCATGTTATTGTACATAAGACTGAGAAAAAGGGAAGGAAGAAGGACAAGGAAAAGGAAAAGTGGCCTCTGTAGTGCCCATACTGACATCAACTCTACTAGCTGCTCCATTAGGTCCTATGTGTATTTGGGAGGGGCTGATTTTTCTTATGTGGTCAAATAGAGCTTGGTAGTAAGAGATGTGAACTCTGTCCAGGGAAGGTCTGGTGAGGTGACTGAAGAAGTTTCTTTCTAATGCAGAGAGGCTGCAGCTTCATTTCTAGTGTACCTCTTCCTGTTGAGAGATCATCGTCCACTTGGGAAATGACCTGCTGGGACTCTGTATTTGTACTGAGCATTATAGAAATAGGTTTTGTGGGGAAAGTCCAGCTGAACTTGTGAATTGTGAGATGCTATTTCTTTATCAGATACTGGAAAAGTAAATTAGGCAATGCTCACTTTGGTTAATGATTGGTTATGTAAACTGTTTGTATTGTTTATCATTTTTAGTTAAGTGTTTTTTTTTTTTTACTGACTCTTAAATAGAAGGGTGTAACCTCTTGAATGTTTGGCATTTAGCATTGCCGCTGCAGAGTTGAAAAATGAATATGAGAACCAGGAGAACACCTTTATTGCTAGTGGATTTTCCCTTTGTCGATGATAGTATCATTGTTTTGTATAGTGGGGGAAAAACAGGAATGTCTGTGGGCCCTTAAGATGCTCATGCCATTGTAAAGTGGGTCATGGACAGGCATCTGGGCATTGTTTGGCTCTTGTGTGTATTTGGGGCTGGCAGGGTCTCATGCACATTATGCCAGCTTTGAACTTCGTTTGTCATCAAAGATGTCTTTGAACTTGTTTGCTCTTCTTCAGCCAATGTATAGCAGGGACTTAGAGTAGCAGTGCAAGGGTGGAGAAAAGGGCCTGTTTTAAAGGACAGTAGCATGCTCTTTATCCTTCCATATTTATATAGGTCAAGGATGGCAACTCGTTTCTAGTGCCGTACTCTTATTACAACACATGACTCCACTGAATTGTTCTTGGAAAAGAGGAAAACTGTGGATGGGGCTGTATAGTGTTACCCATCGTATAGATTAGCTGTCAAGGGAACATGGTCAGCTCCACAACACTATGTCCACCTCTCTCCATATGCATCTGGACATTAAAACTAACTTCTGTTTCTTTTCTTTTTTCTTTTTGGTTTTTTTGAGACAGAATTTCTCTTTGTTAGCCCTGACTGTCCTGGAACCTGCCCTATAGACCAGGCTGGCTTTGAACTCATAGAAATCCGCCTGCTTCTGCCTCCCAAGTGTTGGGATTAAAGGCGTGTACCACCATCCCCAGCCAATTTCTGTTTATATCTATGCAAACTTATTGTTTAAAGTAACACAGATCATCTGGATTGTGTGGTGTATGCAGATGTTACCACTGCAGGTTCCTGTTGGAGTTGAAGAAATGGCACCATGCTTTCTGCACTGAATTCTGGTGCCATAGGCCAGCAGCACTATTGTCAATAAAGGGCCTGCTAAAGGCCTTTTAATAAGACAGCAAATGTTCTTTTCCCCTGGGATCTAGTGGGCCTATAAGGTAAAGTCTCTCTTTCTCTCTTTTTATATAATTGCTGAAGAAGAAAAAATAATCTCCTTTTGCCTAATTGCAAAGAGTATTCTTTTTTCTGCTGCTGGTTAGCATCATCAGAAGACTCCGTTCTTTTCTATGCCTCAGTGTTTACTTCTGTCTCTGACATTTATCCCTGTCATTTGCCCCATTGTTCTCTGTCCAATCTCTGAGGCTTCCTTTATCTTGTTCTCCCCTTCACTGGTTCTTCAGATTGTCACCAGCCTTGTTCAGACCTTTATTGAATCTCACATGGTTATTGCAGTAAAGCCCAACTGATCTCCCTGTCTCATGTCTCTGCAAATCCGTCCTTCACACAGCTGCCCAAGTAATCTTCCCAGAGTGATGCTGGACTTTCATTACAGCAAGCAAGTGGCTCCCAGATTCAGTGGAATCCAGCTGCCCTTCTGGATAGCATGCAGGACTTGCAGTTGGCCTTCACAATGTTCTCCTGAATTGTAGTCCATACTATAGCTGGCGCTAGGTAGAATGTGCTTGCCTCTTGTTGCTCATGGAAATGGTGACCCATCGTCTCTGTGACATTGCCTTTAATGTTTATAGGCAGAAGAATATGTATTTGATATTCATTTAATAATTACTTCTTGTTCCTTGTGCGAACATTCTCAAAATTTGCCAGCGAAGTAATGACAGGTATTCATAGTGCAGTCCCCACTCCGGACCAGCTGGTCTGAAGTTATGAGGATCTGGAAAGTAATGCGTTAGATTATTGCGGAGAGGCTGGGATCACAGCCTCCTCAGGGGCCGACCTGGTTTGTTCACCCTCCTCCCCCTACCGTCCTTTTTAAATTCTGCTTGTGTCTTATAGGGAGTTTAGTAATAGTTAAGCTTGTTTTATTAAACCAAGCCATTAACAATTTGATTTTCTTACAACTTGTTTATAACAGTGTGGTGACAGCTTTCCCTTTTCTGTTATTCTTACATGTTTTTGGTGGCTTTGTGTATGAACAAGGAAAGTATTTGCTCAATTAAAATTTTTTCATCATACTTTACATATTATATGTTGCCATTAAAAACTGAGTAGTATTTCATTTCAGTTTATCTGTGTTTGGAATAAATGCTTAACTGTTTATCCTTTTAACACAGTGGCTTTCTAGTAATAAAGATCACTTCATAATGACCTCAGGACCAATGCACATTTGGCGTGTTCTCAGCAATTCTTTATTGGCAGAGTGACTGCCAGGAAGAAAAGCTTTTATTTGTTTCTTACACAGCTGCCTGACTCACTTGCCTTCTATAGCAGGGCCTTTTGATCTCTTTCTTATCTCAGATGTACTGTTGCTGACAACATTTGAGGTACCATGGTGAAACTAGAATCAGCTTATCCAAGATGTTCATCTGAGTCGTTAGGAAATTTAATATTGTCTCAGAGCAGTATGGTGAAGATGTGGACCCTGTAGACTCTGGGAAGATAGGCTCCAGGTCTGGACTTGCTGTTCATCTGTCTGTGGCAGAGGCGAATGCAGGGTAGGTCTCAAGCTGAATGGCCTGCCAAGCTTCATAGTTTAATAAGGTCAAGGCCCTTTGCTTTGTTCGTTACTGTGGACTTTTCTGTTCCTTCTTGAAGCAATCTGTATCCAGATGGTGAATGTCTGTCTAGCTTATGGGTAAAAGAAGGAAAAGAATGCAGTTCTGTATGAACATATAGCTAGAAAACCCAGATTGGATTGGAAAGAACCAAAGACTTCCCTAAAAAAGTGGTGTCATAGCCCAGATGGGAAGCTGCAGCAGGAAAAGTGTGCAGAGACTGTGGGTGTAAGGTTACTTACTGTCTGGTGTTGTGTGAAAGGCAGCCTTCTACTGCTGTTCCTGGATGCAGCAGACATAAGCAGAAGATGAAGCTTCACACGAAAAGGTCTAGGAATCAGCAGTACATGACTTTCTTAGAGGGCAATCCCCTCCAAATCCTCACTGTTCTTTTAAAGGTTGTTAGGGTTTAGACAAGGAACATCCATCTAATAAGTCTTCTGCAGGTGAAAAGCTGCTCTGCGCCCCAGCTCTGCAGAGGTTGCAGTGTCCCGGCAGTGCAGAGCAGCAAGGTCTGAGCCTTTTCCCAGTCAGACGTGCTCACAAGGCTCTTTGTCTTGAACACTGGGTAGAGGCAGCAACCTAAGGCGTTAGGGGCCAGGGAAGCTATTAAAGGTGGTAGCCTGTGACCTTCCAAGTTTACAGCACCCACATCAAGTCCTGTGTTCTTATAGGGGATGTGATTAAAACTCTTGAGTAGAAGACATTCTTAAAGCTAAGAAGAGCAGTACTTAAAGCTATTTTACTGCCCGATAAAAAGTTTTTAAGCATTCTTATATATGATAACAACTCAGGGTCAGTAATTAGCTTAAGACAGCAGTGAGGGCTGGGAATGTGGTCAGTGGCAGACTCCTAGTTTTGATCTCAGCACTAGAAAGAAAGAAGAAAGCAATGATATAGTGACATGAGAGGGTAGAGTCACAGTCTTTATTTTTCAGACAAAACAACTTCTTCTTAAAGCCTTTTTCCATTCATCTGATTTCCACATGGATTTTGTTTTTCATGTATATGTAGGATATTAGTTCAAGTCATGGACACTTTTTTAAAAAAAATAAGGTGATTTGATTTTTAAGACAGGACAGGCTTGTCATATTCATTTGTATATTAAAATTAATATACAAATCACTCAAAGATGCCACAGAAGGTGTACATGGGCTTCCCCCCCCCCATCCGCCAGTTCCCAAATAACCAACACAGAGGCTAAATATTAATTATAAGTGCTCGGTTAATAGCTCAGGCTTGTTACTAGTTAACTCTTAAATTTTAAATTAACCTATATTTCTTAACTATGCTTTGCCACATGGCTTGGTACCGTTTCACTTTATAGCGTGCCCATCTTGCTTCTCTCTGCATCTGCTGGCAACTCCAGACTCTGCCCTTGCAGCATTCTCAGTTTGGCTCTCCTGCCTAACCTTATCCTGTTCAGCTATTGGCCAGTCAGCTTCTTTCGTAAACCAATCACAGTGCCATATTCTCACACAGTGTAAAGGAGTATTCCATAGAAGGTGCTGCACAAGCATGAGGACCGGAGTTGGGTCCCAGCACCTATGGAATAGCTGGGTGTAGCCGTGTGTGCCGATAACCTCTGCTCTGGCAAGAACAGGGGCAGGTGGATCCTTTCTGGTCGTTGGTCAGGTGCAGTGAGACCCTATCTCAAAACCTAAGGTGGGAAGTGATAGAGGCAGACACCCAATGCTAATGTCTGCCCATCACATGCAAGAACAAGGGCACCCCTCCATCTGACACATGCACATGCCACACACAGAAGCATGTAAAGAAGAAATAAAACCACATCAGATGTCGTCCTTATTAGACAGCATTTTTACCATGGAAAGGAGAAAATATTTAGGGTTGCCTGGAGACATGTATGTGAACAGTGAACTCTATGCATTTTATTTCCTCTTTATTATTTGCATTAATTGTGTGGTGTTGAGGTTGGTTATGATGAGCTATAAATCCCAGGAGCCACTGGGGGAAAGATTGCTTACAGTTCAGTGGGTTGTGCCGCCTGGGAGCTCTAGGAGGAGCACAGCTGGAGCACAGCTGATGTAACCTTCAGTGAGAGGAGAGGCGTGCTGCCATTCATACTGTTGGGGAGGAGGTGTTGGTGTTCTTGGCTTGTCACTGCTATGTAGTTTCCACTTCAAATTAGCTTTGCTTTAAATAAGTAAGGGCACACTCTGGTTTTTCGAGACAGGGTTTCTCTGTGGTTTTGGAGCCTGTCCTGGAACTAGCTCTTGTAGACCAGGCTGGTCTCGAACTCACAGAGATCCGCCTGCCTCTGCCTCCCAAGTGCTGGGTTTAAAGGCGTGTGCCACCACTGCCCGGCAAGGGCACACTCTTGAAAGTATAAATTGATAGTAGGCAATGAATACTTACTTGGTTATGAAGTAAAAGGAATATTTTAGGTATTATATGAAAATTTAAAATGTAATATACAATGAACCATATCACATTTTATTACTTATCTCTTTTGTTTGTTCAAAATGAAAAATAAATTCTAATAAAGTGGGTTTTTTCTTTTATTTTTTAAGGCCATTGGGATGATTTTGCTACTTTCTAATTTGCTCTCAGTTTGGAAGGAATCTTATTGATAAGCATCTCTTCCATCAGCAGCTTCTCTTCCAGCCCGATTGTCCTCAGCTGCCCATCAGTGTTAGAGAGGTGGACCTCAGAAGCGCATTTCTTGCATATATATCCATTTAACTGAGAAGTTTAGTTAGTATTATGGGATATGATGGCCACAGTGACTGTCAGCTTTGTCAACTAGTCACACCCAATTTGAAACTTTGACACTTGGTTCTTGAAGGGCCACGAGGCTAGCTCTTTCTCTTAAAGTTATTTTGAAGTTTTACCAGTCTCTAAAACTTTTTATTTTAAATTAGGAAAACAACATCACAACAAAATTCATTCTTTCCCTCTTTTCTTTAGACTTTTTTTCCTAAGTGCTCTAGCTCTACCACTACTGGGCAAACCCCCAAAGGACTGTGTGCCTTACACAAAAGCCTACACATCTATCTGTATCATATAATATTACTCAAGCAGAGTAGGAACAGGATATTTTCAACTTCTAATATTTGTTATACATGCTAATTGGAATCTTTGCCCCTTTTCCATTTTTTCATAATGAAAAGTATATATAGTAAATGTCATTAAGTAATTTTTCCTGAACAGAATTTAGTGGGTTCATGATTTCATAGTGTCCTGGTAAACATGTTTGTCAGTAGGACCATAACTAGCCAGAGGCTGTGCTGTTGTTTCTTCTCCCATTCAGCACTGTTGATATTGCTTATTGTCATAAGTTCCAAGTATAGAGTGTGGTTGTTATTACTGACGGAAGGGAAGCAGTGCTTAGCAAGGACGCACAAAGCAGTCCACCTACTATAGTGGTGGGCAAGGTTATGTGTTACAAAGCAGTCAGCCTGCTGTAGTTTCTGACTGTTTCATCCTCTGCGCTTCTTGGGGAGAGCACCTGGCATTAGAAGCAGGCATGGCTGCCAGTTGCCCAGGTATCCATGAGTGATTTCAGGGACAAGAGGTTGAACAGTGAATGTGTGGCTTTCTTTCCTCAAGTGCCAGCTGGATCCTTTATATCTTCTCTTTGGCCTTTACTGATCCTGTATTTCTTTGGAGCTTTTCTGGAGATGTTCACAAAATACCTCACTTCAAGATTGTTTGCAGTTAAATGTATTCCCCACCTTGGAACAAAGAAGGCTTTACTGCTTCAGATGCAGTCTGGTGGCACCTGGATTTGCAGTTTTATCACTAAAGGTTGTGTCCTTCTGGCTTTAAGTAAGTCAGTGAGAAAATAAATGCAGTTTTTGTTCTGTGATTTGTAGACTTATGGCCAGGTCTGCTTTCCTTGGCTCGTGAAGTCCAGATAAATGCCTTCTATTCCCCCGGGACTTACCACCAGTAAAACACACAGTGAGACCAGCTTTTCCCAACTATCGAAGTCTTGGGAGCTGTGAACTCCCCAGATCCTGAATTTCTTGTAAACAACTTGTTTTCCTCTACTCTGAGACAGCTTGCAGCTGCTCTGAGCAGAAGACTCACAGGAGTTCCTGATGGCAGGATTTCTGGTGGGTTTGGCTGGGGCATGGCTATCCCTATATAAGCTGCCACTGGACACAATAAAGGGGGCATTCTTGGAGCATTCCTGTTTCAAGGATGACCCGTGTCTCTGTCTGTGTGTCTTTGTGCGTTTCAATCTCCAGCCCCTTGCCCGGTTCACGAACTATATGGTAGCATATAGAGCGCAGATGGGCGTGGTGCGCCGCATGGAGGTAGGGGCATTTGCTTTTCTCACGTGAAATGCGAGTGCGACCTTCTCAGTAGATGTGACTAAGGGGCAGTAAACTGCCCTGGAAACCATGCTGGTGTTGGGTTCTAGCCAGTGCATCTCTGAGAGCAGGAGGAGGGCCTGTCTTCTTTTCCTATTAATTCCACTCAGTGACTGTGGGGATGCAGCATTTGTAAAGGGATCAATTATCCATCTGTTAGTCAGAGGAGCCTTACAAATTATACATTAGCAGATTGATTTCTTAAGCTCACTGTTGGGGGACGGGTAGCGTAAGGTGGGGTGATGAGGAGTGTCTAGGGAATCAGTTGCCACTAAGAACACCATTAAAAGCAGCTTTTTAAAATGACCACGGATTTATTCCTAATTGAAGACCTGGCATAATCCATACTAAGTGTATTCATTTCAAGTATTTTACGTTAGGTAATTGATTGTCCCATGAGGTGTACTTGTTAGTAATTTTGCCTTTTCTTTAAGAACTTGGCACCACATGTAGTGAACTTAGATTTAGAAGGTGTGTGCTGGTCCTTGCCCCCTCCTGTTTATTTGAACTTCTTCTTTTTTTTTCATTCCATTAAGGAAACATTTTTGTATGTTCTATAGTGTCAGCTTGACTTTATTGATTTTTGAACAAACTCAGTCATATTGTCCAAAATTCCAAACGTGTCTCCATTAGGAATAAGGTCGTAGTTAATGGAGAGCACAGCTGAGTCCATTTCTCTCCAGACTGTTTTCCTTTGCTCTTTCTTCTTTTTCTGTGATTATTCCAGCATCCCATCTTTTAAAACATGTCCCCAGATATGTTTTTAGATATGACTCTTCCTTTCCTCAGCTCTTAAATAAAAGGGAAAAAATTCCCCCATTCTGGATAAATACAGGGTCTTGTGCCTGAAGGTCTTGGCCTGAGAGTGTGGGCATTGGCGGCCTTTTTGTTTTGCTGTTTGCAGTGTGTGGAACTGACACAGAATGCCTGACCTTTGTTCCTGTGTGAGAGGAATGATGATGGATGGCATGCCAGGTACAGGCCGTTTACAGACATTTGTAGCTCACTTGTTTGTTGTTTCCAGAATGTTACAGGATTGTTGTGCAAATGCTAATGGAACTAGTGATCACAAACATAAACCATGTGTGGTAGTTCCTTTCTTGTGTGATACTGGTGAAAGCTAATGATGCTTAGTTTCTGTTGTTTTAAATTAATCAGCTTCCTAGCTAGCCAGGTTTTAAAGATATTTATCTCTGCTTATGAACATACTAACTACTTTTAGAAAATTTGCAAAGTATAGAAAGGTGAGACTTAGTAATATCTCTTGTGTATGTATGTGTGGTGTAAATGGATGTGTATGTTTGCATGTGTAAGGGTGCATGTGTGTCCCTGCTGCACATGCGTATGTGTGCACAAACACTCGAGGCCTCAGGATGACGTCCTAAGTCCTCTTTGATTTCTCTCCACCTTATTTATTCAGGAGGAGTCTCTCAGTTGAACCTATTGCTCACTGATAATCTTAGTTTGGCTAGTCACCCTGCTCGAGTCATGTCCCTGCTTTCCTAAGCACTGGGAATTTCAGGTGGGCTGCTATGTCCACACAGTATTTATGTAGGCGCTAGGGATCTAAACTTTGGTTATCAGACAACCTTTTTTATCCATCTTTCAGGTTTTTACATTTAATGATGTTGTTAAAAAAAAAACAAAACCCAGATATATCCAGTCCTACTCTTTGGGAATTTCTGCCTCTGATTATATAAATAATAAGCAAATGAAAATGGTAACCAGATATTGATATTTAAGAGTACATTTTCCAGGCTACCATGTCTGCTCATCACTTCTTTGGTGAGTAGATAAGGGCTTACCAAGTATGATCATTTATTAAGGGTACAATGGTTAGTGTTAATTAACAGCTTGACAAAATTGAGACCCACCTAGGAGATGGCTTCTGGACATGTCTGTGGGACATTATGTTGGTTGTGTTAATTAAAGTGAGTAGGCCTTCCCTCCATGGGTGGTTCCATTCCCCAGCAGGAATCTTGGACAATAAAAGTCGCGGAGCAGCAGAACTCAATTTTGTTCTCTGCTTCTGTGAACACAATGTGAGCAGCTACTTGAGTCTGTTGTTTTGATTTCCCCACCATGAGGAACTGTACCTGGAGCTGTAAGCTAAAACAAGCCCTTTATTCCTTAAGTTGCTTTTGTCCGTGTGTTTTATCCTAGCAATGGGGGAAATATTAAAAATAAAAATTCCTAAGAAAAACAGAAGGGATCCATGTCAAAAATCAAATAAAGGTCAAAAGCTACAGCCTGGGACAGCTGCAGAAGGGGAACTTCCATTGTCTTGAGATTGTATGTGACACCCTCCTGCCATAGGTGTCAGCTGACCAAGAAAGGTCACTGTATCTACTTGTTGGATGTGGCAGCATCCCCAGCAGCAAGGGAGGCTGTTCCCCTGCTCTATTAGTCCTTATCAGCTGCGATGCTCATAGCCTCCCAGAAGCCAGTACAAATGTCAGACAGCTTTTGAATGAAGCCAAATCCTTTCTACATGATACTTAAAAATATTTATTTTAGCATTTATCATTTCTTAGACTACTTGCTTCTTTTTCTTTATTTTTTATTGAAAAAAAAATTTCCGCCTCCTCCCAGCCTCCTATTTCCCTCCCTCTCTCCTCCTGCCCCTCTCCCCCTCCTCTCCCCCTCCCTCTCCAGTCCAAAGAGCAGTCAGGGTTCCCTACCCTGTGGAAAGTCCAAGGTCCTCCCCCCTCCGTCCATGTCTAGGAAGGTGAGCATCCAAACTGGCTAGGCTCCCACAAAGCCAGAACATGAAGTAGGATCAAACCCCAGTGCCATTGTCCTTGGCTTCTCATCAGCCCTCATTGTCCGCCATGTTCAGAGAGTCCGGTTTTATCCCATGCTTTTTCAGTCACAGTCCAGCTGGCCTTGGTGAGCTCCCAATAGATCAGCTCCACTGTCTCAGTGGGTGACTACTTGCTTATAGCACAAGTTCAAATGGGTCTTAATAATAAAAGCCCGAGTCAGATATTGGGGAAAATGCTGAGAGATCAGAGAGGCAAGGAGCAAGCACAGCCACACTTTACCTCGCAAAATTCCCAGCCGAAAAGAGACTGAGTTCCTGTTTCCTCCTGCCTTATCTCTACTTCTTTCTGCCCAGCCATATCATTTCCTAGCCTTCTCTACAGACCTTCAGACCTCTATAGTTTGCTAGTGGGTAGCTCCGCCCTCTGGTCTTTAGGCAAGCTTTATTTGTACAAACAAGAAATCACCAAACTTCTAGAAATTTAAATAGTTTCCATTTCTCGGTCTTATGCATGAGATAACTGCCATAAAAAACACCTTTTCTTGGTTCAAGTAAAAATATATATTTTAAATAATTCCAGTACATATTCTCAAATACCTTTTGAGAATCAAATTTGGATTGTGATTTTTGTAAGTGTCTTTGACCAACTAGGTACTTAAAAATTCAGTGCTGCTTCCCTATGTAAACACCACTGCTTGAGCTCTCGGGTGTACATTTGTCATGAGGAAGGTTAATAGTCCTTAACCTTTCATTCGTAGTATTTCCTTTGCGAGTTGACTGTTTGCTTTTGATTTCGGTGAATCAAAATTTCACATTTTTTTCAAAGAACATTCTAAAGAAAACTTCAGATGCAATAAGCTACAAACCTTTTTCAGTGTGTATGATAATAAACATCCCTAACCTGCAATAAAGTCTTTTAAATTATTTTGAAAGTTTTGATTTCATAGTAAGAAAACAGTTCTGGACTCTTGCTTGTAGAGTTTAAGATTGTAGTTTTTTCTTGGTAGATTTCCTAGCTTTTCTCTCCCAGTTTCATTTTAAGTTACCCAAGAACTATCAAACAAGCCGATACTTTTCCAGTTGATTTTTCATAGAAGCATAGTTCAAGTATTGTTTAAAGGCATTCACTAAGAAATTAAGTGTTGTGGAATAATTTTTTTGTACACTGTAAAGGTGTGTCTTTGCCAAGGTACCCAGCAATGATCTGTGACCCACAGGTTGAAAAGCACTGGTCTAAACGTTAGATTGGGAATTGCGGAAGCAAGTCACAAAATGTAAACTGTGCACTGTTTGAGCATGATGACTCCATGCTGTCTACCTGGAGCATTAGCCAGCCCTTACCATATCACGTATTTCATGACCTACATGTTAGCTGCTTAGTAGTCATTTCGGCTGTCAGATGAACCATCTCCCCCTTGTTTGTATATAGGGTTCAGTACTGTTAGTACATTTAGGCATCCTCTGGGCATTTGGAAAACATTCTGTATGGATGAGGGGACCTCTGTGACATCCTTGCCATCCTTAGATTTAAAACAGAATGAAATGTGAGTTTATTAAGAGAGAGAGAGAAAGAGAGAGAGAGAAAGAGAGAGAGAAAATAATCATTATAATTACATATTTACTTGGTTTTGGTTTGTAGAAAATGCCAATAAGGAAAATACTTCATTATGTAATTAATGGATGAATAATTATAATTATTGAGCAATGCAGTAATATGTTGGGAAATTAAAGTAAACAGTCTTCTTTTTAGGCATAAAATGAAAAGTAGTGAGAAATTAGTAAAATAGAAAACATTTAAAATCCACATCAAATTGCAGGGAGCATTGTGACTTTTTCTGGGGCATCAACAGCAAAGGCGCCATTCCAGTGCGGTCCAGCCTGGTGGGCCAATGAATTGATGTGGCTACAATAGGGTCATAGGTTACTCAAAGGTGGCCCCCTCACGGAGAAGATCACCTCTTCCTGGTGAGGATGCACAGATGCTGCATCCCTGAAGTCCCTTGTCCAGCTGACAGGCAGCTTGGCCCATGAAAGTGGATCTTGGAAATCTGTTGACACCTTGAGCTTTCCGACCCTTGCAGTTTTCCTTGGCACCTTCATATTATGGGCCTTCCCTGGGAGAAGTGTTGCAGTTCAGAGGAAAAGGCAGCACAGCTCTAGTATTGCTGCTCTGGAACTGTCAGTACAACTGGTAAACATCTGCCGTGGATAACCAAAGGAAAATGGCAAAAATAAACACGAAAGGAAAAGGAAAGACAAACTTTGAAGTAACCCACCAAATATGATGATCCCAGACATTTTTAAACACCTTTTAAAATCTAACTAGAAAAATTGAGTGCTTATCTTTTAAAGTTTGGAGAATAATGTGTGGTAGATGTGTATGGAGATGGCATGATGACGCCCGTTACTTTTATTCCAACCTAAAAATTAGCAATAAAAGGAAAAGTATGGGAATTATGTAATGAAATAGTCACAGAGTAAGCATAGCTACCAGTCCATGGGAATGGATTATGTGACACTTCCTCAAAACTTTCTTTTCACTGCTCTGCCCTTTATAGTAGTGAAGGTTTCGCTCTATGCTTTCTTCCATTATCCTCTTGATACAATTTTTTTCTGTTATATATTTTATAAATGAGGTTGGATTGTGTGTTAGGAGTAAAGAAGAGATGCTTACTATCAAGGCTTGTCCTAGAATATAACAGCACTCTAAGAGGAAAAACATAAAGCTTTTTCAGAGACATTTATGTACACTTAAGTGGAGGAAGGCTTCTCCTGGAGACATGTATCATGTGGAGACACACTTCTCATGGAGAGATGGCGTCTCATAAGGGGGCATGCTTCATGTGAAGAGATTTCATATGGGGCAGTGTCTCATACTGTGACATGCTTCATGTGGAGACATAGACTCCTCATATAGAAAAATGGATCATGTTCTTGGATTAGGAGAATCAGCACCATGAAGATAACAGAAAGCCTCTGATCATGGTAGGATATTCCTGCTAGTCATATGTAATATTCTTCATGAGGCTGAGGAGGTTTCTTCTCCACTAAAGCTTTTTTTTTTTTTCATGAATGGATGTTGAGTTTTGTTAGACAATTTCTACATCTGTTGAAATGGTTCTATAATTGTTTTCTTTTACTAATATATAAAATTGTGTTGCATCATTTCTATGTTAAACCAGAGTTGCATTTTTTTCTTTTGGGAATACACTTGTCTTTAATGTATATGCTGGCTTTGCTATAATTTCTTCAGGGTTTTCCATTTAGATCCATGATTGTACTTTCCCCATGATGTACTTGCTAATTTTGTTACTGGGGGTTTGTACAGGCCAAGTAAAGTAAGTTGAGAAGTATTTTCTTATTCTGATCTTTGGAGGTATTTATACAATTATAGTTTTTCATTCTTCAAAGAATCATGAAATTAATATGTAAGCTAGCGAACATGCAGCTGATGATGGGGTAAATGAGAAGTGTCAAGTGCCAAGGAGAAGAGAAGCTGTAGAAATGGCAGGACAAGTGCTTGAGAGAAGTCAAGGGCAATATAGGAAGTTCTGACTGGCCTGTCTTACCAAGATGCCAGGACATGCTATATGCAGATTTACTAATGAAATCAATGTGGAACTGATAGGAACATGGCTGGAGAGAACTCACTTAAAATCTCAGAAAGTTGTCTCTGTATAGAAATAGCTACAGTATTGGTATGGGAGAATTGTCTGTATTCTGCCAATCATGTTTTAAATAAATGCTGATTGGCCAGGCAGGAAGTATAGGTGGGTCAACCAGACAGGAAGTAGAGGTGGGGCGGTGAGAACAGGAGAATTGTAAGCTCCCTCTGCAGTTCTGCCCAGACCACCGGAGAGCAAGATGTGAGCTGCCCCACTGAGAAAGGTACCAAGCCATGTGGCTAACATAGATAAGAATAATGGGTTAATATAAGCTACAAGAGCTAATAAGTAGCCTGAGCTAATGGGACCAATCAGTTTTATAGCTTATGGAGATCTCTGATTTTCTTTGGGACTTGCTAGCTGTGGGGAACTGGGCAAGACATAAACTCCAATGAGCAGGCCCTCATGTTACACAGTATGGTAAGCACATTTTTCTTTGGGAATAGAAGGACAAATTATTTCATACCTGGGGCTAGCTCAACTGGTACCTTTTTTGCAGGAAAATAAAATGATTTCTGAAATGACTCAAGGTAATGATACAATGAATAAAGCAGTAACCATCTTGAAGAGAAAAAAAAAATCACATGTGGGTGCTTGGAAGCAAACCTGAGTGCTCTGAAAGCATTATGACCTCTTAATCCCTGAGCCATCATCATCACTCAAGCTCCAAGAAATATCTTAATAGAAAAAAATGTGAAAAGGATTTAAATAAGTACTTCATAGAGATCAGCTAAATTGCCCAGTAGACTAAAGGGAAAGACTTAAGTTTATTTGTAGTCAGGGGATTGAATCAACGACTATTGGAAAGTTTTAAGGTATTTGTTGCTAATAGGCTGTCGGTTACCTTGTAGGTGTTATTTTTTTTTTCCTTGTAATATGGTACAGTTTCTGTTAGGTGTGTCATGGTAAATTTGGTTGATCTGCTCTCGAGATACCATTGGATTCATTAGCTAGGTAGTAGGCCTTGGATCACACAGAAAAACTGAAGCTTCATTTTTCCTTATGTGAAACGGAGACACCTCTCCTTAGCTCACCACTTTCTTCAAAAATTGGGTATCTAATAAAGCATAGACCCCATTTTGGGGATTGGTAAGCGTGATTCAGGGACTACTTAGGCCATGGCCCTTTTCGTAACAAAAATCTGGGAGTAGAGTATACCAAACTTGGCACTATATGGAATGAAGATCTAGTTCTGATTTATAACTTGCAGTAAAGGTCTTATAATAGAGTCTTGGCATTGGTTGCGTTCAGTACTTAGATTTAGTTTTAGAGGTGTCAGATACACTGTCCCCTGGAATTTTCCATAATGGGAAGATATGGTGACCACATTTCAGTACAGTCATGTATGGTTTTCAAATCTTTGATATGCATTACTATGATTTAAGAACTGAAATTCTAATTTTATTTATTTTTCAGTAATATAATCTTGATGTTTTTATTATAACCCTTGCCTTTTTAATGGCTGAGCCATCTCGCTGGCCCCAAATATTATTTCTTTGGTCACTTGTGGACAGTGCTCTATTCATAAGAGGAAGAAAAAGTAGACCACACCCACCCATGGTTGGCTGTCGTAACAGATGCCTAAAGTTAAAGTATAATATAGCTTATACTTGCCAAGTATAAAATGGATATAAAATGTTTAATGAAAGATCTGAATGGAAGATGAGCAACTTGAGGAATTGCTTATCCCCAAAATGCTATGGGGCTGACATTCTGGCTGGTGCTCAGCCCTGTAGCCATGCTGTCTGCTCAGTGCTTTCCCAGGGCAGCCTTTCTTTGTCTTAGCATTTTCCTTACCGACCGTGCAGCCCTTCTCCTCGTCAGCCCTTTCTCACAGTTGTGCACTCTGAGTCTCCTCTTATTCCTGCTGTGGGTCTTTAGCATGGGTGTCAGTTCATTCTCCTCTACAGTGGACCACCTGTCTTCAGTGACCTTTTCCTTGCCTAACATGCTGGAAACTTTTAGAACTAGCTGAGTTTTCTTGGACTGCATTTCAGAGTGTTGCGTGGTGATTTAGGGGTCCAGATGTGAAAGGATTCTGTAGCCAGATTGCTTGGGAACTTGTCTCAGCCATCAGTCCAGTATGTAGCCTTTGTAAAGTGTGGGGATCTTGTTGTGCCCTGACCTTTCCTTAATGACGACGAGATACTTTCCTGTTGAAGAGTCAGCACTTGTTTTGTGCATTTCCCTTTATCTCATCAACAAGGCAAATGGGGTAATTTTAAACTCTACATGTGTTCTTTTGTTGTTAACTGCTATGGACTCACTCTATTTCCTGGTTTGCTGCAATGAGCTTTGGGGAAGGTACTTGGAACTTGTCATTATTTAGGAATGAAAGGAAAAGCTATTGTGTGATGCTGCCAGTGGTCACTGAGTTTTGACTTTATTAGAAAAGCCTCTGTGTAAATATTTTAGTAAGTAAACAATTAGCTACATAGAGATTTAAAATGCAATTGTAATTTAATTTTTGGAAAAGAAACTAAATTTGAAATTATGTAAAAGGAGAAGGGATGCAAAATTAATTAATGTGATGTAGGCTATGGTTTTCCTGAATAGAGTAAAAATGAAATGTTAATCTGGTTATTCATTAGGGAAGAAACAGATTGATTAAGCCAACTAAAACAAGCAAAAAATGATTTTATGTACTGACAGACATTCTTAATTTTTTTGTTTGTCTTCTTCTTTTAATAGATTTTGGTTGTGAAAGATAACTGTAAGGGTATGAAGTAAGTAAAACAGATGGAAAGAAATGTAAGATTCTGAAAAGTAATGTTTTCACTATACTCCAGGTATATGAAAGAAAAGTTGTGGCGCTTATGGGTTTCTGGGTTCCCACTGAGTGTAGGAACAAAGCTGTATGTTTAATGTATTTTAGATGGTAATATGTTCATCTCGGAACAAAGTACACCTTAATTCATGAAGTTGATAAACAATTCATGTTATGCCAGCTTTACAAAGACTAAAGGTATCTGATTGTTGAAATGTTTTCCATTCCATCTTTTGCTTGTCTTTGATAGAGTCCTGTGAAGATAAACCAGATTAGCTTGGATGAAAGCGGAGAGCACATGGGAGTGTGTTCAGAGGACGGCAAGGTAAGTGTGCAGTGCTCACGGGCACAGTTGGTTGGGCAGTGACTGCTGGGTTTTACCCATGCAAGTGATTGGACGCTCTCTGCCTACTTTACACCTGTGTGCAGAGAGCCTTGATTATTCTTTTTCAGTATTGGTCTTGCTTTTGATTGCTCATAATTAAAATAAAATATATTTTGCCCAAATGTGCCTTAGGAAAAGTAATTACAAGAATGTCAATAACCTAACTAGTATTAAGCTGATTAACAGCTGTGGCAGGGTGACGCACCCCTTTAATCATTACTGCTGTGCCACTTTGACTCCAGTGACTAGTCTGCAGTTCCTGCAAGACAGTAGTTTAATGCTTTTCTGCCATAAATCCTCAAAATTGGATTTTGTGGGCATGATTTCTGTGGGCTGGTGGTTTTCATTTTAAAACACAAGTTATGAATGTTACTCTTGAATTATAGAATCTTTTGATAAGCAATCATAGTTTATCAGAAGAATAAAGTGTCTTACAATGGCCACATTAAATAAATGTAAAATCAATATATGTACAGTTTTCTAAAAACCTGGCACCTACTTCCTGGACCAAGGACATACATCATTGGTGCAGCAGATAGCTAACAACTATCAGTGCTTCTTGCTGATGGTATGCTGTGACATTTAGTGGTTGTGATGATTGATTTTCCACTTGCAAGAATATCTTCTTTGTTTTTAAGTCGATGGAAGTCTTTTCTAATGTTCACGTGCAGTGATAAAATCCTAATGCAGAATATTTAAGCCACTTCTCTAAAATATCAGTTTAAGAAGAGATTGCATTAAAAATCATTATGTAAGTTTATGTATTCCTTAGTGAATAGAGATTTCCTAATCTAATTTTATATATTTTTAGTGCTCTGAATTCAATGGGCCATTAAGATGAGTAAATTAAAAACAATATACTCAGCACAAAAGAGGATATTCTCATCTCTATTAACAGTGCTGCCCCCATCTCTACCTATCAACACTGCTACTCCATCTCTATCAACACTGCTACCCCATCTCTATCAACACTGCTACTCCATCTCTATCAACACTGCTACTCCATCTCTATCAACACGGCTACCCCATCTCTATCAACACGGCTACCCCATCTCTATCAACACTGCTACTCCATCTCTATCAACACTGCTACTCCATCTCTATCAACACTGCTACCCCATCTCTATCAACACTGTTACCCCATCTCTATCAACACTGTTTCCCCATCTCTATCAACACTGTTACCCCATCTCTACCTATCAACAGTGCTACCCCATCTCTATCAACAGTGCTACCCCATCTCTATCAACACTGTTACCCCATCTCTACCTATCAACACTGCTACCCCATCTCTATCAACACTGCTACCCCATCTCTACCTATCAACACTGCTACCCCATCTCTATCAACACTGCTACCCCATCTCTATCAACACTGCTATCCCATCTCTATCAACACTGCTACCCCATCTCTATCAACACTGCTACCCCATCTCTATCAACACTGCTACCCCATCTCTATCAACACTGCTACCCCATCTCTATCAACACTGCTACCCCATCTCTATCAACAGTGCTACCCCATCTCTATTAACAGTGCTACCCCATCTCTATCAACAGTGCTACCCCATCTCTATTAACAGTGCTACCCCATCTCTATCAACAGTGCTACCCCATCTCTATCAACAGTGCTACCCCATCTCTATCAACAGTGCTACCCCATCTCTATCAACACTGTTACCCCATCTCTACCTATCAACACTGCTACCCCATCTCTATCAACACTGCTACCCCACCTCTATCAACAGTGTTACCCCATCTCTATTAACAGTGTTACCCCATCTCTATCAACACTGCTACTCCATCTCTATCAATAGTGCTACCCCCATCGATCTTTTCACAAGAGCAACACAAATCCTCTCGACATACACAGATGCATTTTATTTATCTCAGCTTCATCTTGCCCCGAAGCCTTTTGAAACACAGAATACTATCACTTTTCAGAAAGTACTGTCCAAGTTTATAGTACTTTGTGAAATTCTGAGATGAACACATGTCCAAGAAAGAGTTAACGGAAGTGTTGGTTTGTGTGGAAATGGAAAAGAATTATCTACACAGTTGAAACATTTTTGTGCATATATTTGTAAAGAAAGTTTCATTTTAATTTTCTTTACTTAAATGCCTAATTATTTCTGAACTTATTAGCAGGTAGCAGTTTCTTTTAAACTAGCTGGGCAAGTAAGAGTGTTCAGTTTTCCAATTAGAGACATTCATTGGGGATTCCAGCACTTTGACTGTTGAATTATTAGTAATGTGTTATAGTGGAATCTTTCATTTACTCATCTGCTCTGTCATGTGATGGCCTGAGAGTTCCCATTGCATCCTTTAACACTATGCTCTCCTGGTTTAGAAAACATGTGGATCTGTCTTGTTTTTGTGTAGTTTCATGATGTATTTTGAAGTGTTTTATTCTCCACATCTTTTTTTTTAGCATGAATAGAACCATAAAGAAATCTCCCAGTACATATATTTATGTAAGTCAACCCTGCCCAGTAGTCAGTGTTGTGAAAATTGGGAGGCTGTATAAAATGATGTATGAAGTGGTTAGCCGCCATAAGAACAGAAGGACTTCCCTGAGGTCAAGTGTGTCTTTCAGTGACTGTTCACAGCTTTGGCTTTCATTGGTTTATTAGGACTCATATTCAATAGTTGTATTTATCTCACTGCTTATCTTTGATAATTGCATTGGTTTTTAAAATCATCATTCTAATAGTTGGTTGAAGTTTACTTATATTCAGTCTGTGCTCAGTTCTTTCTCATGGCTTCTCTGTGTTTGAGCTCTGCTTTTGAGATTCACAGTTATACAAGGCATTTGTGTCTGTAGGTTCATTTTGGTGGCATGGATTCATATACAACTTTCAGGATAGGGTTTATTTTCTCACCTATGTAAGATGACTTCATATAGAGTATACTGATTTAACAAAACAAATTCTAGGTTGAAAGATTTTCTTCCAGATTTTAGAGAGAATGCCTGCTTCTTCTGACACTTGCAGCATCCCTGTTGGTCAGCCTGCTTTTGCTCTTTAAGAAATCTTTAAAAACACCTTTTGTCCTCCATAGCTTGGCTAGTAATAATAGTAATAACAAAAACAAAAATAATAAACATGGCCTTTGTAATCCAGTTGCTATCCTACGTCTCATTCTTATCTGTTGTCATTAATTTCATCTGCAACACAGTAACTCTTTTGAGTTATTAAAGTTGCTTTCATTTCAGGAAAGTTTATATGTTTGCTTCAGTTATAATTTTGATTATTACTTTAGCTCTATTTGTTTTCATTTCTTCAAAGAAATTCAATAATATGGGGCTGGAGGCAGTATTGCTTAGAGGCAGAGTGTAGCTGTGTTTCAGCTGCCTGGTCTGGACCTCACTCTGCTGTCTTAAGGTGGTGCACCGCCTGCCTTCCCAGGTATCTTCCTTGCCTCAGACAGATTATGTGCAAAAGGGAAGCCCACACAGGAAACTTGAAAATCCCAACTCTGATGGATAGTAACTGTGAATTTCCAGGCTTTCAATACTAGCTCTTCCCTACTTCCCTACTTCCATTTTTCTACTTAAAATTTTGCATGTAGCAGGATGAATGGACACACACTATCATGAAAATGTATAGCTTGTAAGAGAAATCGGGTGTATTGATTGAGTCACCCGCACACTTGTTTTGCTCTTATGTTGGTCTTGTCCTTCTATTTCTCAGTGGTGGGCAACTTCTTTGCTTGTCTAATTGCTTTGCCTGTTGGCTTTCCCTCAAACATCAGTGTTTTCCCCCTTTGGTTGTAGATTTGTATGCCATTTTGCAGTTTTACTTTTGCTGTAGGTATCAGGCAGTGTGGTCTTGGGATTCAAATTTGAATTACACTGCTGTGTTTTATGTTTGTTAAGTAAGCCTGTTTTTCTCTGTGCCTCAGTTTGTCTCCTACTATGAAAATTACCTTTAGTGACTTGGGATTGTACCTGGTAGAGGAGACCTTTATAGTAGCTGTTAACCTCTTTAATACCAGTCACCATCCTCTTTCCGTCACTTGGCTATAGTTTCAGAGATGTGTGTCCATTTGCTGAGGTTTCCCAATAGCCTTTGGGTTTTCCTTTGACGTCTGAGTACTGTGAAGACATGTTTAAATGCATTTTTTTCCCTTTGAGACTTTGGAATGGTGTTCTGCAATTTTTTGGACATCAAGAATGTTGCTGTTTGCTTTTTAAAAAAATCTGTCTTAGCAAGAATTTGTCTTAGCAAGTAGATTAGGGCCTTTCTGACTCTTGACGAACCTGACTTCATATTTTGAAGTTGTATTAGTTACTGTCTGTTGCTGTGATAAAAACAGTACCAAAACTAACTTGGGGAGGAAAGGGCTTCTTTGGCTGTGTCATCATCTATCATTGAGGGAACTTAGAGCAGGAACTCAACCAGGAATCTGGAGGTAAGAACTGAAGCAGAGACTACAGGAGAGCACTGCTTACTGGTTTGCTTCCCAGACTACTCTTCGTGGGTTTCCCAGCTTGGCTTTGTCTATAACTCAGGCACCCGCCCAGAGCTAACACTGTCCACAGTGTGCTAGATGGTCCCACATCAGTTGTCAGTCATGGAAATCCCCCACAGCCCAGTTGGAGGTAGTTCCTCACTTGAGGCTTTCTCTTTCCAGGTTACTCTAGCATGTGTCAGGTTGACAGAAACTAACCTGCATGGAGGTATTATAAGTCACTTTCTCATATCCAATGTTAAGACCCTCAGATGAACTAACCGTCTCTGACTTGAGGAATTTGGTGAAGCTGGTTGTGCCAGAGAGAAGTGGAGGCTTCTTTAATGATCACTTTTAATCTCAGGTGTTCTGCATTAATGAATAGGATGAGCAACAATAATCTCTCCTTTTACTGTCCAAGATAAAATGCTAGCTACAAGAGTGTCCTGCCTGCCTCTTTACCCAATGTTACTTGGAAGCTGGGAGAATGGTATAGTACTTCTGCTATTCCAGTCATAGTTCCTGTATATGTGGCAGGCTGCTGCCTAGTGCTACAGTTGACAAGTAAAATTCCATGCTAAAGTTAATCTCACCCTCTCCTGTTTATTTGTAAGCGTAGGTAAAGTATATGTTCCAATCTGTGTGATTCTCATGTGACTCTCTGGGTGTTTGTTCATCAGAACTCCTGTGGAACTTTTCAGTATATTGGCTCTAAGATGCATGTGAGGAATTCTTGTTCGTTCATTCATTCTCAGTCAGAGCCTCTCTCTCTTTGTGCCTCCCTCCCTCTCCCCTGACTCTCTTCTTCTCCCAGAAGTTTTTGTAGCAGGTTATTAGACCTGGTCAGATAATACCATTTTCAAAAGAATACTTTCCATTGTGGCTTTTAATTTTATAATCTCTATCTTAACCTTGTTCTTTCTAGAAGTCAAAACTCTGAGCTGTCATTGACATTGCTGGTCTTCTTCAGCAGACAGTTTACAGCACACCCACATCTATGTCATGCATATTTCCATTTGAATGAACAGTCTGTTCCTTTAGTTTACCTCCTATGCATGTTCCTTTAGGTCTGACTAGACTCCAGCTCCTTTATAGTTTGACAACTATTCAAAGTTGCTATTCTATTCTGTTCTTATACCTTATGAGAAAACATACTTTCCTTAATTGCAGATTGTATGTTGTCTGATGTGATGCTATCTTAGGGAAGAATGGGCTTTGGAAAACTTGGATTCTGGTCACAGCTCTTGTTTTTAATGGCAGTAGGCAAGTCTCTAGGTTTTCAGCAGAATCATCTCTTTAACAAGCACATTGGTGTGGGCCATAGCATCCCTAGCAGCAGTCTAGAGCAAGATCCTCAACCCAGGTTGAACATTATCAGTTGTGAATCATTAAAATTACCACCTCAGCCCATGAAAAGAGATCTAGTTTGTGTAGGATGAGCCTGCCATTAGTCTTCAGGGATTTAACTACCTATAATCAGAGGTAAGGTCTGTTAAAGGTTTGGAGTTGTTAAGGAATTGTAATATGTGACCAGGACTGTGTTGTCAAGATGTTGTGCTGAGAAGAAAAGACACTGAGTTAGGAGTTGGCTCCCTATTTCAGCAGGCATTCACACTGAGGTCCATCCTTATGGAGACACTGCTTGCTGATTTCCTCCATTACAATTCAGTGATACAGGGCCTGCCTTACTGTGTGAAAACTTGGTGGTCTCCATCAAGCTTCCCCATGGCAAAGTAAAGGCCTAAGTGTACTGCTTTGCTGAATACAGTGCTTCACTGTTCTGCTTCAGAGCTGTCATTTTCAGGAATTTATAGAAAAGCAATGGTTTTGCACCCTCCCATCAGTAAGAGCTGAGATGGCAATGGCATGTGGATGCCATGCCTGGGATGAGCATGCTCTGAATGAAAGAGTTCTATGTGATCCATGGTGTCCTGCTGATGCTGGCCTCTAATAATTTTCATAAAATTAGTGGGGGGAATAACAAATATTTGGTTAACTTGCTTGTTTGAATCAAGATCTGTTTATGTAGCTCTATACTGCCCTCAAATTAGCAGTTCTCATATCTCATCTTCCTGCTTATTGGATTACAGACATAGGCATGTTTACCACACCTGAATCAACTATTAAATTTTGTAATGTGTGAATTTGTCTCTTCAGAGAATTCTTTGCTTGGGACTTGGGAGAATCAACCATTCACAACTTACCAACATTAAAGCAAGAAAAAAAATGAATTTGAATAATCTTCAGCAGTACAAAAAATGAATTTGCTATTAAAAATCGCATAAAGAAGTCTCATTAGACTGTTGATTTAACAGAATACTCTTAGCATGGGCAGTCTGTAACATCAGAAAGTTATTTCTCACAACTCTGGATCTGACCATCTGGGATCAGTGTCTGGAGAGGAATGCCTTCCCAGAGGATACTTCTACAGTACTCCCCTGGTGTGAGAGATGAATCTCTCTGCTTAGTGGCAGAAAGCAGGTAGCAAAAGTGCTATTTAATTCCTTTTATTCCCTTTGTAATGGCACTGGTATCCCATTTCTGAGGGAGCAGCCTACCAAAGACTTCCCCTCCTGAGACCATCACTTTGGGTATTGGATTTCAACAGAAAAATTATAGGGATACAAACTTTCAGACCAAAGAAATATGCAAATGGCCTCATGGTGAATTCCTACAAAAGTATAGAAGACATTCTTCTAAAGATCAGAGAAAGAGCAAACCCATCACAAGTGCTGGGATAGTAAGTAGGGGTCCTAACACTATAGGTTAGCTCCATTTCTCTGGAAACTCCTCCAATTCTCATGCTCTTCTGGTAAGAGTATGAACTAATTAGAACCAGTCTGCTGGACATGGAGAGATGGCTTAGTGGTTAAAGCTTGTTCTTGTAGAGGATCAAATTCAGCTCCCAGTACCACTACCTACATGGTGGCGTCTAGCAGTCTGTAACTCCAGTTCCAGAGGGTCTTATGCCTTCTCTTCTGACTTCCTCAGGCAGCAGGCATTTATGTGATGTACATACACACACTCAGGCAGAACACTCATATACATCTAAAAAAAATCTTTAATGAATAAAACAAGTCTGTCAAATATTTTTGTCCATTAAATATGAACATAATCATAATCTGTGGTTTAACATTCCCACCCCTCCTTCTTTGGTCCTTGTACACGTGGGTGAGTTAACCAGCAGATGTGGAAAGAGTGTCTGCAGAAGCACTGTTCATAAAAGCTCTGATCTACTGCCAAACCAAGTCAACCGTGGAAGGAGAGCATGAATTGTGATGTAGTGGCACTTTGCCAGCTTCACAGCATCAACAGAGAACCAGTTACTTCTGCGTGCTGCAGGGGGCATAAAACTCACACAGGTGGTGTTGGGGAGGGCAGCAGTAGAGTGACATATGCTTCTATATGTATGAAACTTAGATGGCGGAGTAATGTGTGCACAGTGATAGGTCCAAGGGTCATGGTGGGTTTCAGGGTATCATAGGGTAGAGGAGTTCCTCGAGATTCTGGTTTTTATTTTGTTTTTTTTTTCCTTTTGGTTTCTTCGCTTCTTTTCTCCTTTGCTCCTTCCCTCCCATCCTGATAAGATAAAAAGTTAGATTATTGAGTCTGCTTTTTAAAAGGAAGCACTAGTTTTAAATGTTTTACATTAGATTAGATTTTTGTATATTATATACAAATTTTGTATATTGGTACAAATTTGAGATTAACTGTACATACATTTCTACTCTTGCTCAAAGAATTGTACCTATTCAACTCATTTATCAAGGTAATGTAAACTTCTAGTTCTTGAAAATTTTTATTACCAATTATTATTAGGATAATAAGGAATGACAGGTTAGAAGCTAATCAACTATTATAATTGAACTTGTAGTCACATTAGGTTTGTTTTCAAGGTCAAACAAAGATACATTTTAGATAGACAGGCCATTTTCAAACATTTCAGAGATCTACAGAGTATGGCATTTAAGATGTTTTAATAACATAGGCTCTTTATCTATCTGTCTCTCTTTCTATTTATTTATTTATTATGATAATGAGATATGTCTACTCCTGGCAGCACTATTCTACTTCAGAGACAGGGGATTTTGGCATAGGAGCCTGCAAGAGGCCTCTTATGGAATTTCCTGATGGCAAAGGATTATCTTGAATATCCTTTGTTGACCTACATTCATTAGTCCAATGCCTGCCTTTACCACACCTTTTGCATACAGAAGGAAGGGATGTTCTGAATGGATTTTTCTTAGGAAAAACATTGTTTCTAGGAATGCCCTGTTTTACAATTTCTTTTAAGGTGACCTTGTTTGTCACAATTTATAACATTTGACATTTCAATATTTTCTCAAACCTCTGGAAATCACCTCTCCTATCCATGCATCATCATGTTCATGAGATTCAATATTAATTGTATCTCGGATCCATTCCTTCAAAGGTGCTGACCTTGCCTTTAATGGCCTACTTATCCTTTTGCATAGAGATTTGGCATTTTTAAAAAGTCAGAGATTTATTTGTTTAGCTTCTAAATTTGGTATCATTCTATTTACTGCTGAAGTCAGTTTTTGTAAGAAATCCATAAAGGCTTTCTTTGGCCCCTACATAACTTTAGTAAATGACTCAATTTTCTTTCCTACTTCTCCAATTTTGTTCCAAGTATTCAAACCTGCTGCGTGGCACAAATCTAGGTTGTGGTCATCATATACTGTTTGCCTTTCCTTAGTAGCATAATCTCCTTCTCCAAGAATTTGATCTTGGGAGATTTCCCTACCTTTTGCTTTACTTTGTTGTTCAATAATCTTAGCCTCTTCTCTGAACCAGGCACTCTATTATAATTGTGGACCAGGTTCTAAAACAGCTTTAACCAATTCTATCCAGACATTAAGGATAATTCTATCACAAACTGACCACGAGTTTAACATTTGCTTCACAAAAGATGAATGCATGCCATATGAGACTTGCTTCCTTGAATCTCCTTAAATCTAATACTGGCACAGGAGTCCATTCAGTGATTACGCTATCATTTGGAAATTCCTGTATGGTTACTGGATGGATTAAGGTTGGTTGTTTGAAAACCTTTGGCTATTCTATCTGTTCTTATATATGCAATGCTGTAATTGGTTCTTCATTAAATTTCTCTGTCTGGATTTGAATATTTCTGTGACCTGTTTTATTAAATTTTTCTAAGGCCTGTATCTTAGCACTCAGATTAACTTTTTTAGTGATACAACAAAAATGATAATGCTGGTAATGTTTACAATTGACATTACATAAATTCTACCTAAATTAGTTATTCTCTCATTTAATCCTTCCATTTTCAAACTGTCCAGAGTATTATCATACAGAAACACAAATACCTCCAATGCAATGGTGTTTCCTATTTATTTAATGTGGAAAAACTCTCTCTCTTTTAACTGATTCCTCCCTTTATGAGTTCCCAGTTGTCTTACCAAATCTACCAATGATGTTAATGAAGATGTGAGGCTGATTGATGCTGTGTAGAACAGTAAAATCCTTTCTGGATTTCAAGACAGCTACTTAGTTAGGCAGCAGCCTGAGAAGGGGGTTCAGGGAGTGCTCACAATGCTTGGTAGAGAGAGAGAGAGAGAGAGAGAGAGAGAGAGAGAGAGAGAGAAGCATGGAAATTGTTTGAAAAAGCAAGTGTGGTGGGGGAAGTCAGAACCAGCCAGGTTAGGTAAGTAGAGTCTTGTGTTTGGAGCTAGGTGCTTTTGGAGTTTGGGTGGCAGCTGAAGACTGTTTCAGAGAGGTTACAACGGGAAAATTCCAAATTTGCTCAGAGACTTGAGGAAAAAAGAAAAAGCCTAGCCAGGTGGGACTCTAGCCCCAACATGCAGCTCTGGCCTTTTCCTGTGGGCAAAAAGCCACAGGCAAATGGCTTTTTCAGGGATTTTTTCCCCAAATGCTGGGTGCCAAATTTAACATGAATAATAAAAACCCAGAGACAGGTATTAGGGTTCAACCTGAAGAGAAGAAAAGCAAAGCAACCAAGCCACTAGAGAGCTCTTACCTCTATGAAATCTTCAAATTGAAAGAGAGTGAGTTCCTGTCTCATCCCACCTTACATTCCTCTCTAGTGCTCAGATTAAAGGTGTGCACCACCACCAGGCCTCTGTGGCTCACTAGTGTGGCTGCTGGGATTACAGTGCCACCACTTCCTGGCCATTGTATGGCTGACTAGTGTGGCTGTTTTGCGTTCTGATCTTCAAGCAAACTTTATTAAAATACAAATGAAATATCACTCTCCAACCTCCATTTCTATTTTCCTTCCTTCCTTCCTTCTTTCCTTCCTTCCTTCCTTCCTTCCTCCCTTCCTCCGTTTTTCCTGAGGTTAGACTCAGACTCATGATTCTCCAGCCTCAGCCTCTGAGAATCAGGATTATACTCACAGCTGGCCTATGTTCTCTTTCTTGCTCTGACTAATGGTTGAAGAGTCAGCTTTATGTCACAAATTGTGTCAAGCTAAAATCTGTGATTTTACCCTTTTTTTAAAAATGTACATTATATCTAATTTTGTTTTTGTTGTGTTTTTGCTGTGATCAATTTAAAAACTGGGGAACTAGAATGAAGTGCCTCAAGACAGCTTGAAAGTGAACACTGATGAGGGGCAACTTAAATCCTTTCTTTACTCGTGGAGGAGATTCATCTAATTGTCCTGGTTTCACTTAATTCATTCTCTTGCCACATCATGCGTGTTTGTGCATTTGTGTGCATGTGTGTATGTCTATGAACCATGTTTATATGTATGACTCAAGAAAGGAAGTGCCTTTCTCTTTATGAGATGAAAACAGTTCTTTAGCCCATGGGAAGTTCATAGATATGTTAGTAGCCTGCCATATCTATTTCATTTCTCAAAGTTGGTGTCTGTTTATTAAATTGAGTGAGTAAAGGGAACTCTATGCATGTGTTACTTGTGAAGGCTTTTTTATTTTCATTTTTTAAATTAAAAAATTACATTATTCCCCTTTCCTTGCTCTATCTTTTCCATGTATCCCACCCACATGCCAATCATGGCCTCTGGCCTCTTTTTAAGATACTTTTAAAGCTTCATCACCACAGAGTGCTCAACATTGGTGGGGTACTTGACACTGGGTGCTTTGTAGGGGGGTCATGATGACTTAAATCACTTGAATCAAGTCTTAACTGTTTTTTCTTTGTTTTTCCTCTGCTGACTTGGCTCTTTCTGTTACTGTCATATTGAACTGATTGATATGTTCACTTCTCAGGTACAAGTATTTGGACTATATTCTGGAGAAGAATATCATGAGACTTTCGACTGTCCCATTAAAGTAAGTACTTAGCAAGTTTCTCCTCATGAAGGAGCTTTCTCCCCTAGACGAGGGTGACTGAAGTGACGGAGACACTGTCCATCCTGATACCCCAGTGTCTGTGCTGGGACAGCCTGAACGCTGCGCCTGAGGCCAGATGTAGAATACATGACTGTGGTCTCAGTCTGTGCTCTGGGAGCTATTCTTAGAGTAGATGAATTACACACATCATTCGGACTAGAGAATGGCAAGGTACAAACAGTCTTAAGTTCTGAGCTAAAAAGAAGTTATAGTTAGCTTCTTTTGGATAGTGGTGCTGTGTTTTGTTTTTGAGAGATGACTTCATAGGTTGAGTGATGTCTGACTGAGCTTTGATACAGAGGCGGATACAGGGGGGAACAATCTAGGAGGAAGAGCATATTAGAAATGAAGAGGCCAGGCAGATCAAACTGTGTTCAGTAAGTAGCAGAAAGTCTTGCCTAGGTGTGCATGAACAACTAAAGAGGCAGTAAAAGGCAGACTAGAGCAAGATCTTCAGATTAAGGAATTTGGTTTCCACCCAATAGCTTATTACGTGCCTAAGACCAAGAGTGGCATAGCGGAAGCCTGGTTCTAGAAGGGCTAATCTGGTGATTTATGCAGTAGAGATGGCAGGTCCGTGGGTAAGAGGCAGAGAGATCAGCTGGAGATAGCAATCATGCTAAAGTATCCCATATACTCTTAAAGGAGGTGATTTCTTTCATGTATCTTTTCAGACATTGACTGGTAGTAAAGGATAGATAAGATCTGACATGTGTTTTAGAAAGCTCATTTGCCGGGAAGGAAGGGGATTTAAACAGGAGAGTCCCTGGGAAAGAGACAGTTTAGAAGGCTGATGTAGTTAGTGTACTAAGCAGTGTACCACGAAGCTTGGTAAAGGGAGCAACCTTGAATGCTCACGATGGAGAAGTGGATTGGGACAGTTTTTTTTTTAATTTATTTGTTTATTAAAGATTTCTGTCTCTTCCCCGCCACCGCCTCCCAATTACCCCCCCCAATTAAGTCCCCCCCCCCCTCAGCCCGAAAAGCAATCAGGGTTCCCTGTCCTGTGGAAAGTCCAAGGAACCCCCACCTCCATCCAGGTCTAGTAAGTTGAGCATCCAAACTGCCTAGGCTCCCACAAAGCCAGTGCGTGCAGTAGGATCAGAAACCCATTGCCATTGTTCTTGAGTTCTCAGTAGTCCTCATTGTCCGCTATGTTCAGAGAGTCCGGTTTTATCCCAGGCTTTTCCAGACCCAGGCCAGCTGGTCTTGGTGAGTTCCCAGTAGAACATCCCCATTGTCTCAGTGTGTGGGTGCACCCCTCGCGGTCCTGAGTTCCTTGCTCATGCTCTCTCTCCTTCTGGACAGTTTTTAAGAGGTAGACATTGGAGCCTTAGTGACAGCGTGGCTGAGTGAAGTCAAAGATGGAGGTGTTGAGGGTAAATCCAGTGTCCTGCGTTAGTAATGACTTGAAGAAGCCTCACCAATTGTATTAGGTAACAATTTGAGTGAAGGCATTGTAAATTTGGCCAGGAATTCACAGAGCTGGGGTGCATCAGGTGGTTTTAAAGAGGGCTTAGGAACAGGTGTTGGCCTTCTCGGTGGAGATTGTCCCTTAAACAGCTAGAAGTGAGTGAGGGGATGCCATTTTAAAGGATATTAGCCAGTTTATAGTTACTGTGTAAAAAGAGAAGACTGATGTTGATACTCTGAAGTTCTCAAAGATTGCAGTGGAAATAAAAATAGCCACTAAGCCAGACGGGTGATGCACGCCTTTGATCCCAGCACTCAGGAGGCAGAGGCAGGTAGATCTCCTGTGAGTTTGAGGCCAACCTGGTCAACAGGCACTGGGAGGGAGGCTCTGCCCAGCTGATGCCGCACAGAGGAGCAGTTAATCCCTCGGCCCTCCTGGTTTATTGTACTGTACCTATATTACATGTGTGTGCATGTGTGTGCATAGTATTTTTGAGGAGAGATGTTTGTTATGTGTTTTGAGAGAGCTTGCAAGACTCTTTAGAGATTTTAAGAACTTGGAGAAATGCAATGTACATGTCCATGTTGGAAGTTAGCATGGGTTAGGGCAGAGCTGCAGTGAGCACTGATCTACCAAATAGCAATGTTCACAAGAATGAGAGGATGTATGCTAAACCCTGGCGATAACAGTGTAGAGAAATCCAGTAACCTGTCCCATTGGAGGAGGAAAATGTACTGGCTAATTATAGTAATATAGTATGTCTTCAACTGAAAGTTACTAAAGTTTCCGATTTCATGGGTAGTTGGGGATGAAAAGGTCAGAAGGGAGAAACTTACACTGAAAGAGATGGGTCTCAAAGAGAGCCAGGCTGACTGAGCCCTGGAAGTTCACTGTTGCTTTGCTGCTTCAGGAGAGTCCTCCACACGGCCCAGTTCTCTGAGTACTAGAAGGCAGTGTACTTCGTTACCAGTGGTTGAGAAATCCCGCTTTGTGGTCCATCTGCTTTAAAGCCTTTAGCAGATGAGTTTGCTCAGAGTGCCTCACTCAGCCAGAAGCTAGAACCCCCCATTCTTGTGTAACTGATTTTGCTTCAGAGAAGACGTTTTATCACACAGGAGCAAGACTAAGATGTCCTCCGCAGTTGCACAGCCTTTCCTGAATGCTCTGCTCCCTGCTCAGGTCCAGGTTTTAGATCACGCTGCTCATAGTGAACGAAGGCTTCTCAAGCGCACCTGTGACTTTTAAACCAAGTACCTTTTCTTTTGTAGATCATCGCTGTGCACCCACAGTTCGTGAGATCCAGTTGTAAGCAGTTTGTGACAGGAGGGAAGAAGGTAATGCTGGGTGTCTCTGAAGGATGTGCCCTGTGACAAATGATGGTGGAATGAAACGGTGAGACTTCAGTCTCTAAGAGACGTGCAGCCTCAGTCAACTCACTGCCTTCCTGAAGTGTGAAAATAATGGCCCTTCCACATACAAAAAAAAAAAAAATGAGGCAGCATTTAAAAGTAACAAAAAGTGATTGAGTTAGGAATTGCACTTCCTGTAGGCTGAGGTGGTGTGAGGAGAGTGACTGCCACTGGTGTGTTCGTGGCACATTGTGTGGTTTCGGTGCTGCTCGGAGCAATGAGGAAGCAAAACCATCCTGAACGTCTTTCTGTTTATAGAAATATTGAATCCTGAAATGAGAGAGTATGGTGATTGTGTATCATTTGTTTTCTATATTTATTAGCAAAGCGTTTTTAAAATCGAGTTTTCTTATAACAAACATACTAGAAGTGAAGATATTACTTTGTAGAGAGTCCCTGAAAAAACAGGTGTCCTGGATGATTTCAGTAGTGATGTAGCTGTACAGGGCGGCTTTGAGACCCACATTCCAAAGAATCTAGAATGTTCCACGATGTGAATGACTTTCTTCTCCCTGTGTTATTGTATAGAGTGAGGTGCTAGGAAAACACGTTGCTCATTCCCTCTTATTCTCAAGGCTATGTGGCAGACATGGGGACCCATTCTGTGGCAGACAATCAAGAAGACACCAGCTCTGATTTCTTCTTAGGAGTTAGACTTTCCCTTCCCACCGTCTAGCTCATTCTGGTTGTTTGATTCTAGTCCCATTCACAGCACACAAAATGTTTGTGCTGTTAGTCTTGGAAATCACAGGCTTAATCTGACATTCCCTGCCTTAGGCAGAATTAAATACCTTCCTTGTTTGTGACAACTTTGAGGAAGAATAATTTTAAAACCCCTCTTATTTCATTATTAAACAGATTTTTGTTAGGAGAAATTTTTTTGCATAAATTCACTTCACTTTGACTGCAATCCATGCACTGGTTAGAATTCAGCGAGGATAAAGAGTTAATGATATACTGCCATGTCAAAACATTGCTTTAAAAGGATGCTTTTATTAATAGTTTGGAATCCAAGAGTGTAGATGGAAGTTTCTGTCCTACCCGGTCCCACAGCCATTCAGTCCCAAATAAACACACAGAGGCTTGTATTAATTATAAACTGTTTGACCTGTTGTTCGGCTTATTACTAACTACCTCTTACAACTTAAATTAACCCATAATTCTTATCTATGTTTAGCCAAGTGATGTGGTATCTTTTCTCAGTTAAGGCATTTTCATCTTGTTTACCCTACATCTGGATGACAGCTCCATCTCTGCCTTTCCTTTTCCCCAAATTCTCATAGTATATAATTGCCCCACTTATACTTCCTGCCTGACTACTGGCCAATCAGCATTTTATTAAACGAATATGAGTAACAAATCTTTACATTGTACAAGAGTATTATCCCACAACATAAGAGCTCAGAGATTAGGTGCTGGTTGAGGGTCTAGGGAAGCAATCAACATCAAGTTACATCCCAGCACAGGTACTGTTCTTGAAACATTCTTGAGCTCTCTTTAATAGGCCACTATAAAGTCTACAAAGTGTTAGGAGCTTTATGAAACATGTTTGTCTCCTTTATCTATGAGTGTAACATGTATACTATTGATTTGTTTCCTGGTATCCACTAAGTTTATTATGTAAGTCTACACTTTTCAAATAGTAAAATGTTGCATTTGTTTTTATAAACTCTGATGACATCGTTTGTTAAAATGGTACTTTCAGAATTTATGGGCTTGGTATGGTTGTAGAAATCTCCAGAACATTTCTTTCTTCTGTGCATACAGTATATACGTTTTAAAGATTGCCTGTGCTACATTGTTTTCACATTATTTTGTTTTGTTGAAATGGGTTTATGAAGATAGAGTTTTATTATTTATTTATTTACTTACTTTGATACAGGCTCTCTTGAAATTAGTTATGTAGACCAGATTGGCCTTGAACTGTCTGTCTCTGTCACCCAAGTTCTGGGACTAAAGGTGTAGCCACCATGTCTAGGCTATGAAATAGATCTTTTTTGTTTTGTTTTGTTTTGTTTTAAAGCTATTTTATGTGTATGGGTGTTTTGCCTGCATGTGTATCTGTGTACCACCATCATTATCTAGGTGAAGAAATCTGGCTTTAAAAACATTATTTTATGTATATATGGGTATTTTGCCTGCATGTATATCTATGCACCACATGCATTCCTGGTGCCCTCTGAGCCCAGAAGAGGGCATCTGATCCCTGGGAACTAGAGTTACAGGTGTAATGACCTACCATGTGGATCCAGGGATTCAGCTTGGATCAAATAGCCAGTGCGCTTAACCACTTTGATTTTTTTCCCCTAAAGTAAGAAAGGGCTTTTATAGATGATAGATATTAAGTAGTGACTATTGTTAGTGATTGTTTTCATTTAGAAAACGCTGGCAAACCTTCAGGAGATACTCACTGAGTTATAGATGTTTATAAACCTTGAAAAATGAGGAAAGCAAAGACTGCATTGGTCCAAAAACAGAGTCTTATTATTCTAACTGGAGTTTTAAATGAGAACCAGAAGTTAACAGAACCAGTTGAAGAGTCCTACGTTTAACAACTATTGATAACCTTACAAGGATATGTCATAGGCACCCAAGTCTGCTGTAAAGGATGGGAAGCAGATCCATCATACAGAAGAAAAGAAAAATAAAGGCAATACTATGTAATTGAGAGACTTGAGTCAGAAATACCTTGACATCCAAAAACCTAGAGAAGAACTGCCCAGACGGAGGTATGACGTGGAATAGGTGTTTTTCTCAGAACACTAATTTAATAGGTGTTTGGTAAGAACACTAATTACACACTTATCTGTTCTGTAGTCCTTTACATTATATGACAGCTTTGATAGAAGTGATAAGGTTGAAGTGGCCCATAGGCTAGGGATGGAGAAGGCAGGCAGGAAAGTGACGGTCTGATATTAAGATATGTGGGCTATTCATAAGAATAATGAAACATTTTATTTAATATTTTAGTTTTTGAAATATTTTTAAAAGATCGATTTGTGTATTTGTGTATTTTATGTACATATGGATGCTTTGTCTGCACATCAGAAGAGAGCATCAGGTCACATGAGACTACAGTTATAGATGGTTTTGAGCCATCATGTGGGTGCTGGGAATTGAACTCAGGACCTTTGGAAGAGCAGCTAATGCTCTTTTTTTTAGGCTCTCAAGGTGGTTTTCAACTTCTTAGAAGTTGAATGCTGTAGTTGAATTTATGGACTTCACTGCTTGACACTTGAGCATAAAAAAAAAAGCTTATTCAAAATTCTGTTTCATTTTCTTTTTGAAAAAAAGAAAGAAAAAAAAGTCTCTTTTAAAAGTGTCATCGCAGGGAGCACTAATGTAAGGAACCGGGATTTTTATACAAGTAGGAAGAAGACTAATAGATAAGCATAGCCAGCGAGTTTCTGCTTTAGACATAAAGCTGCCAGGTGCATCCTGTCTGGCGGCTTTTTTCTTTTAATTGTGCGGCTTTCTCTGTCAGCAAGATAAACAGCTTTATACAGCCTTTACCTTTGAACTCCAAAATACACTTCAGTGATAACTGATTCGACTTCTTTGACAAATTATTAGCTCATGGTGCCACTGTTTGCAGTGAGTTCATCTGTAGAAGTAAGATAGTCAGCTTCTTGGCATTGCTGTGGGATAAAGTAAAGGAGCCTGGGTGTGGACACAGGTTGCTTTATATGATGGAAGATGTCAGTCAGCAAACCAGGGAAGGACCTTTGTGAATGAAATGAGATCAGTCGCTTCCCTGTCCTGGGCTGGAGGCTTTGTGCTATGGTTTTTTTTGTTTGTTTGGGGGTGGTGGTTTGATTGCATTATATCTTGCTTGTAGGCTTCCAGTGACGATCTGCCAATAAAAATTTGCATTTGAATATTCTAAAGGATGATTCAATAAAATAGCTTTCTTAAAATATAGTTATAACATTTTCAAGATTATTTTTCTGGTTTTATAGAGGTATATTTAACACATACACTACAATCTGAGGATTCGTTCAAACATACCTAGTCCTCTCATGTAGTTATATTTTCTTATATGTGATGAAAAGACTTAAGATCTTGTTTCTCAGTACATTTCAGTCTTCTATTAAATACAGTCACTGTCTTGTACATTGAATCCTAAGAACTTACACAGCTTGAGACAGAAAATCTCTGCCCTATGTCCGACACCTCCATTTCAACTATCCCAGCTGTAAATGTTTTTAGCAGTGAGATTGCCAAGGAGCCTTTTTGTCCTGCTGTGATCACTAAACTCAGCATGTAGAGGTATTTCCTTACGTGCTTACTTATCTTTTGGTCAGATTGGACCTGAATTTTTTTTTAGGGTTACAAGGATATAGACACTTGCTCTGTACGGTGTATACACAGTCCAAAGATGTGGCTGTCCAGGATAGTTGTGAACATTGTCATGGGATAGCCATAGGCAGCCTGTACCATCTCACATAACTCTTCATTACTCTCTTCAACTGAGCATTTGTGAAGAGTTAAGAATACTTGCTTGAAGACTTCCTAGCCAAGTTAGTATTAAGCCAAAGGATATTACCAAGTTTATGAGCTAATGATTTATGTTGCATTTCTATTCCTAGTATTTCATGATGTCAGCAGATCAACACTGCAGAAACACCAACCAGCAGGAAGTAGCACACAAATGTAACTGTCATAAACTGTTTTTCTCAGTCATATAAACCAATTTGTAAATTAACTGTATGGCAACTTATGTTGGTAGAGTTTTCTGTATATTTTATACTGGTTAATGATAAGTATAGAAATCCATTTCTTAAACTAGCAGTCATTTAACTCACAGCATTTCCATTTTATTTTTCATCTATGCCAAATGTCAGTTGATTTCCTGGTGTCTCTGTGCAGAATTCCCAGTCTTCGGCTCTATAGTAGATGTGGAATGTGGAAAGGGTCCATACCAGCTTCATTTTCATTCATGATCCCCTTGACACAAAGCTATCAAATGTCTGTTAAGATCTTTCTGCAAGTTCAACTAAATTTTCCATATATAATAGTTCTTTTTTTGTTGTATATGCATGTGTATATGTGAATGTTTACATGTGTGTGTATATGATGTAATTGTGTCTGACCGTGCAAATGGAGACCAGTGAACAAACTCAGCTGTCGTTTACTTATTTTTCTTTCCTTCTCCTTTTTTTTTTTTTTTTAAAAAGAGGGTCTTTCACTGATCTGAACCTCACTGTGTAGACTAAGATGGCTAGTCATTGAGTCTCAAACAATCTGCCTTCCTTTGATTCCCCAATACTGGAATTAGAAGCATATGGTTGTCTTCTTTTGCATGGGTTCTGGGAATCGAACTCATGCATTAGTACTTACAAGGCAAGCACTTTGCGGACTGTGGCCCAGCTCTCAGTGTATGGCTTATGTGTATTGATCATAGCACCTCCTTGACGCCTCCTCTTCCTGGAGCAGTCAAGCCACTGTCACTTCTCATTTGCTGCATTCCTCATGGCATATTTGAGTATTAGATTTGTCAGTTAGTGGGAAGATGCTCATCATCTTTTCTTGCGGAGCTTAGTACAGATCCACTGTTACTAATACTCCCTCCCTCTCTCCCTTCCTTCCTTTCTATGTAGGACTGAGTAAAACAAGGGGTTACAGGTGCAACTGTTGTTAGTATCACTCATACAACCTAAAGTGCTCATTTCAAGGAGCTCTGATCAGCTTGTTGAGCACATCTTTGTGGAGGGTTCCAGCTAGTGTTACTGTATGCACACTGTATCGTGACAGTGGGTGGTGGTTTTCAAAAGAATGCGAGTGGGTAAGTAGTAGTGGAATGACATTAGTAAGATCATTCATTAATCGGAATGATGATGTGGTGAGAAGTTAATGTTGTGAATCATTGGAGAAAGAAATGTGAACAGGTACTTTTCTTTGTATGTATGTATTTAAGAATGTAAGTTTTACTGTGAAGAAATCTTGTACTGGTATTTTCTTTATTTTTAAACTTTCAACCAGTATTGCTCTTTGTTATTTTTTTTACAACAAAATCATGCACTTTTTACTTAGTAAACAGAACCAAAGAATATAAATAAACAAATTTTATAGAAAGTAAAAAGAATATTTAACACACGAAGAAAAACACTTTTTTGTAAGGAAACAAAATGGTACATCTCAAGGAGAGGCCATTGTTAACTCCTTATTTTGCAAACTTGACACAATACATTTTATCTTGACATTGCTTTAGTCCATATAACACAAACATAACAAATTAAATGTCCCTCCTTGCAGTAAGCATTCTACCACTGATCCACAATCCAACTCCAAAAAACCTGTTGGAAAAAATAATTTCTGAGTCTTAGCTGTATAAACAACAGAAAAAAAAATTTAACAAGGTACTGTGAATGAGAAATAACAAAAATATTGTGGGTATGTCCTTGAAGGCATTCCAGAGGTGAGAGCTGACCTAATGACAGGTTTACTTCATTTATTTCATCCAAATGCTCTTTGTTATTTTTAACAGTGAAGATTGAAACGGACTAACTAACCTAGATGGGCTGTGTGCCCTATATCAGCCGTAGATCATCAGAACTGCCATGGCGTGTTAGGAGGATGGCAGAAGGATGATCTTTTAAGATGGAGGCAATTTCAGGATGTGATTTGGAGGAGGCTTAAGAAGGCAAGTGTTTGTTATAGAATGGATGCTGTAAAGAGGCCAGAGTAATTGTCTTCTAAAGTATTTAAATAAGCCGTATTTAAGAAGACAGAGGCTAAGTCAAGGCTGAAGCATAAAGAACTTCAGGGTCTCTCACTTTAGACAGGATTCATCCTGTGTATTTTTGTGTGATTATTTTTGGGAAATGCGTCATTGAGATATGGTTATGAAGTGATCTTGTTTGTACCACGATCCTTCATGCTCACAGAGTGGCCCTGTACACTGCCGGTGCTCTGTGAAGTTGCTTGTTTGTTAGAAGACCAAGACTTCCCTGGAGTGACAAAGCAGGCCCTTTCCAGATGTCGACCGTTTTCTTTGTCAGGGGGAATAAACAAAGTGCCCGCATCTGATAAAGTGTTTTTGTTGGCATACTTTTCCAGGGGAGGGGTCTCATGGCATTGTTTTTGAAATATAATTATGTATATAGGTACATTCAGGAATGACTATACACCAAATCAGTGGTTGTGGTGTGTCTGAACAGGATTATGAACATACTTGTTTGTCTACATTGGCATTCATTTCATCCTTTTTGTTGGAAGCATTCGTTTATTTTATAATAAAATAGTGACAGAATGCATAAAGTCATCTCAATTTAGGACTTGTTTTTACTTAAAAATTTGTAGTATATGAAATTCCCTATATTCTTGAAGTTGTTTATTCAGTATTGTTTGATAGTTGCCTGATTACTCCATTTTACAGGTCTGTTTCTTTTTCTTAGCTATTTTTCTGTTATTGAATATTTAGTTTGTATCAGTGTTTGTCAACAGTCTACTTGTGGTGAAGGTAGAAATGCTTTTCACCATTATTATCATTAATGAATTTTTGAGACAGGGTTTTACATAGCCCAGAGTTCTGACTTCAAACTGCTAATGTAGCTAAGGATAACCATGAACTTCTGATTCATCTCCCTCCATATTCTGATTGGTAGGGATACGGGAGTGTACATAATCACATCTGATTTATATTGTCCTAGGATTAGAGCCTAGGACCTCATGCTTGTTAGCAGCTGAGCTCCAGATCTAGCCCACCAATGTGTATTAGTTGTACAAATTAATAGGCTTCACTGTGAAACTATTTTTCACTATTATTATTATTCACTATTATTTCCATAATACATATGTTGTGTTTTGATTTTATCTACCCTTTTTATAACCCACTCTTTTCTTTCTTCCTATTTGTCATTGTTTGTCTCTCTCTTCCCTTGTTTCCTTTCCCTAATGGTTTCTCTTCTACTTATAGGTTGTCTTTTCTTTTTGACTTATCTCACTCAGCATAATCTCCATTTTCATTCATTTCTTACAAGTGACACATCATTCTTTGTGATTATCTAGTATTCTATTATGCATTTATGCCTTATTTTCTTTATGCTTCCCTCTGCTGTGGGCACCTAGGTTTATTTCATGATTTAATTATTAATGATAATATTACAAAACATGGATGGACAAATATCTCTGTGGTATGACTAGAGTTCTTGGGATCATATGTTTAGGAGTGATATAACAGAATCATAAGAGAGTTCTGCTTTTAGTTTTTTGAGGAGCTTCCCCACCAACTTCCATAATGACTGATTTCTGTTCTCATCGACACCAGGTGATAGGGCCCTTCTCCCACATTCTCATCAGCGTTTGCAGTGTTTCTTGTAAAAGCCATTCTGACTATGGTGAGTCTCAAGCACATGAAATCTGAGTTCCCTGCTGCCAAAAAAATTATGTTTTTCATATATTTATTGGTCATTTGTTCTTCTCTCAAGAAGTATTTGTTCAGACCAGTTACCCATTTATTGAATAGCTTGTTCTTTTCGTGATTAAATTTTGTTAATTTCTTGTATATTCTAGATATTAATACTCTAGATATAATAACTAGCCATCAAGCATATTTTCCTATCTCTATGCCAGTTTTGTACTTGGTCATTTTCTTTGTTTGCTGAATTTATGAATCTTTGGGCATGATCTTTTGTCTATTGGTTGAACTATTTTCCTGCTTTTGATTAGAATTATTAGATCAATGATTATGGCTACTTTTTATGTATTTGAACACTTGCCAAATAAATATACATTTCAAACAATGTATACTCATTTTTACCAGCTATGCGTGAATAGCTTACTTCATTGTGTTCTTTGCCAAATGTTATTCTGCAATGTCTTTTAACTATTAGAAATTTTGAACATTCATATTATTCACATCTATATCTACCTTTGTAATATGTCTGGTGACATTCTTTGCTCTGGGCAGCTTTTAATATTATAATGGAAACCAGGCCATTGAAGACTGTCCACTTGATATTTGTTGTCAGTTTGAACACAAATTATTGCTGCCTACTGAGTAGCCTTAAGCCTTTTTACCAATATTGTTTAGATCTGGCATAATTATTTCTCTTCCCAGGGAGATACTATATAGAAGTCCAAATAAAAATAAAACTTACAAGTAGAAATTAAAGTATATAAGTAGTTTCATATGTTGATTGCAAATTACAAATGATTGCATGTGTATATCACATCCTATAGATGTGAGTCTGTTCAAAACCCATCGGTTCTGCCCCTTTTATAGACCTACCCATGACTGACTGTGTGCCCATTAGTATCAGCCTTTCATAAAGATGATAGGGAAGGTGATGGATGATAGCAAATTGAGTTGAACTCATTTAACTTGGCTTCTTCTGTAGATGGCAGTCATGATCTTAAGGTTTTCCTCACCTTTGTTTTACATAGAACTATGAAGGATTTATTCAAATATGCAAATCCATTAATTCAGATAAATTTATATTATGCAAATTTATCAGCTTTGTATTTCTTTTTCATATCTTGCTTGCCAGGATTCCCCTCCAGTGGTCCATTTACTGTTGAGGTACTATGCACATAAAATTAGAGATTTTTGTTCCTGACACTGGACATGAGTTCAGATGTGAGCAACTTTGAGATTTTCTCTTCCCTACTGCTGAAGGTCTGACCTCAAGTCCAGGCCTTGAGATACATCCTTAGGTGGCCACAATCTGAAATATGATCCCATATCTATTAAATCTGTTGTTATGGATCTGTGTGGAAGCAGAATTATTATTATTGATAAATGTTTCAATCATTTCTCAGACATTTATAGTCATGAACTTGCATCTGTAAGTATTACAGTGACAGGGTTAAATGGTCTATCTTTCAGAATGGGTAAGTTGATATTTTAGCTTGTAGTGGTAGATAGGTTGATCCACAGATTTTTATCTGTCATCTATTTTACAATACAAAAGAAACTGCTCCTCATCGGACTTCTGGTATTTAGTATCTTCTTTTCATGTTGATTTCCTACTTTGAAGCTATTGATTGCTAAGTGGACTTTACCTTACATTGATTCAGTTTTGTTTTGTTTTCAACTATCAATATGTCCATACAGTTTTCACAAAATTAGCTAGCTTCCAGGTGCTTAGCATCATGTTTCCTATACTTCCTATAAAGCACATAGATGACCAAGCAGGCTGTGGGGCTCCTTGTATGATGATGCTTTCTGTAGCACATGAAATCACCTTTAGAAAAAGAAGTCTGAAGGATTATAACATCCGGAAATGAACAGAGAGTTTAAAGCAAGAATATACTTGAGAATGTCCCTTTTTTTGCTATGTTGTATGATATTTCTTGGTGGAGATTAAAACAAGGCAAACCAAACACCAACCAAACAAAAAACTATGTTTTAAACCTTGGTCCTGAGTCAAAGCAAGAAGCAAGATGAAGGTTCCCACTTACACTGCTGGCTACTTGGCTACTCATGTCTGTGTCAGAATTATAGCTCCTCCCTGTTGTATACAACCAGCACCTTCTCCACAGTGGCTAATGCTTCATTCAGTTGTCTTTTCCACTGGAAAGACTTATTTCAGTTTTAGTTATGGGAGGGTATGTGAGGTCTGTGTGTGCCTTGTATGTGTGGCTGCCCATGGAGGCCAGTTAGCCCTGATGTAGATGCTGAGAACTAAGCTCTGATCCTCTGAGAAAGCAGCAAGCACTCTTAGCCACGGAGTCATCTCTCCAGTCCTGTGTTTTCTGCTTTTAGAACTTTATTCTTGATCTTGAAGTCCCATAATAAGACTTCCTACCATTATACCTTTGTCTTGTTTTACTGAGATTGCCTTGTTAGGTTCTGGTTTGCCGAGATTTATGTTTTTAAAAGATTCCCACATTATTATTTTGATTTACTGTTTTTTCGAGACAGGATTTCTCTGTATAGCCCTGGCAAACCTGAAACTCTCTGTAGATTAGGCTGGCCTCGAACTCAGAGATTCACCTGCTTCTGCCTCCCAAGTGCGGAGGTTAAAGGTATATACCATTACCACCCTGCTGTTCCCACCATGTTATTACCTTTGGTTGTCTAATTTCTCATCTGACTTAGTATAGGTTATATTTTATGGAATATGTTTTTCTTGAAACCCTTGTTCCTTCCTATAGGACCATACCTGGTGTCTTCCATATCTACTTCCCATGGCATGATCCTCACTGCCCAAGACTTTCCTATTTTTTTTTTTTTTTTTGGTCTGGCTCAAAGCAAGCATCATTGCAGGTGTTGAGGAAGACTAACAAGTTATGCTGTCCACAAACTTGGAAGATCCTCAGCTGACCACGGTTGAAACATACACCTACCTCTGTCAGGGGAGAATGGGTGATTGGTAATGATAGCACTGGGCCCAGAACCAGAGGCTTTATTGCAACCTGTTAGGGATCTGACGCAGGTGTGGGAGATTCTGGGGTATGCGTGCTATACCACTCTGTAATGTAGAAAAGTGTTAGATACATCTATCAGCACAAAACACAGAAGAATAAAGTATATTGCTGGTATGTGAAGGCTCCTATTGAAATATAAGTACTGAGAATGCTGACTGCCAGAATGTGGATTTATGGGAAATAAAGCCCTAAAATACTTTCTCCAACAGCAACAAAAATATAGACCTCTTGGAAACAGCTTTTCCTCTCTGTGTACTTAGCTCCCATTGAGCTTAAATTGCTCTCAGTATTGGGATAATGACAATTCGATAATACAGGATGTGGAAGACAAACCAAATAAATTAACCAGCTGCTTTTAAGGCCAGTTCGCTCAATGACTGAGCCCGAAAATGCTTTGTAGAGCATTCATGCTCAGTGGGTCTCTAGGCAGTTTTACGACTAGAAGAAAGAAATGGATTTTATTAAATGTCAGTGAAATAGGGGCAGATAGCTTTGTGGTACTTAAATTAGTGCGGAATGTGTGTAAGAAAAGTAGTTTATCTTTCTCTAAATCATCAGTGCAGAACTTTGCTTGGCATTCCTGCTAGAAAATGTGTTCCGACTCAGAATTCCCCTAGATTAGGATAAGACAGTAAATGGAAGTGCACCATTTGGTGCTGATCTCCTGAGTGAAGCCCTGTGTCCCTTGGAGTAAATCCCACTGAAGGACAGTGATAAAAATTTCATCCATTACTGGCAGACACATGAAGTTGAGGCTTAGAAGCGAGAACTTGTGAGTGAGGAATACAGCCAGGTGAAGAGGGATGAGAGGCACTGCCGAGGATCCAGGGACTTAATGCTAGGAGAGGAGCTGCTTAGGTGCAGAGAGTTTGAGAGGCGAATGCCATCCAAGTCCAGAGAGCCTTCTGCAGGGCCCAGAGCATCACTGTGCAGACCAAACATAGGGCCCATCTGTGTCCCTCAATGTAAAGAGGGAAGGGGTGCCTTTACTGGATAGCGGTGCTGTGATTGGACCAGTATGGTTACAAAGCACATAACAGGACCAAGCAATTAGAGAGACATGACTTACAGAAGACGCTTGCTCATGATCCCATGAGCCCTGGATGGTAGTTATCTAGGTTTCTGGTACCAAGCCTGGTTCCCTTCCTGTTCATCAGGCCTTAACTCCAGTAGATAGCAGTTGGTTACTGCCAAGATATGAATGTCACTGTTACCCTTAGGGATATTTTGCCATTGTTGTTTGTTGTGGTTCAGAGACATCCCCGCTGGATTTCTTCAGATATAAGTATATGGCATGGAATTACTGCAGAAACCAGGAAACCATAATGAGATTGGGGGTCAGGGGGCTGTGAGTTGGGGTGAAAGAAGAGCAGAATGACTTCTTTTCTTTTATCTAGTCAGTTTTAGGGCATTTCTGTACTTTTAAAATGTTTTAATATAAGCAAGAAAAATCTACCCCCTTTCATTTAATTGCTCAGTTTTTAAAATTGCTATTGTCTCACTTTTTTTCTTTCAAATGAATTTCTAGTACTTTGGGAATAACTAGAATTAATCTTACGGGATTTTCTATGGTCCTCCACAAGAGTCACATGGTAAACTGATGCAACTGGACTAAAGCTCTTTTTCCGGACTTAATGGAGTGTCTTTGTTTGACTTCTGTGTGGCTTAACGTCCATATCTGTGCTCTTACACTTTTCCCATTTGATTGGTTCCTTGAAGGTTAGTTGGCTTTGTGACATGGCTGTCCTCCTGCTTAGAACTCTAAGTACAATATGATTTTCCCTCTTACAAAGTTTGGAAATATTTTTTAATCTTCCATTGTCCTTTATTATTTTTGCCATCCCTGAAGAATGGTGATATGAAGGATTAAATCTAACTTTTAAAGTTCTTGTCTTCTCTGCGGGATATCTTTAGCCTGTGGCATCACCAGTGAGAGATTTATCCCATTCCCTAGCTAATATCAATTCTTTTCGGGTACTGAGCCTTCTGTAGGTGCTCAGCAATTCCAGTGTCCCACGTTCCTTCTCAATTGTGCTTTTCACAGCGGGAGTGGTGACAGCTTGGCCCATGCACCTGAGCCATTGTGTTTCAGTGTGGTTTTTCCAGGAGTAGCCCCACAGTCACCCCGAGCACTGAGCATGTAGGCTGGCACTCTGGCACCCAGCCGAGCGGCTTTTGGCAGACTGTTTTAGGGAGAATGTTTAATCACAGCCTTTACTGGGTTTTCTAACTTTTTATAGAGTTTGTAGAAATTTTCATTTAAACTTTGGAGTGGGTTGACACAGTGCATATTGTTTGTCTTTCCTCTCAGTACCGAGTTGGTCGGGAAGTGGGGATTGATGGCGGGAGTAATATGCTGCCACTCTACCAGGCTTCCTTCCTCTCCACTCAGCCTGAATTCATCTTAGCAGCTGGTGGTCAGTGCTCACTGTGCCCCGCCCATTTCTCACCGTCCCCTCCAGACCAAGGCCCCTGCCAGAAGAGAATCTGTGATCTTACCAGTTTCTCCTGGTAAGAATAATTATTAACTGCTTATTGGTAGAGGATTAGTTAGTAATCCTTTCCTGTTGCTAAAAATACACTCTTAAATTTTTCCTACTTTTCCCAGTTTCAAACCTTGTAGCAAATGCATCATTCCGTTCACTTGACTGGGCAGCATCCTGGCTACTGGCTAGGTCCTTTTCCTGTGTGACACAAGGGGAAGATTCTGAATTCAGTACAGGGACACCCTGTAGATTCCTAGCGAGGTAGCTAAGGATGGGTGATTAGAGAATCAGTGAAACTGGTGGGTATTTCTGATGAAAGACAGGTGAGGTCAGCTTACTTTTGTACAGTTAACTTCAAGCATTTATAGCATGTTAACATGAGTATATTCAGCTTACTTGTGAGAATGCCCATTTTCTTTTCTATATCAAGTCTAATTGTGGAAATGTAAAGAATGAAATAGATATGTAGGAAATATAAGTAAAATGTAAATTTAGTCTTCATGCATATTCTTTCCTCCCTGATGCTTCCGACACGGTTGGAGATACACAGAACACGGAGGTGAACTGACATAGGAGCTTTGAATATTTCCTTGCCTTCTCTGGTAGCACCTGCCAGTAATCCTAGATTTGGAGGGAAGAGAGATCGTAGGCCCACAGTTCTACAAAGTGCTAGGCCAGCAGTAGTTCTGTCATGGCACGTGTTCTCAGTACCAGCATACAGCGTAGAACACATACTCCTGGATGATGTGCTTTGAGTGACACATTGTATAAATGTCACAGCTTAAAGAATTGAAGTTGGGTATATCAAGAAAAATATTTTATAATGCATGAATTATCAGAACTATATCTTCTTCAGGATTAAGGAGTTTTTACCAATTATATTTTATATTAAAATTTCCAGTAGGGTTTCACAATAGATTCTTCTCTTTACACAGTGTCTAGCTACTGTGGACTTCTTAAAAACCCTAAATCCTAAAGCAAATGGTCCATACTTTGTAACTTAATTTACTGTTCAAAAGATACTGTCAAATTATTTGCCTTGGATTAAATGAAAGAAAAGCTGACCGTTTCAAACTAAAGCAGTTTAATCTGTGATGACTGTCTTGTCAGAGAGGAATTTAAGAGATTTTGATTTCCTGGCTTACAAAATGAATTAGTTCCTAGTTCCTTATTTGGAAAGCTTCTCTGAAGCTGCTAGTCGGGAAGGCATTGTTTGCCCAGAGTCCTGATGTTGTGGTGCCATCTTGTGGCAGAGATTTGTCATAACCTCAGTGCTCGAATCTGATTTAAATAGTGATACAGGCAGTTCAAGATACATAGGGAATTCTTTCCAAACGTAGGTTACCTAATAAAAAATAAACAGAAGCACGCACACACAAATTATTTAGAATGGCTTATTTGTCGTTTGGTGACACCGACAGGCAGAAACGGTGAGTAAAAGACCAGTGTGACGCTGGTATCTGAAAATCTGTGTTTTGCTGTGTCCTCAGCTGCTGCTGTTTGAACGGACGTGGATGAACAGATGGAAATCTTCTGTCCTGCATGAAGGGGAAGGGAACATAAGGAGCGTGAAGTGGAGAGGCCATCTGATTGCTTGGGCCAATAACATGGTAAAGGCACATGTCTGTCTCTAACACTTGTGCAGTGGCAGAAGGTTGGCGAGATCGAAAGGTCTGCGGCAGAGAAGACACGTGGTGGGCGATGATTCTCATAGACACAAGAGACACTGATCCCATCCCTCAGAGCCAGAGGAAGGCAGATCACGCTGGGGTTTCGTAGTATATTTATTCCCAACACACTGTAGACTATGTTTTAGTGTAAGAATCCTGAAGTATGGAGTAGCCAAGAGAATGAAAAGCCATTTTAATAATTGAAGCACTGCTTCAGGAATGAGCTCTGCCATTTACCCGTTTCCCATGGGCCACTGTTAGAAGCAAGTATAGACTGTTTTTATTTCTTCTTTGCTTCCAGTATAATCATAGGCCAAAACACAGGCCTCCCTATAAAAAGTGTATTGTACTTTCAATATTGCACTGATTTAAAGTTTATTTAATAAAGTGGGGGTTGGAGAAAGTTTAAAAAAATAGTTTTTTTTCTTATCTGTCATATTTTCTGAAATTTCATTACATAGTTGAGAAAAAATCAGTCCATTCAGTTAGAAATGGTAGTAACTTTCTCAGTTCAACCCTACTGTTTGGGCTTTTTCTTACTTTTCTTGGTTCTCAACAAAAGTAAACAACCATGGTCTCAAGGCTCATCTTCAGCAGGCAGTATTCTTGATGTTTCCATTTGAGCAGTGTGAAATGTCCCGTGTGGTTTTCTTTGAATGGATGGGTTTTCAGAACCAACACTTTCTGAAGAACCAAACTCATTCCTATGCAGAAAGCTCCATCAGAAGTGCCTGTCCACTGTCAGGTTGCGAGTAAAATGGGTATATCTGTGTGGCGCATGTTTGTGTTGGATGTACAGCACCCATGATATCCACTAATAATGCAGCCTCTGTCCAGGAAGAAGTGTGGAGGTTGCCTTCAGTTTTGGTTCTCATGTGGTTTCTATGAAACATGACCGTGCCTTTGTGTGGCTCCTTAGCATGCCCAGTAAACACCATCATTGTTTTGATATAGCACACCTAATGTTATGTTCCTTCCCCAGAATGCAGGATGCTTAACATGGTTTTGTTTTGTAGGGTGTGAAGATTTTTGACATTACCTCCAAGCAAAGAATCACCAATGTTCCCCGAGATGATATAAGTCTTCGCCCAGATATGTATCCCTGCAGCCTCTGCTGGAAGGACCCCGTGACACTCATTATTGGCTGGGGAACTTCCATCAAGGTGCTTTACCCGGCCTTTATATTAAACCCAAATCATAACAGCTTTGTTGAGAGTTGTCTGAAAAGATTTGTATTCACAGATATGTTTCTGGGAGACCTAATATTTTTCCCTGGATGCTGTGGTGATAGAACAGTTTATTCACGAGTACAGATGTTAAGATGTGCTCCTTCTTTTCTATGATGTGCAAAGTAATCGCTCTTTTCTGTTCTCAGGATGACGCTGTATTTGTTGAGTTCTGTTTTAATTTCCCACAATCCCACTTCAGTCCCTTAGCTGTTTATGGAACACGTGGTTGGCTTTGGTGGTTTTGTTAGGCGCTCATCTCCATGTTATCCTTCCTTTGTCTTTAGCTGTGACCATTGGTTTCATTTCGGTTATTGACGGTAATGGCATAAGATTAAATCACCCTGCATGTTTCCTAATTTAATGACATAGAGACCCTGGCTCATTATCCATAATTTGATTGAAGAACATTTTTCTTACATTTGATTATCTCATTCATATGTGCCTGATAGAGTAAAGCTGCCTCCAGACCCCAACTGCCTTTATTTCATGCTTACCAGTGCTTCTGCTAGAGTAAGTACTTGAATCTCAAAAGCTATTTTTTCCCTTAAAGATGCAATACATAATTTAAAAAAGAAACTAAGATTTAGCTGAGGGGAAAACATATGAAAAAAGTATCTCAGCAATAGTTTAATATTTAGAGTCCGACAGACTTGAGATTGATTCCATTTTTTCCACTTCCCTCTTAGATGTATGCAGGAGGGTATAGAACTTGGCACATTGTAGTAGCTTATAAATGTTACCTATTAAAACGTAAATCCTGTAAGGGACATGAGAGACATGAGTAGAGAGGAAGAGCGTGACAGCGGCTGGTGTGGTGCCCTGCTGCCCAATCCATGCTCTTCCTGTCCTCACAGTGCTGGCATGCAGGTTCCCTTCTCTGTAGATTGGACTTGAAGGGCATATATATGAAAAAATACGTGATTCAGTTTACGATGGAGTGACTGCCCTGAGTTGCTCATCTAGGAGAGGACAAGCTGACCAGGCTTAGGGTCTCTCTCAGGGCCTTCAAAGAAGTGCTGTCCTGCTGCACACTTCGTGTCTCCTGATTAGTGAAAGTGGTTAGTCTTGAAGCTGTAGACCTGTAAGTGACTGCATTTCCAGATTTGTGGTTATGTGTTAGATCAGTCATGGATAATGAGTACACATTTCTCTATGCTTAAATAATGTCCTACAAATTTTATGTCAAGTATGTTACTTTATTAGGGATTTTCTTCTTCAGACTAAGTCATATTTTGAGCATTTCTCAATTCAAAATCTTGGTGAGCAATCTTGATTGAGAGGAACAACTAGAAGCAGCGCAATAAAGCATATAGTTAGAGATATGCTCTGTTCATTTTGTGTGACCACCAAACACTTGCCGAGCATTTGCAGGCAGCGGCTGCCGCAGATACAACAAAAGGCAAGTTAGTCCTTTCTTTTGCAGACAATTTCTGTTTTGGTAAAGGAAGACAGACAGAAATCAAAGAGCAAATAAGCGCCTGTTGGTGATGGTAAATAGAAGGAGGACATTTAAACGGGATAAAGGTGAAGGGGCTCTCGGAAAGCTACTGTCCTGTTGGTGAGAGCTCTGAGAGGGGAAGTTGTGCAGTTCTGAGGAGGTGCTGAGATGGAGCAGCTGGAAACCATTGTCAAGAGTGGAGCAGGTGGAGAAGAGGGTGGATGAAGACAGTGGGAAAGCGGGTTGTGTGGGGGTGGGGTATTAGAGTGGGTAGTATCCTGCTTATGGGCCCTGGGAAATCTGACCTCTCATTGAGTCGGGTGGGAGACCTGCAGTGGATGCTACAGTAGAGTTAGTTAAATGACCTAACTTGTATAAGGATCACTATGGTTGTGCAGAGCTATATAGCAAAGACAGTGGAGAGGAGAGAGCAGACAGGAGGCCACTGCTGTTAGATAGTAGTGTAATGTCTTCTTGTACCTGTGTTGTGGAGCTGGTGAGAGAGACTGGACTGTGGTGTATTCTGAAAGTGAACTGTTCTGTATTGAGTAATGATTGAACAAGGGATATAAGAAAAAGAGAAGTCAGTGTTACCTAAGGAACTAGAAGGTGAAACATTCCTGCTCATGGAGTTCGCTTCCAGAAAAAAGATGCCCATGTGGAGATGTGGAGGAGATAGTTAAAAGAAGCATCTTGGCGTCCATGGGTAAAACGTTGCCTAAAAGGAAATGGCCTTCAAATCTTTAATGTGCTTCAGTGCAGGCCACAAGCTCACTGGAGCATCTCTGCCTGTGCACTCTCCGAACCTGCTGCTTCAGACCACAGAGCTGAGGAGCAGTGGAGTAGAGCGGTCCGGCAGCCAGAGGATGGTGCCCAAGTCTTGCACTGATCACGGATATGCGCTAGCCCTTTAACTCTAATCCTGTGGTTTAAGTAACTTCCAGTCTCAGGTTTCTCATCTTAGATTAAACATGGTGGCATTGCCTTTCATGGGTATCTGTGTGTCAGAAAGTTTGGTCAGTCCACAGGTTCTCAAGGTTCTGTCTTCACTTCTTTTAATTTCCATCAAGTCTCCCTGGCTCTTGTCTCTGCCCTCCAAAGTGCAGCTAGAAGAGTGTATAGAGACTGCAGTCGGAGGTCCGTTTCTTCTGTACAGCTATTGAGATGTGCTATTATCATGCGGGGACTGATCTTCACCATGCCTTCCAAGGCTGTGCATGATCCAACCTCTTTGTTCTTTTTTGGGCTCATCTCTGCCCCATATCTTATATTTTCAGTTTCTGTCTGACCTTCTAGCTGAAAGACTTGTCCCATGTACCTGTTTTGCCTTCTTGGTTCCTCTTCCATGTCCCTTCTTCCAGAAAGCCTGCCTACCTGCAGTGCATGCCCTACTTCCCTACCACACTTGAGTCAAGTGCCTTATCGCACGTCTGCACACTCATTTTAACAAAATAACTAACTCAGGATTGGTGTGCAGTCATCGCTCTGAAAGTGCTGGCTAATATCGACATTATATTTTCTTTATTGCTGTACTCCAATCATCTCCTTGGCCACTTTTATCAGCACATCAAAATGACCGTCCATTTGGCATTGTGAAATGTTCCCCTTAGATGATTTAATAGTTTCCTTTGTAAGTATGGGGAAAAAGAATTGGTCCCTTATAAACTCAGAAGTCCATCAGAAAGAGAAGGAAACTGGGGGAAATAGACAGGAGAAGAATGTCCAAAAGTAATTAAAGAGAAAAGCTACTGGTCACATACTTGTGGATCCTCACATGCCTGCAGCCATGGGATGTTGTCCTACGTTAAGGAAGCGTTCTCTGAGGCCTTCACCAAGTTGCTGCAGTGCTGAAAACCAGTTTAGACAAAAAAATACCAAGTATTTCTAACCCTTGGGCCTCTTTATAACTAGTAATTTATCCTAAATAAAGTCCCTAACAGTTTATTTTTAAGCATATTGTGCATGCTATTATGTTTATGATATTCATGGATAGAAAAAGAAGACAGTGGGTAAGTTAATCAAATATGTTATAATAGTTTATTATGCTACATTATAATGACACTGAAGATTTATATGGTAGAATGTTTAAATGATAATTATTATTTATAGCAAGCCTTCACATGAACAGCGGTAGCTCTACAGTAGACAACGATCACAGGTGTTGTCCTTGGGCTGACACTTTGTTCATACTTCTTTTGCCATTCGTCTGTCTACTGTAGACACTAGATTTCCAGTGTTCCATAGTGTCGTGATACTTAGGCTAGTGGCTGTAATAGCACTCTCTATATATATATGTGAAGGAAGAATCCTAATCACTGAATTGTGAGATCAGTATCTTCTAGTTCAATCTTATATACAGGGCCAGATCTTTAAAAATGCTCACTTCTTATTACAAAGTTGTATTTATTCACTTTGAATAGTACATTCATTTAGAAAGAGATAAGAAAGTATTTATTGTCTTGGTAATCTAAAAAAAATTCAACACACAACATGTGTTATCTAGTGTTTGTGTGAGAGTCTGGGAGGAGTCAGATTAAGGGATAGATTGATACATATTTAGTTACTGATTTTAAAAAGTACACAATTTTTATCTCAACTTTACATTTATAATTTAAAACAAAGACAAACTTTTTTTTTTTTTTTGAGAAACTGCTGATAGTAAAAACAGTAGACTTTTTGGCCACATACTTGCTACTCTTTTTCTGTCTTCCCTCACACAGTGGGAAACTCCTCTTAGCTTCCCAGCCACTTACATGTGTGATTGGAATAGGGTGCATGTAGACAGCAAGCTTTGTAAGTCAGGCATAGATGTCTATTCTACCCAAAATACCTTCAGCTTGTGTCTGTAGTTTTGAATAGGTCATTAGAAACACACATTTATATTAACGTGCTCTTTCTTTGACGTAGAGTGTAACTTTATTAGGCTAATGTTGGGGAATCTAAATAATGGTTGCCACAGGTTATTCAAACTAATTGCTTAATTTATTATTTACTTCATGTATATGGGTGTTTTGCCTGCATGCATGTCTGGGAAACTCATGCATGCAGTGCCCACAGAGGCAGAAGAAGACATTGGATACTTTGGAACTGGAGTTACAAAAGGTTGTAAGCCACCATGTTGGTACTGGGAGCTGAAGCCATGTTTTCTAAAAAAAGCAGCCAGTGCTCATATCTGCTGAGCCATCTTTCCAGCCTCTCAAACTAATTTCTGTCTTTTACATCTTAGGGTAGCTTATATGTGCTCCATCCTTGGATGACATGATGACCTTAAAAAATACCATACTGAGTAAAATGTTGTAGAAAATTTCCTGTCAAAGCTAGAAAATAACCCATGAATTTCCTTCCCAGGTATGTTCAGTGAAGGAACGTCACGCCAGTGAGATGAGGGATCTGCCAAGTCGATACGTTGAAATAGGTATGGGTCCCTCCCATGTATTCTGTGATGGTAAAACTTTCAGAGGACACCTGATTGTTACGTGGGAGTCGAAGGCCATATCCTCCTCCAAAGCCTATCTCTTGGTACTTTGATAAAATGGATTCAGAAAGCCTTCAAGTTTTGGAACCCCACTATGGAAAGCTCCCACCCCCATTTTTTTTCCAAACAAACAAAGATTTATATTTCTCATAATAATTTTATTGTTGGCTCTGAAGTCAGATAATCATGTATTTGGATTCTGGTTTTGATATTTACCACTAGGACCTTAGACAGATTTCTGCTGTTTCAATAAGCTTGTGGTAAAATGTGAGGAGAATATTTAAGGTTATAAGGAGTGTGGGGTGGTGCATGGATGCAACTAGTGCAGTCCTGACCGTTGTTTTTGTTGACTTGAAACTTCTCAATACTCATTTTTGTCACATTGCTCTGACCCCAGTTGCCACCATCTTTAATTGGAGCTGTACAGCTAGCTGTTGTCTTGATTTTGCCTGTTCCACTGGAGACTAATCCAGTCTCTTCATCACAGTAAACATGCAGACCAGATCATGTAATTATCCTTCAGTCTTTTCACATTGTTCTGAGGAGAAAGAATAGATGGCAGGGTTGGTGTTGTCCATCCCTGTCTGTCCAGCTGCAGCTCCCGCCACGCTTCTTTGTGATCTGTGTGCTCCAGCCACAGGACTTTCCTGTATAGTGCCGGGCTCTTCCTTCCCCCTTTATCTCTTCACCATGAGTAGGCCACGCCTACTCATTCAGGTGTGGATTCTCTCTGCCCCACTATACATATGGCTACAGCAGTCCTGCAGTCTTGATTATTGGTATATTTCTGGGTAGCACAGGACTCTCACTTCAGTGCAAGCAGATACTGGTCTATTTTTGTTTATTTTATATCTCGAAGGCCTAGAACATTATACTGTGCATTGCATAGTACTGTGTTGAATAATTCGGCGACTGCAGGAAACAGTTACTCAGAAAAAGTGTGCCCAGTATGTTAGGTCATTCTATGTTCTTGAGGGAAAAAGTCTTGCTGTATAAAATCTGCTGTAAAATTCTCTTACACCTTTGGATAGTGGCTGCAGTAGAAGTGTGGTGCTTCTCTGTTTCTCTGATGCTGCAAGCTTTGTTTGCTCTACATCATCCACTTGGCTAGTGTGGTGAGGGCTTTTCAGTCTGCGTTGTTCTGCACTTGAAGTCAGAAGTTGTGGTATAGTATGTAAAGTTTTAATCCTTTTTTAACCTCAGAGAAGTCAGTAGTTACAATTGCTCTGGGTATGAGCAGAATGCATAGGTAGAGTATAGTCGTACCCAGAAAAGCCAAGGAGCAAGAGGATAGAGTAGACTTCTACCTAGAAGAAGGTGTTTGTTTGACTCTCTTGCTCTGTCTTCCCACTTCTCCTTTGCCTGTCGGGGAGATCCTCTGAAAGTCTTGATGCATAGCATCTTAAGAGTCATTACTGAATAGTCAAGTGGCAAAACAAAAAGCTCTGATAGTTTTTAAGGATATGAAAGTTTCCAGAAAAATATAAGAATGTAACTTTGACATTTGTGTGAATACATTACTGGTAATTTACCTCTATAGTTTGTGGTTAAGACCCAAGGCCTTTATGGAACGGTAGTTGGAGAGATGCTTTTTTGATAAAGTCGGGTGTTTTAATCATCTTCTGATGTCTACTGCCAGCAACAGATGACTTGCATGAAATTAATCACTGACTTCCTTGTCTTGATTGCATATGGAAGATTAACAAGACCATTGAGATAAGGAACTACATGATCTACAAAGACTTTTAAAGAATCCAGGGATAAAGAGGAAGAGAAGAGAACGCACATTGTTCTCCCTTTAGTAAAACATCATTCTCTCCAGCTGGTCATGCACTGTGACCTTAAAACTTAGCACGTCATCCTGTTTTCAGCCTCTGAATTGATTTGGAACACAGTGACCTGGAAATTGAAAGTCTATTTACATGGTTCAGAAGAGCTTTGGAATAATTCTTTCTTAGATCTAAGTTTCTCTCTTCATATGCTTACTATCATTTTAATATACAGATTACAGCAGTGAGGTAGTTCTCTTTGTACACAGGTGACTCAGTTTCTCCTAATAGAAGTCTCAATAGATACCATGTCCGGGGAAGTGTCTTACCAGGTGTTTGTATTTGAGGATCTGGCATTTCTATAGTTTTCTGTTCAGCTTACTGTTTATGTTCAGTTTACTGTTTTACATTGGATTTTCCCTAGTACTTCATTATGAAAAGAATTTAAATATGAAAAAGCATTTTATAGTAAACATCATAATACTCCCTGAATGCTGTTACATGTGACTGCATTTGCTTTGCTAGGAATTGTTCTTTATTCATTCCTTATCTTGGTATGATGGATGTAAATATGGTACCATGAACTTGGATATTTCTTATTAATAGTGGGATCATAGGAAATCTGAAGCACAGGGCTGGGAAAATAGCCAAGTTGGCAAACTACTTGCTGTACAAGCAGAAATATCTGAGTTGACATCACCAGAACATATGTAGAAATGTGGACTTGGCCATGTCATGCCAGAGCCCCATTGCTATCAGGGGTGAAAACGGGATAATGTCAGGGTTTTTTCTTCTTTTCTTTTCTGCTCTTTTCTTTTGGCTGCTGGCCTAACTCTAGGTTTTTTGAGAGACTCTGTCTCAGGAGCATAAGGCAGAAAGTGGTGGAGCAGAAATAGGACATCTTCCTCTGGAGTACACACACACACACACCACCTACAGAAATATATATTGTTTTTCAATAACAATAGCCACTAGGCAGAATGCTAAGTATATCACAAATAACATGTTCAGTTATTCAGTCTGAACAGTATTCCATGGGTAGGCAGTTTTATTTCCATTTTATGGGTAGAGAAGTTGATCAGAGGAAATCAGGTAACCTACTCAAGACTGTCCTGTTCCTAAGCAAAAAGCACCTTAACTCAGGCATTCCTGTTAGCAGGCATTTTGTAGCCAGATGTGGCTCTTACCTGCAGTCCCCACACTTGAAGCCCGAGGCAGGAGGATTGACATAAGTTTGAGAAATGGAAATTGTATGCGTCCTTGTTTTATTTTAAACCTGCCGTTGTGCCTTCTCCCATGTTGGTGAGTCTCTGCAGCACACTTGCCTTGCTTGGGTAGTTTGCAGAGTTATTTCTAAGGACTGGGAGCCAGGCAGACTGTGACTCTGTCCTCCTTTCTGAAGGTGGAGAGCCTTTGTCATTTAGTGCTTGACTTGGGTTTAGCTGATACACTAAGGTAATTTTATGCTTATAACATGAACAATAACCATTTATTTGGTTTAGATATTTTTACCTAGCATGCTTTGACTGTTTCTTTTTCTTTTCTCTAAGCTTGAATTATATCCTCATCACTGGCTTCTGGGGGCTGAAGTTTGACACATGAAAGACTAATATAACAGATACCAATTAGAGAATATGGGATTAAATTGAAACCAAAGTTGCCTTGAATGGTTTCTGACCTCTATGTGCTATTGGCTCAGTTTCTTTGAATGCTTTTCTTCCTTTGTCTATTATCTAATCTGTTCAGTTTTCATCCCGTTTACCAGGTCTGTAATTTGCTGGCATGAAGCATCACATCACTTTTACTTTAGTGTGTCTGCTTTAGAGCAATTCCTGAGGCTATGGACATGATTCCAAAAGTGTTTTTATTGGTCGCTGGCATGCCAGTCAAGGGTCCAGCCTTACTGAAAGCTCTCTGGGCATGACTGCTCCTGGTTTACCTGCTGGCTAAGGGTGGGACTCCTTAAACGACTAGAATGGAATGAGAGAGAGTTGCAGATGACTGCTCTTCCACATAGATTAGTATGGGGAGGGCAAAGGGATAAAGAGGGACCAGAAAAGACAGTGCAGGTTCTGTGTCCTGCAGTATGTTTGCCCTTATAGCAGCACAGAAAATTCTAGAGAAGGGCAGGGTGCTCTGATCACAAAAATTTCAAGTCTTAAACTGTTGTTCTTGGTGGTGTTGTGTACATGCAGCCTGCACTACTGTGTTCTCACCTACGTTGTCTAGTCCATCTACTTTGCAAAAGTAAGGCATTGAGTTCTGACATATGTTTTCTTCCGAAGATGCTTTAGTCCACTTGCTGACCTTCTGTGAGTTTCAGTACAGTGATTCTTTTTTTTTTTTTAAAGAAAACAAACTATCTTGCCACCATCTCTGTAAATGATCCCAGTTTCTGCTCACTGCCCTCTCTCATCCCCCCAACACCCTGCACTCCAAGCATCTCTAGAAATTCTACCCTGTCTACACTGGGCCTTCCCTACTCCACACTGTGATGGAGATAGAAATGGTTCTCAAATAACCTTATTTGTGACCCTTCCCCATGTTACCTCTTTATCAAAACTGTTTTTATGGTACTCATCTTAAGCTTACAAAAGGGAAAGCAAATGTCAGTGGCAGAGATAAGCTCTAAGCACCCACCTTTGGACTTGTATCGGGACACCGTGTCCACTTGTGTCATCAGTCACCCACCTGTGGACTTGTATCGGGACACCGTGTCCACTTGTGTCATCAGTCACCCACCTGTGGACTTGTATCGGGACACCGTGTCCATTTGTGTCATCAGTCACCCACCTGTGGACTTGTATCGGGACACCGTGTCCACTTGTGTCATCAGTCACCCACCTGTGGACTTGTATCGAGACACCATGCCCACTTGTGTCTTCAGTCAGTGTCAAGGCATAAGAACACCTGAAACCCAGCATGTAGGAGGTGGAGGCAGGAAGATCAGAGTTCAAAGTCCTTGTCAGCTATGTAGCAAATTCACAGCCAACCTAGGCTACATAAGACCTTGTCTCCAAAAACTTACCTATTGTAAAACTTATGTTAGTAATTTTTGATTCGCTGTTTTAGTATAGACTTTAAATTATGAAGATGGTTATAAAGATAAGCAAGGACTAGAAAAGAAGGAAGAAAAATTCTCTCGTTCCTCATTATATCTGTATTTTAAGTTTTATCTCCTTTCTTCTTCTCAGATGAGAAAAGTTTACACATTGACTCTAAAGGAACTTGTTGAAGTCTAGTTCAGTGGAGTTATGGCCCAGATTTCCAGAGTACACAAACACTCAGTATTGCTTTCAGCATGACACACTTTTTTGAGTTCTCCCCACTCGGGGAAAGAGGGTGTGTTCATCCTAGATGTTAACTGGAAGTGCAGAAATAGCCAGGACATTGGCGATAGTCTGGATAATGGGACGAGTCCAAATGAGAGTTTGCTCACAAGTGAGCCCCACGGCAGGATATTGGCATTCTCAGGATCAGGCCATAGGAATATTTGTAGTTGCCCTGTGTAATGGGTTTACACACCCTTCCCCCAGTTTTGGGGATTAGACACAGTCCCTCATGCATGTTAGACAAGCAGTCTACCACTGAGCTGTGTCCTTAACCCTCTTTTTATGTCTTACCTCGAAACAAACTCTCCCTGCAATACCTAGATGACCTTGAATTCATGCTGTAACCACAATAGTCTGAACTTGTGATCTTTCTTCAGCCTGTGGAGGGCTGACAATGTAGAATGCCACCACCAGGCCTGGCTCTGCCTTGTGTGTATGTGGTTACTTTTGACAGTGTGAGCGTACTCACCTGTGTTGGAACCCGGGAGCCCGGAGAGGGTATCTTCCTCTTTCACTGCTGTGTTGCCTTGAGACAGGGTCTCTTCTGAGCCAGAAGCTGCCATTTCAGTTAAGCTGACTGGCCAGTGAGCTTTGGGGATCCAGCTGTCCCGCCCTGAAGTCCATCAAATGCTGGGACTGTAGACACATGTAACATGCCTGGTTTTTGTGTGGGTGCTGGGAGTTCAGGCTCCACTCCTCATGCTTGCAGAGTCCAGTCTTACACACTGAGCCGTCTCCTTAGAGTGCATACTTTTTAACTTGCAATAATAATATTTTAAGGACATTAATACTTCTTAATAATATTTATACTAACAGTATTCCTTTCTAAGCTTTAAGCACACTAATTTTCTTATTTTTCTCTTTATACAAGATATACAACTATGTATGCAAAGATGTTTAAATGAAATGTCTACAGCCAAAACGAAAAAAAGAATGTTTTCTATTAACCGAAACATAACTTGTACTGTTTATATCACTGCACTTCACCTTTAAGAAAAAAAACTTAAACTTGACCACTTGTTAAAAGTAATTTCATTAAGGATAGTTTTATTATTAAAGATACTTGGTGTTAGGTTTCATTGTCTCAGAGAGTCTTCACGTGATGTAAGCATGTCATTAAGTTACCTGGCACAGCGGAGCACTCCCACTGGCTATTTGATGTTCATTTTTTCTGGGATGTCAACCTTCAAGTCTGCATTTCTGCATGTCTTTCCTTGGATGGATCATTGTAAAGCTCTTTTAGTGCTGCCCAGTGAAAGTCCTTTAACTTGAGACACACTGTGGCACATACTTAGTATAGCATCGTAATTCAGCACATACACAATGTGTAATAATCACATCGGGGGATTGAGCATGTATTTCCATTTCAAACATTTTTAAATGCGTTGTAGTGTTCACAGTTGGTGTGTCTTTGCCATCATGTGCACCTTTTTGCTCTATTTAACGATGAATCCTTTCTGCCTTTTGTTTGCAGTGTCTCAGTTTGAAACTGAATTCTACGTTAGTGGACTCGCACCTCTCTGCGATCAGCTTGTTGTGCTTTCCTACGTAAAGGAGGTTTCAGAAAAAACGGTAATTATCTTCTCCCCACGTACAGAGGGATTTAGAGGAGTTGGCTTTTAGCATCATGCCCAGGTCAGGCTGCCTGTCAGAGGAGATTGCTATAATCCGACCAGAACTTCTTGACCTATGAAATAAGCCTAGGTGAAATTACCCTGCAGACTAACATGTTTACCTGCAGAAGTCACACTCATTGCTGGTCTTTGTTCCCGTTGCTACACAAAGAAGTGAGCCCTTTTTCTCTTTGCTTTTTTTGCTCTTTCTTTCTCATCAGTCACTTGATATTCTAGTTGAAAGAAAGGAAGGATTTCTCATTCTGAAAGGTGACAAAGCTAAGCTGACATTGCATTAGCAGAGATGACAGCAATGAAGCCGGTCACTGCAGCACCAGGGATCCCAGTGGTCAGAGGGAGTTATTGAAAGAGTTGCTCCTTCTTTCCTGGAGTACAGACATATTTGTTTACCTCCCAGTGGCCTTGTGTTTCTAAGTAGCTCGATTCCTGCTTTGAAAGGGATTGTTGCTCATTCACTTGATGGTGCAGATTATAGACACTGAAATGTATTGCAAACAGAAAGCAGCAGATAAACCCAAATTTTGTTTCCATGATGTTGGGATGAAGGTCTCAGCTGGGATTTAATGACCCCCAGGCTCCCTCTAAAATCCAGAGCAGTGCCATTCCTAGTTTACCTATTGTTAGAGTTCAGGGCCCTGCCTGGAACAGGAGAAGGTAGCTTCAAGGCCTGAGTAAGGAGAGCTTGTTGAAAAGGATTTCCTTTTGGGTGCTGTATATAAAAGAAATTGCAATTGATTCTCTAGCCCTTCACAGTAAGCAGGCAGGTGAAGTGTACTCTCCCCGCTTGTATCCCCCTCCTTCTTTCTCTCTCTCTCTTTCTCAAATGATAAGGAATAAAATGGGGGAGAAAAGCCCAGGGAGCCCTTGTTGTGAAGTGGTGGCTGCACTTGAGCCTTTATCTGAGAGAACACTTGCATTAGGAAGCCATCACTATAGTAACTGGTGCTCTGGGTGCCCATGTTGCTAGGCAATGAAATGCTGTAGACTTAAGTGAACCCTCAAACCTCCTAAAATCAATAGGGTTGGCTTCTAGCCCTATTGCAGGACATCAGTTTATTATTATTTTATTTATTTTTTGAAAATACAGAAAAGCAGAGGCTCCTGGGGGAGTAAGAACAGTGCTTTTGATGAGGAGTGTGGGGCAGATTGAGGATGTGATTGAACAAAACAAGGGAAGAAGCAATAAAATTGGAAAAGGGAAAGGCTAATAAACTGATCAGAAAAAGTAAAAGGGGAAAAGGAAAAGGGAAGCCTGTGTTACTAAAGAGTACAGGAAAGGAGAAAACCAAAGGAAGGTCACCCTCACAGGGCTGATCAGAAGAGATGGTTTTTCAGAGGAAGAATTAAGAGCTTAGGAGACTACAGTGGATGGAGACTCACTTTATTTAACATCAGTGTGTGCTTTCAATTCTTAAATGCAGAGTTAACTGAATAAAGTTAGGACAAAAGAATGACAGTCAGCTTTGGGTACACCATTACCCAATTTCTATTTTCATATTGAAAATCTTTTTCTATAAGGTTTTTATTGGCTATTTCCAATGGCTTTTCATTAATACTCTCAAGTGTTTCCCATGTGCCGCCTTTCGACTCACTTAATTTTAATCTTAATGTTTTAACCATCAGTCTGTGTAATTGAGAATAATAATATGTGATCACCCTTCCATTTTTCATTTGAGAAGCCAGTGAGTGATCTGTGTATCATCACCCTGGGTTCAGAAAAATGTCAGCTCATCTTTCGCTCGATCATAAACTAGAGCTTCTCTTTCAGAAACTGCAGTCTCTGGCTGTTTATGCTGTTTAAATGCAAGCTAATTATAGTCAAGTAAAATTAAGAATTTAGTTCCCTGGTCACATTAGCACATTGCCTGTGTTCAGCAGCCATCTATGGCGAAGGTCTTCTATACATGGCGATGTGAGCGTAGGCGACTCCACTGGCTCACAGCATGGTTCAGAGATGGATTCTAGTCTATGGCCTCTTGGTACTACTATTAGTTTCCTCATATTAGCAGTGATTTGGAACATGAAGTCGTTTGTAATACTCCTCATTCATATTCGTGTAGACATGGAGCTGTGTTTGTTGGTGTCAGGCCATAGATTCATTACTTTTCTCACTGCTGTGATGAAATACCAGGTGAAAGCAACTTAAGGAAGGAGGGGTTTGTTTTGTCTCATGATTTGACAGTATGGCTTGTTTGGTGGGGGACTCCTGGCGGCAGCTGTTCACCTCACATCCAAAGTCCTGAAGCAGAGAGAGATAATACTGATGCCTGGCTTGTGTTGTTTTAGTCCAGGACCCAGAACATGAGATGGTGCAGCTCACACTGGGAGTGGGGAATTCTTCCTTACTCAGTTTAAGTCTTTTGGACACATCATCTCACAGACAGACACACACACACACACACGCACGCACGCACGCACGCACACACGCACACACACACATACACACCCAGAAATGTGCTTCTGTAGTGATTCTAGATGCTGTCAAGCAATGAGAATGCTCATTGGCCTCACTGCTTTAGGATTAGATTCTGTGATTGTGCTGTTCATAAATGTCATAATTCTGTATATTTCACAAAAAATTTACAAAGTAAGACAGGATTAGGTGATTGTTCATGGCAAGCATTTAGAAGGATTTGTTTGTACTGAAATGCTAAACTCAAATTGAGTCCGAATAGTTTGTTCGTTTGTGTAAACTATGGTAACCAGGAAAATGAGCCTTCTCTATCATTTTCCCCCTAGGAAAGAGAATACTGTGCCCGGCCTAGACTGGACATCATCCAGCCGCTTCCCGAGACGTGCGAAGAGATCTCATCAGATGCTCTGACGGTCAGGGGCTTTCAGGAGAATGAATGTAGGGATTATCACTTAGGTGAGCCAGCAGAAATCTGCTTGTGCTTTCTTCTACTGCTTTTGTTGTCCTTCTATTCAGCTCACCAAAGGGGAATTTAAATGTAGGTACTAACAGAGAATAGCTGAGCTGGCCTCTGCCAGTAAAAGCTGGAGTTCTAGACTCAGAAATACTGCAACCTTGCCTGAATGTGCATAGGAAAAAGAAATGTTAGGCATGGGATTGGAACCAAGGAGAGAAGAGGGTTCTTTTTCTGTTGTTCTCTCAAGCCAGCTTGTCTGCTACCTATGTTTTCTGTGGTGCGAATCAAACCCTTCACTTTAAAGATGCTAGGGAAGCCCTTTGTCACCCAACACATCCCAGCCCTGTTCTAATTAAGTGACAGTTAGCTTTGATATCAGGCAGTATGATTCTGTAGTTGTCCTCCCGGTCCAAATGTGATGTTCCTGAAAGGTCTGCTGCGGGTGGCAGCGAAGTCCTTGTATTTGAGTCTAAGTCCTGAGCATGGAAAGATTCCCACGCCGTCACTGGGCCTGGACTTAATTGCGGAGTGGGTGGGTGGGTGTAGGTGAGTACACTAATCCCTCCCTGCTCAGGAGCAGAAGGAAGCTGTGGCTCTTTCATCCTGCCTGGGGTGTGTGTCATCACAGCCTGGTAGAGTGCGGGAAGAAAAGGAGGTGCTCAGCTCTTTGGAAGCCCTTTCCTGCTCTCTCAACCGACGCCTCAGGAAAACAGTTTACTCCTCAGTCATATGAAGAAGCAGCGCACAAGTGTGCATGCGTCTGACTCTTTTATGAACCCTCTTAGTAGTTAGGAACTGGAAGACTATATTTTGGACTTTGCAAAAAATTATTATGATTCAGAAATGAAAGCATACATTTTGGGTATTTTGCTCAGAGCAAACTCAGCCGTATGCTTAGAAACCCTTTAGAGCAGGTTTTATAATGGAATTCTTCTTGAAACACTCGGGTTTGCCATCGTAGGCAACATGCTAAAATGATAGACTATGTCCCCAGGGCTTGGGCACCTGCTGTTTACTCATTAGATGGCCTTGACTCTAGTGAAGAGGAAACATTTGTCGTCAACTTACAGAACTGTTGTTCTGTAAGAATAGATCTGTAAGTGTCCATAAATACAGTTTATACATGGCCAGTTGGGGTTCTGTTTGTTCATCTGAAGTCAGAATGTTAATGTGTTAAACTTGGAGTTCTAAACTTAACTTCTTTGTGTCTGCTGGTTTTCTTATAGTCTTTTCTTCTTGCTTTTTCTCATTCCTTCCTCCTGAACAGTTTTACACTGTGGTGCAGTTAAGAGCAGTACATGCTGCCGTTCTCACCTTCCTTGACATTCTAGAGCATCAAGCACACTTGACTGTACAGGGAGAAAATTGACTTTTGATTCTGAAATCATAAGCTAATTGCCACTTTGTAATATCGATTCAACCAAGCTGTCCTCTCTCTCCTCCCTTCTAGAATACTCTGAAGGGGAATCACTCTTCTACATCGTGAGTCCAAGAGATGTCGTTGTAGCCAAGGAGCGAGACCAGGATGATCATATCGACTGGCTCCTGGAGAAGAAGAAATATGAAGTAGTTTTGATTTTACTTTCTTGAAAGTATTGACTTGTCTGAACATAGAAAAGAGAAAAGGATTTTTATAGTAAATCTTTCATATTGAGTTAGTGTGTCTCAAGCCCCAAATATGTTACAATCTCTCTCTGAGAAATCACAGAACAAAAGCACGCAGTTCTGTTGGCCTGCTTTTCTGTTAAGGGGTTGGCTGGGGAAGCATGATTGATTCAGAAGGGGAGTAAACAGAGTAATGTACTGAAGCTGTTGTGGTTGTTTTCCTAAAGTAACTAAAGTAGAATAAGTTTTTGGAGCTTTTTTTCTCTTTGGATATGTTCGTAAAATTGCTCATTCTATCCTTATTTTGGGTATAAGGGAAAGATACCAGATTTATTCTAAGAATGGTTTGAACTAATTTGGGTAGAATGATGCTGTCTACTTCACTGGGCCATGGTTTTGACAAGTTTAAGTAGATGATGTACCAACATGACTGACTTTAGGATTAAAACAACATTCTTTACAACTGTAGTAGCTGCCAAGATAGTTTGTTCCTTAGAATGATGCTGGGCTTTCGTGTGCTCATCAGCAGAAAACAACAGTGTCTATTTTATGTGGAAGAGCTGTTGTTATATAGTAATACCTAGTATATACTCTAGCTGTTACCCTATTACATTAGCTTAAGTAATATTTTAGTGTTTCTTAAATTTGTTTACTTCTTTATTTGTATAGGTGTGTTTATCTGTATGAATGTATGTACATGTTTGTATGGGTGTTGGGATCTGAACTCTGCTTTTTATGATTTTAAAGGACTCTTAACTCCTGAATCATCTCTCCAGCCCCTAGATTAAGTAACATTTCTGTGAACTTAGTTTATGTGTTAAATATTTGTGTTAAGCTAATACTGGTAAATGTTCTGAAAGAAAAACACAATGTGGTTTCCATAAGCTTAACTGTAGACGTGAAGGCATACATAAGTTGTTTGCCTTTATTGAAATATAAATGAAAGTGCCCTTTGTCAGTCTGGGTCATACAGTTTTAGAATGACAGCTATCCTTTTTTTTTGCTTGAAGTCTAAGAAATTTTGTTACTTTGATTTGTGTATGAGATGTGATTCCAGCATCTTAGTGTGGGAATGAATTCAAGTAAAAATGAAGAGTCTTCATTTTGCTTGAATATCTTTATTTTGAATTCAGTGAAGTTCATTCAGCCATAACATTAAAAATTCCAGTGCCTTAAGCAAAAACCACAGGAAAATGGGGTTTTATTTGAGTAGTTCAAAAGTTAAAACATAATACACAGTTTATAACTGCACTTGCTTTCTCTCCCACTCACTCCATTTTCTCCCCCTTTTCTTTTTTAAATGGCCCTTATCATGATGCTTGTGTAAACATAGGAAGCTTTGATGGCAGCTGAAATTAGCCAAAGGAACATTAAAAGACATAAGATTCTGGTAAGTGCAGCATCATTACTTAGAATCTAACTGTTCTTACTATTAAGGAAACTGAGTGATTTGAAAAGAACAAGAACAGGTTCTTCGTATCTGTTCATAATTTGTTTTGAAATAATTCTTTTACCTGGGAGGGCATTCAATTGAGTCAGTTTTTGCTTGTAAACAAGAGACTTGGACACCTGCTAGGATGTAGCTTTAGGAAATTTTGAAACTGCATTTGGGCAATGTGCTTTGAATACAAAGCTCTGCAGTTGAATGTGTGGAAGCCTCTTTAAACCAGGTGTAAAATCACATTATCACAAAATGTATCAAGACTGGTCTCTTCAAACTAAATTGCTTTGGTGTGGCCTTGATAACAAATTCAATTGCTTTTGTTATGGAGACTATTCTAGGAAATCAAATACATTTTTATTACATTTTGGACTTTGGAAAAATACAGTGGCTAGAAACCTAGTTCTCTGCTAAATGTGACAGTGAATTTTGTGGGCAGAGACCTGACATAAAGTCATATCCTCTACATATGAAGAGTGCTGTCCTTACATAACATTGAGTCTATTACCCTTGTTTACAAATGAATAGTAGAAATTTAGCCTTTTATGGCTAGTTGGGTTTCAGCACAAATTTCTTATATTATTTTGTTCATCCCAAAATTTTCTGTAAAACTATATATACACAAGCCATTAATTCCTAAAGAATGTATAAGAAAAACAATAAACAAATAAAGGGAAGAAAAAAGAAAGCTAGAGGTCTTTTAGGCATGGTTGAGGAGAATAGTAATTCTTAGAACTGAAGAAAGCCCTACAGCGTTTAGTGAGGTGTATTGAAGGTGCAGAGACCAAAGGAGTAGGACAGTTGAATAAGGTTACTACATAGGTAGTTTTTTTTTTAAATTACTTTATAGATAAAACTAGATTTGATTTTGAAGTGACATATGTACTGAAAACTTGCTTCTGTTTTTGGAACATGCAGAACACAATTTAAGGCCATGTTCCTAACCACGAGGCTAGTCTAACCATGTCAGGCTAATGGAGAGAGGATCCGAGGGAGGCCAGCTGGCATGAGGTTCATGTGGTTTGTGTAGAAGATGAGGCCTGCCCAGAGCTGTGTAAACAGAGTCATACTGGTGGAGTCAAAATTAGTAAAGTACTGTTAGGAGCAAACACACCAGTCTTCCTGAGTTTGGAGAAAGCCACCCATAGCAGTGTTGGAGAACAGAGGATCTGCAGTGCAGTCATCTAAGGAATGATGCATACAAGACAGGCTGAGGAGCAGCAGCAGAGCCCCAGAGGGAAGTGTGTTCAGAAGAAAGGAAAGAAATGTTGTCGCAGACTAAGCAGCTGGTGATAATACCCTGGGTTTGGTAACATAAAATAGTTTTGTTTATTTTACTTATTCTCATTGTGGCATAGGGAGTGAAAGTGAGCAGGCAGTGTTACTCCTTACAAGACATGCAGCGGTAATGCTGGTGTCCAGGAGGAAGTGTTGTATACTCAGTGGTAGAAACTAGCACCCAAGTTTTCTGTATAGTAAACGTAAGCTCCCGGTGAAGTGAGAGCCATGTGGAGGGTGAGAGCTGCCCTCTTATCCCATGGACACACGACCAAGGTGGAATGTGTGGATGCGCTCACCCGCACAGCTTCCTTCTCTCCATCCCCTCGAGCTGCATGTTGGCTTCCTTGCCCTTCTGAGCTCATTTTCACTGTTCGTGTTAAGCTGACATCTTCTTTTTCCCTTTAGTATGATATTTTTCCAGTTAAGCCAATTTTATTGCTTTATTTCATTTTTTTATTGAGAAAATATTTTTACTCATATAATATATTGTGGTTATGGTTCCTGTCCTTATACTCCTCCCAGCTCCTCCTCTTTTCTCCTCCCATCCAGATCCACCCCCTTTCCGTCTCTTGTTAGAAAAAAAAAACAGGCATTTAAGAGATAATAATAAAATATAATATAATATAATATAAAAAGATAAAATAATAACAAACAAATAGGACAAAACAAACAGAAGGAAAAGAACACAAGAAAACACATGAGAAATGGATATTGATACAGAGACCCATTCATACACACACTCAGGAATCCCGTTAAACCACAAAGCTGGAAGCCATAATACATGCACAAAGGACCTAAAGCAAAAAAATGAAAGGGAATTAAGAAAAAGCCCTGACAGGATTCTGTGAGGAAAGGAACCCCCAACGATGCCACCAAGTTTGTTTCCTGTTGCCCATCTGCTGCTGGCATGCCGCCTACCCATGAGAGGAGTTAACAAACTCCTCTTTTTTGTTCTCCCTGGAGAGAACCAAATTTTGTTTGTAAGTGGTCATCAATTGGAGATCTTTTCTGGATTAGATATGGGGGCATGTGTCTGCTTCTCCTTTCAGCTCTAGGACCCCATCTGGTACAGACCCTGGCAGTTCCTGTGCGTTCTGCATCAGTCTCTGAGTTCATAAGAGGGTCAGTCCTCCTGTGTTTAGAAGGCCTTGTTTCCAAGATGCCTTCTATTCCTGCTGACTCTTACACTCCTTTTCCCTCCTCTTCTGCACGGTTTCTCTAGCCCTGAGGAGAGGGATTTGATGCAGGTATTATTCCAAGTAGGGCTGAGTGCTCCAAGGTTCCACTCTCTGCATATTGTCGGGCTGTGGGTCTCTGTATTTGTTTTCATCTGCTGCAGGAGAAAGCTTCTCTGGTGATGGTTGAACGAGTAAGGCACTGATTTATGAGTGTAACAGCATGTCATAGGGATAATTTTGTTGCTACATTCTTGTAATTTACATTGCTTTTACCTATATCCCTGGATTATCTAGTCTTAGGCTCTTGGTCACTTGAGTAACATCAGGTATGGTTCCATCGCATAGAGTGGACCTAAATTCAAATCAGATGTGGCTTGTTTACTCTCGTTAGCTTTGTGCCATCGCTATACTATCACATCTTGCAGGCAGGACACCATTGTAGATTGAAGGGTTTGCAGTTGGGTTGAGTGTAACATTTCTCCTTTGGTAGTATGCAGAGTACCTTCCGGTACCAAGAACACTAGCCAGTAGGGATAAAGGCTCTAGGTAGGTAACTGCTCCACGTCTCCATGTTCGGTGAGTTGTGTAGGTATCGTCTTCAGCCAGTTTGTGGAGAGCAGCGTATAGCCTTGGCAACAGTCTGGGTTATTTGGGGTTCCCATGACATTCTTTTGGCCAACGACTCTATTAGGTATACCCCGTTCCTGGTACTGGAAACTTCATTTGGTAATGAGAGATGTTCAGTTGGGGCTCTGTCTCCCTATTATTGGAAATTTCTTTATATCACCTTCATATACGTATGTATTAGGAAGCTTCTACTATATTAGGTTTCCACACTACCCCTCAAATGCCCTTGAGTTTTAGCTGTCTGTATCCATATCCCCTGCCACTCCAGTACTCTTGAATGTCTTTAGACTTCTCTGGAAGAGATCACATTTAACAGAAGACATCAGAAAAACAAACCTTTATACGGAGTGACAATTTAGGCTATTTCTAGGATCAGAGACTTCCTCTGCAGAGCATGTCTGAGTGGGATAGGTTAGAAGATTTTTTACATGGAAACAAGGTTCAATTTTTAAAACTTTGATTATTAAAATTTATATAAAAATAAATGCATTAAGTCTAAATGAGCTAAAGTGTAATATCACCAAAGCTATGACACAGATACAGACAGGCTTGGGCCGGGGTTCTCAGAGGAACCCCAAGTCCTGTCTGCTCAGAAACTGACACGCAGCTCTTCAGTTGTTCCGGTTGCATTATTAATTTCCTTCATTTGCCTTTCTATAGGATATTGGGTTGGCATATGTAAACCACCTGATGGAGAGAGGGGACTACGACATGGCTGCACGGTAATAACAACGGCATCCTCACAGCTATTCATGGCCGATGGTAACAACAAATAGAAGTGATTCTTTCCAACTGACTTTTTTATATCTTTCTAGGAAGGTATGAAAAGGTCTGGTGTGAGACACGAGCCATCAGCACAGAATTAAAGGACTGTCCAAATTAGCAGGAGTGTTAGTGTCAGCCCGTACTGCATGACTCCAGTCCCATTTCCTGTAGCACAGCACATGGTGGGCAGGCAGACTCCCTGGTGGCCTGTCTGCCTTAGAATGACTTCTCCGTTTCTCTGTATAGAGTGGGCAAACTTGCCCACAGCTCTCACTTTGTGTGCCCTCCAGTTTCTAGGGCCAGTTGTGATACACATGCCTTTGGAAGAAATCTAGAACAAAGTACAGCTGCGTATAGTTCAAGGACAGTGGCTCCTCGCAAAAGTGTGGTTGCTAAGTGGAAACAATAAAGCCTGTGAGGCCACCATTAGACCTGCCTTGAATGCCCTGAGACTGGGACTCTGGCTGTGAATTATGTGGGAGGCTGGGAATCTGATTTTCTACAGTCTGCTTTTTCACCTCGTTTTTAAAGCTGACCTGGAAGTTGTTGGCATTTGTGTTATAGTGAGGTTTCCTATAGAAAGTCCAAAGCAGCAGTGCTTTCAATACACATCAAGTCGGGGGAACCCCTAGTCTTCTGAAAGAGACCTATCTTTTCCTGTGGTATTTTATATAGTTTTCATGATTGTCATGAACTCCATGAACAGTCAGAGGAGTGCTGGTGACACTTTCATGTTTGTTGACAATAGAGGTAGAACCCCATCAAAGCTCTGGGAAGATTTACCTAAACCCCTGGGGAAATGTCTACTTAATCTCTTTATTTTTATTTACATTTTATTTCTCCCTGGATTGTTTTTGCTGCCAGAAAATGCCAGAAAATTCTTGGGAAAAATGCAGCCCTCTGGGAATATGAAGTGTACAAATTTAAAGAAATTGGACAGCTTAAAGTAAGCTATTTTATCTTAACCCTTAATTTTTGCATTGTAGTTTATTAAATGGGAATAAGCTTGAGACAGAGCAGTTGTTGGCTGAAAGAAGAAGTAAAGCTTATGTTTAGTTTATGTCAAATGGTTACATCTCTGCCTTGTTACCTGTGCGGGTCAGGTGCTCTGTTTAGGCATCTTCATCTTCCTTTTAGTGACTTGGGAACAATCATAATTTTAATGGATTTTACAGCATAGCATTTTAAAAATATACTCAAGGATTAATGTATTCTTCATTTTTATCTTTCCTTTTGTTGTGTTCCTCTGGAACCAAGGGCTTCAAAAATGTTAGGCAAGTGCTGTGCCACAGAGCTCATCCTCGGTGCTTGGATAATCTGCAGGAAGACAGATGAAACACTTGTCTGTAGCTCTGATGAGAAATTTTGTCATTTTATTACAATCTTTTCATCTGGGCACAACAGATATACCAGTCAGTCATTTTTATATTCCTTTAAAGGGTTTTTAAATTTTCATCATCTGTTAGCTTTTTGACTACTCTGTTGAAATTAAGAATATCCTGTTAAAATTTATTATTGTTTAAAGTTACCTTATGGAGAAGTGGGCTTCAATGTGGCATTGTCATACATTTGTGACAAGCTTGTTTCATAAGATGATTGAATTTTTAAGGTATTAATTAATGTATTACATTCAATATAAGAAAAGTTAAAAGAAATATAAAATAGCAACTATTCTCCTGATTATTTATATTTTCAGTAATTAAACAAGAATAAAAGAATAAAGGTTAATGAAGTCACTTTTGTACTTCTGTTACACACACACAAGTACACACACACTTTTGTAGCTTCCTGCTAGGTAACAGTTTATTTGAATCTTTTCTGAATGTCCCAGCGTGTCCTGATACTTTACATTTTTAAGGTTATAACTATACTTTTATGTGGTCTGCATGTTTAGGATGCGGTTGTTGTACCATTCCTAAAAGGACTCTCTGCTTCATCCCTAGGCAATTAGTCCATATTTACCAAGAGGGGACCCAGTCCTGAAACCACTCATCTATGAAATGATCTTGCATGAATTTTTGGAAAGTGATTATGAGGTAAGGAATGCATGCACGATCATTGATAGTCCTCTCTGTGTGTTACAAATCTAGAAATTTGACTTTTTTGTCCTTTTACGTTGGTGTCATAAGGGTTTGATATAAACATGATTTAAATTATGTCATCAAAATTATTCTACCAGTTCCTGTCCTGTCTAGAAAACATCTCACTATGGCTCAGGGAAATCAACCTGCTTTGACTCTTGGACCTGGAGAGTTTTTCCAGCATTATTGTCATGTCTGCCTCATTAATACTTTTGAAAAAATTAGAATAATTTTATTGTCATTAAACTATATAAATCATTTAAATATTACTTTCATTTTTCTCATCTTTAGGTTTAATTTTAAGTGCTCATGTAATGAATCAAACAGCAGTGTTCCATAGGAACTGTTTGCCAAAATTATTCCTTGAAAAATTCTGTGCTGCTAATAGAGTAGGTTGCTAAAAACAAAAACAAATGAAAAACCCTAAGCCTAGTACTGTACATGTGTAATCGGTTACTCGGAAAGCTGAGGCAGGAGATTGTGAGTTTGGGTAACATAATGAGACACATCCGCATCTGTCCTCAGGGCCGGGGAAACCACTTGTCTGGAGTGTCAGCTTTGCAGCTTTCTTTTCTTCCTTTTTACCAGTCAGGAAGCTGTCTAAACCTTGGCATGTTTATTGGCATTTATGGAAACTTCATTGCATAGGCATGATGGCTAATAGAGAGGTAGGAAAAGCCAGAGGTGGCTTAGCATTCCTTCCTCATAGACAGGGGACTGGACCCCTCTGAAGGAGCTCTTGTGACTCACTAAGTTTCTGTGCTCTGCACTGGGGAAAGAGCAAGAGACTGTGGGTTCAAACCCAAATGCAATCATCACAGTATCACACTATGCAGTGTCTTTCTGCTGTTCTCTTTTGGTTAGGGCTTTGCCACGTTGATCAGAGAGTGGCCTGGAGATCTGTATAACAATTCCGTGATAGTTCAAGCAGTTCGAGACCACCTGAAGAAGGACAGTCAGAACAAGATTTTATTAAAAACACTGGCAGAATTGTGAGTATGTTTTGGTTCTTGCAGTCACAGAATGGGGAGGGTGCCTTTTCATTTTCCTATATCACTCTTTATTGGACACCTCTAAGTCTCAAGTGAGTAACTAGAACATGAATGTGTAAAGCCATATTATAATGTGATTTTCCAGAGTAGTGGAGTGGTGTGGGCCCTGGTGAGGAGATAGAAGGGTACAAGAGTCCCTCAGGCTCTCGTGAGCCAGGCTCTGGATTCTGTTATTCCTCAGTCTGCAAGCCTGTGCTCTTTCTGAATGACAGTCCATCTGTGCAATTACAGCCCACACTTTGTTATAGGAATACATTCAAACTTGAAAGTTGGGCTCAACAAGAAAAGTATGATGAATATTTCCCTTATTGGGCATTTCCATCTGACTTTCTGCCATGTCTGAGGCAAAGAGATAAGCTAGACTCTCACAAAGCCTCAGTGTAGAGCACCGAATGGTATACCATAGGCAATCCAAGAAGGAAGGCCTGTTGCACCCCTTCCTCAGCACCCATAAACCCTAGATTTCCCTTGCTCGTCTTTGTCAAAGTCTGACAAAAGGACCCATGATGGCCTGGACATCAGGACCACATAGACTTGGCCCAGATGAAGTCATGATTGTGACATTCTAAGTTAGAGCACTCATTGTTTTCTATCAGAAGCATTTTCCTAGATTTCCCTTGGAATTTGTAGCACTGCTTCTAGTGAACAGCAGGATGCTTTCTGTCCAACTGGCTTCCCTAAGCTGGATGAAAGACGTAGTGTGAAACATTGTTTCAATGGAAAGATGAGTCTCAGCTCCATACAACCCCCTGCAGATGAGCTGGAATATATCTTATTTGTCGGCTGAACACGGTTTATAAGAATTCAGACTGATTTTTCTTCTACTTAAGAAGAATATCTCCTTCATTCTGGACCATAAGTTCACTGTTTGGAATATAGATTTCTAGAAAACCTTTAAGGCCGAGCTTAGAAGAGGGGGCATTTATTACTTGGGTATTTTTGCAGATTTGATGAGAGAAAAGGCAAGGTTCTGAGAAAGAGTACATAGGAGCCAGGTGTTTTTAAATCTTAGCCAATACTTCCGATAGTAAAGTTAAATCTTTTCTTTGAACAACCATTTCAGTCATTAATATTATGAAACATAATCTCTGCATTTTAATTATAACTGTTAATGAATATTATTTTTTTATTGCCAGGTACACCTATGACAAAAATTATGGAAATGCTCTGGAAATATACTTAACGTTAAGACATAAAGATGTTTTCCAGCTGATACACAAGCATAATCTTTTCAGCTCCATCAAAGATAAAATAGTTTTGTTAATGGATTTTGATTCAGAGGTAATGTGTTTCTTATTTCTGCATATTAACTACTAACTATTCAAAGGTTTCATCAGTGGCTACTTGTCCAAATGAATCATATTCTTGACCATATACTGGTCATGCTAAGAACCCTCTGACTCATAATGCATGTTATTTTAGTAGTTGCCTTTCTGAAAGCGACTTCCCACCAAACCTGGCAAACCAACTCTGAGCTCTGGGGACCACATGGTAGAAGGAGAGGATCAAGTCCTGAAAGTTATCCTCTGACCTAGACACATCTGCATGCCTGACCACATACCCTTGGAAACAAAACTAAGTAATAAAAATTTTTTTGAAGAGAAAAGCTAGAATGTCGGATTAAAACAGTACCTATCTATTTCTTGTCTATAAAAAAGTATACCTTAGGTGCAAAGACAAATCAAGCCTTAGGGTGAAAGGATAGAAAAAGGTATTCCCAGCAAATGGAATGTAGAAAACAGGTAGGTGGCGCTATTCTAATGTCTAACAAAGTGAACTTCAAACAAAAATTTAGAAGAAATAAAACTGCTTCATATTCAGGAAAGTCCATCAGGAGGATCTAACAGTTTTGACCATTTGTGTACTGAGCATTGCTTTATGAAACAGTAGAACACAGAGGTACAGTTTGACAGGCACGATAGCAGTGGGTGACTTCCGTGTATCACATTTGTGAATAAACAGTTCATCTTGACAAAATATTTGAAACTGAGGCAAGGGATAAGTGACATAGAGAAAGGGACTTCCCAGAAATCTATAGAATTTCCACTCCTGTTCTATGGAATAACATTCTCAGCACTTGTGGAACTTTCTAGATCAACCACATTTTATTGCATAAGCAAGTCTTAACAGATTCAAGGAAATCAAAACAACTTATTCTGTCTGATCATAGTGGAATAAAACTAGATATCAATAAAAATTACAGAAACTATGCAACCTTGTGAATATTAAAGAACACATTATTGAGTAATGTGTAGAGTACCACAGAGATCAGGAGCGAAAATGAATGCCCTAGAATCAAATGAAAATGAAAACACAGATATCAGTTCAAGGGAAATACAATGAAAATAGTTCTAAGAGGGAAATGTGTATGAATAGGAACTTATATTAAAGACACCAGAGATCTCAAGTAAATAACTTAATGATTCATTCCAGGGTCCTAGAAAAATAAGTACAAGCCAAACTCCAAATTAGTAGATGGAAAAAATAGTAAAGACTACAGGAGAATGCCACTGGAGACGGGTTAGTGGTTAGGAATATTCACTGCCCTTGAGAGGGTCCATGTTTATTTTCCCAAACCCACATGGAAGTTCACAACTATCTCTAACTCCACTTCAGGGGATCAGTGCCCTCTTCTTAACTCCATGGGTACCATGCACATAAGTGATGTAATACATTGATGCAGGCAAAACATTCATATGCACAAAATTTTAAAATACTTTAAAATCATGGAAAAATATATAAAATTGAAATGAAAAAAATCAGAAAAAATAATTATGAAACAAGACTTTAGTTCTCTAAAAAGATAAACATTGGCAAACGATAGCCAAACTAACAAAAAATAATTTCTAGACACGTACCTACCAAAGTTAAACCATAAGGATGTGAACAGATTAAACAGAGACGTACCAAAGAACATGGAATGGTTGAAGAAATAAAACATCTCCCAGCTATAAAAGACTAGGCTGAGATGAATTCATTGTTGAATTCATCAGGGGCTCCTCAGACTGTTCTATAAAGCAGAAAGTGAAGGAACTCTGCTCACCTCTTTCTATGAAGCCCCCATTTCCCTGATACAATAACAAGGTAAAGATACACTTAGACACAAAAGACAGTGCAGGTTAGTCTCTCTTTGATGTATGTAAATACCAAAGATCTCAGGATAATACTTTCCAATTGAATTCAGCACAAGAGAAAAATCTTTCACCAGAACCAGGTTAACTTCTTTCCTGGAATACAAGAATGGTTCAATAAATGTAACACATTATATGTCAACAGACCCTAAGACAGAAAGCACAGCCTTACCAGAGTAGGTGGAGAAAATTACCCCAGAAAGGCATCTGAAAAAGCTCAGCATTCACTCATAATCAAACAAAAATAGAAGTAAAAGAAATATACCTTACCACAATAAAGACTAGATACAACAGACGTATAACAAACATATTTGCAGGGAAATACATGGAACTAGAGATCGTGTTAAGCAAAATAAGACCCAGAAAGGTGAATCATGTTTTCTTTTGTGTGAATCTTAGATTTTATACAGATATATGGTCATGAAAGTAGAAATAAAACTGAGAGCATCTAGCGTAGAGGCACACACTTAAAGTGTACACCTTTAATCCCAGCACTGGAAGGCAGAGGCTGGAGGGATGTCTGAGTTGGAGGCCAGCCTGGTCTACGTATCAAATTCAAGGCCTGCTAGGGCTATATAATGAGACTCTGTCTCCAAAACCTAGGAGAAAGGAAGGGAGAGAAGGAAGGAGGAAGCAAGGAAAACTGAGGGAACTGAGAGACTAAGAACAGAAGAAGCTGAAAGAGAGTATGGGGAGGCGGATGCGATCCAAGTTTGTGGAATACTTGTCTGGACATCTTCATGAAACCCAATTACTCTGCACAGTGGATGTGCACTAATCAAAAAGATGAGATGCTTATATAAAAACTAATAACAGAGTGAGTACTCAGCCAGTAAAGGCACCTGTCACCAAGCCTGAAGACCGAGTTTAATCCCTAGGAGGGAACCTACTCCCCCAAGTTGTCCTCTGGCCACACGTGCTCTGAGGCATGAATGCATGTACATGCACACACACGTGTAATTTAGAAGACTTAATTACATTCCCTTTCCATTTTCTTCTGTGTTTCAAAGCTTAATTAGCATATGCACCAGTGGGAAAGAAATAGCTGAAACTGTTGCTATTGAAGGAATTTGAGCTAAGGTTAGGGTATCATAGTTTTCTAGTTAGAAAAGATCTTTGTAATAATTGAACACCCTTATGTTTATATAACAAAAATAACATTTGGAACAGACATCAGGGTGGTAGCAAAGTCAGCCAGACAGTTATTCTATTTGGTTGGCTGTCAGCCTTCTACCTCTTGTCATGAACTAATTAGTGTTTTATGACTGCTATAGATGGTATAGAAAACTGGAGTCCACGAGTTTTGTATATTTGGAGATTTCAGGTGTTTCCTTTGTTTCCCTTTGGTTAACCTGTTCTCGGAAGGCCAGCTCTTACTCACTTCTGTGACTGTGGTAATGTGATATTCTCCAGAGCTACTCAGGATGACATGACAATTTGTAAACAGCTCAGATGAGACATCAAGGGGCTAGAACATGTTGCCTATTTTGAATATAGTAGGAACTTTTGCATTTGGTAAAAATAGAGCAGTGCAGCGGTTTAACAGTATACAAAACACACAGACTTCAGGTTGACACACGTTTGAAGTTGTATTCCTCAGCAAATGGCATTTTGAATAAGGATTATTTATGAAGCTGTAGCTAATCTTTCTCTGTCCCACCAGCCAGCTCCCAAATAACCACACAGAGACTTGTTATTAGTTATGAAAGCTTGGTCAGTACCTTAGGTTCATCCCACTAATTCTTATTTCTATCTTAAATTAACCCATTTCTATTTATCTATGTGTTTCCACATTTCCCTGTCCTCCTGGATGTCTTGCTCCCTCTGCATCTGGCTCGTGACTCCTTTCTTCTTCCCAGCATTCTCTCTGCCCCGAAAAATCCTGCCTAGCTATTGACTGTTCAGCTTATATTAAACCCATAAGAGTGACACATATTCACAGTTTAACAAACGACTTTTCTACAACATGAAGCTCAGTGCTTCTAAGTGTAAGAAATAAACACTTGGCCTGTAACCATGGTACTGCATTTTGTTTCGTGTTCGTGTGTGGCAGACAAGTGACTATGGCTGTGTTTGTATTTCAGAAAGCTGTTGACATGCTTTTGGACAATGAAGATAAAATTTCAGTGAGTCTTTTTATATGTAATAGACCAATTTTCTGTTGCTAATAACGCACCACAGACTAAGCATGCTTTAGAGGAAAGAGGTTGCTTTGTCTTATGGTCTGGTCCAAGATCAAGAAGCTGCATTTGGTGATGGCCTTTTTGCTGGCAGAGTGGCAAGTCAGTGTGGGGTGTTGCACAGCAGAAGACAGGATGAGCCATGTGGGAGGTCAGGGGTGCACCCTGGAAGAAAGAAGGCGGCTGTAAGGTGTCTGGAAGTGGCCAGTCTCCTTGCTCTTTTATAACTATCTTATCTCATACAACCTGACCCTCTCATAGCCCAGCTTAATCCCTTTATATGGTAATCAGCCACCTCCCACTAAATCCTTCTGTTTAAAGAGTTTTACCACCTATTTTGTGATAGGATCACCTTAGACATCAAGCATCGACTCAGGTTTTGGTGGGTCAAACCATAGCACGTGGTACTAGACGAGGGTCTGCAATACTGTGCCTACAATACAGTGTATCAGGTAATTTGTCAATGTGTTGTCTCCTCATAACTGCATTATATTTCATATTTTTCCTCAGATTAAAAAAGTAGTAGAAGAATTAGAAGACAGACCAGAATTGCAGCATGTGGTGAGCATTAGTCTTCTTTGCCCTTTTAATTCAGCAGCAGACAGAGCGCCTGTGCATTGTGTGGGAGTGCCCATGCAGAGAACTTTTCTTAGTGAACACTGCTCTCATTGGAGCTTTGACCACAGACAGTGTGCAGGAATTACTAGAATGTAACACTTGCTGTGACTTTGTGGCTAGGAATTAACCATAGGACAGACAGGTGGTTGAAGTTTGATTTACAACTACTGAATTGGGACTTTTAGAAAAATATATTGTTTTTCTATTCTCTACCATCCTATGCCTGGGGTAAATGCTTTCCTCTATAGCTGCTATTACATATAACCAAGTCATAAGTCATAGCACAAACCAGTAGTACACTATAGATACCAAGTCCTGTTATTCTGTGTTCAAGACCATAGAGTGACCAAAGAACAGATTTATCATTTTCCCCATACCTACACTGTAGCTAAATCTGCCTATTCTGTATAGGTTTGGGGGGTGTATTATGAAGGGTGTTGTCTAGATTTCCTTAGAGGCTCCTTTGTTTCCATGTATCATGTCATCCAGGGAGTAAAGCAGGAGTAGTGTCTTAACTTGCTTTCTATTGCTGTGACCAAGCGCCGTGACCGAAACCAACTTGGTGAGGAAATGGTTGATTTCATCTTACAACGTTCAAGTCACATTGTATCACTGAAGGAGGTCAAGGCAGGAATGCGGGCAGGAGCTTCAGAACAGGGATAGGAGCAGAAACCATGAAGGAGCTCTGTTTACAGCTTGCCCCTCATAATTTGCTCAGTCTGCTTTCTTAGACACTCCAAGACTACCCCGGGGGTGGCACAGTGGGTGGGGCCCTTTAACATCAATCATTAATCAAGAATGCCCTACAGACCTGCCCATAGGCTAATCTTATGGTGACATTTTTGTTTTTCAATTATTAAAGTTCCTTACTCCCACATATGTCTAGGTTGTTTCAGGTTGACAAACAAACAAACAAACAAACAAAAAAAACAGCACAAGGCGGTATTTTCTATATGCTTTAAAAATGTAGAAAAGAAAAGGCTTGAGGGGCCAAGGGGATCATCCCAGTAGGGATGGTCTTTTCTCTAGAAGTGTAGTATTCTATCCCACAGCCAGCTTCTATGCTGAAGTTGGTAAGGATTCATGGATGGAAATAAAATCTGGATATATTTGGTTTCGTTTATTGCTCAGCATTTAATGCAGATACTGTTACCATAGTTTTCATGACCACAAAATCTTAAGATTATCTGCTTACCCAAGCAAGGCTCCATTCTGCTAGCCATCTTAAAATTTTGTTTATAGAGCAACAATTTATGATGTGCTAAGCTATAATAAAACAGAGGACAGTGTTGCTCTGTGACAGTGAACCACTGAAGAGTGTCCGGTACCCCACTAAAACAGTCATCCCTACCACCCGGCAATGTAGTGCCTGCATCCTGTGTGGCATGAAAACACCTATTCAGGCAAAGTACCATATCCTGGCCATGTCCAGACCCCACTGCAGGCTGCCTGTCAGCACTCCCATCAGATTTAGTGCAGCAGATGAGCTCAGGTTTGTTGTTCCATGTCCCCTTCTTGCCGCAAAGAACTGTGGACAGCCCGAGGGATGCCTCTTGAAGTCCATGTGTTGGTCTTGGTTTGATATGCAGCAGCAGTTACCTCACAGCTCCAGGAAAACTGAGCTTCTTTATCTATTATGAACCTATTCACCAGGTTACAAACATTCATGGTATGAAATACTTTCTGTGCTTAGTGTAATTGTGGCTTCCTCCCTCTCGGGGGTTATAGGTTTGTGTTTGTATTTAACATTAGCACTGACTATCCGTTTTGGGGTGTTACATAATAAACTCAGTCTTTTCAGTAAGTAGAAAGTGGAAACCATTATTTTTAGAGTCCAGCTGCATGAAACAACTGTTATCTTTTTATTATTTTTGTTTTTTGATGCCATCAATACAGGTACTACTTAATTCCAAAAGGATTACCTTAGTTCTCTAAAAATTGATATATGGAGTGTGTAAGTATTTAGTTCCGGCTACAGGGTGTTTTTTAGAAAGTCATGTTGTAGCCCTGTGCCTTTTTATGTAAGAGAAGACAATATTTTAAAAGACTTATTTTAATTTTATGTGTAAGAGTGTTGTTGGGCTTGCACGTATGTAAGTGCACTGCAGGCTTGTTGGTGTGCATGGAGACCTGAGGAGGGTGGCACATCCCTGTAACTGGAGTTGTGGACAGGTGTAAGCTGCCATGTGGGTGTTAGGAATCCAACCTGGGTCTTCTACAAGAGTGGCAATGCTCTTAAGCGCTGAACCATCTGCCCAACCCCAAGAATAGAATTGTTATCATCTTAGACTGCTACCTGGGCATGTGATTTCTGCAGCAAGGAGATGATGACTTTAAGATTTACCATCACTAATGCTTGTGCTTAGCATACACCGGGCCTGGTTCTGCATGATACACAAATGGTAATTACTTTGAACCAGTGAAGACCCCAAGTCACAGAGTGAGGAGGAACTTGTCTCAGTTCACATAGCTGTCAGTGGCAGCCAGTCCAACCATGAACCTTCTAGGAGGGTTTCAGAATCTACTCCCGAAATGGCATTCTCCTCCCCATTCCTCAAGTTATTCTTGCTGTGTCTCCTAACCTCCATGGAAGGTGTTAACAACTGAAAGTAGTAAAGTTAACCAGCTATTTTATTCTTATTCTGATATCATGACTTATCTTGTTCCTTTTAGTATTTGCATAAGCTCTTCAAGAGAGACCATCATAAGGGACAACGCTACCATGAAAAACAGATCAGTCTGTATGCCGAGTATGATCGGCCAAACCTCCTTCCCTTTCTCCGAGACAGTACCCATTGTCCACTTGAAAAGGTAAGTCACTGTCTCACTGGGCACATCAGAAGTAGTTGTCATTTTTGTAAGACTTTTGTTGGTCTTCTCTCCCTGACTGTGTTCATCCCTGTTCAAGAGAAGGCTGCTGTTGAACCAGTGGGTTCTGCCAGCCCATTGTGGTGAACCATGGTCCTTTGGGTTAGACTTTTGGGCAGAACAGACCTTCTGTAACAGGCTTAATTTGAATAAATATTTAATCCATTGCAACAAATACCAAGATGAAGTGATATCAAGAGTCTGCATCTCTTTCTCAGAATTAGGGTCACTGGGGTAAGAGCCCGAGAGTGGGCACTGCCCGAAACCGGTGTAGCTGCTACAGTCAGGAACCCAGACTGATAAACAGAGGGATCGCGCCCATCTCTTCTCAGCATTTGCTGCTGAGCTTCTGTGTTTCTCCAACTCACTGTGTCACACTGTAACTGCCTCAGCTGTCTGACTTCCTAGTCACCTGAAAGTCTTTGGAGGACTTTGTCAAAGGAACTTTGGACTTCCTTTGTCCAAAGTCAAAGGAAGGACGTTGTCTACTCATTTGGGTAAAGGAATCAATGCACTGGTTGACATTTTTTTAACACTTTAAATGGCCTTTTCATTGTGGGTCACTGAAACTTCTAAATCAGATGTGATTTCTTTGTCAAGATCCACAGTAGGAAGTCTATTTACATAAAAGTGTTACCCAGCCTTATTTTGAAACAAAGCTAACTTTGACACATACTCATGACTTATGGATTCATGAATGATCTCATTCTTTTTTCTTTAGAAATAAGAATTCTGTACACACTGAATTACCTCTAAAACTATCATTTATGTTTACCATAAATAGAGAAAGCTACCATGAATGACAGGGTAGATTCCCTACTATGCAGACATCTCAGGCTCTGACGGGGTGTGTGTGACATCTGTGACACCCAGGAGATGACAGGGGGCGAATGGTGGAATACATCCTCACTGTTTCAGCTCAAAGACACACAGGACATGGGGCCTCTTTACCCAGATATAAATTACAATCTTTAATATCTGAATGCTCCCTCCCCAGAAACCTTTTAACATCAGAGGACTAATTCTGCCACTTCAGGTTATTTGCCTTTTCAGGGCTTGGGTAATTGCTGAAATGAATAATAGTTGCAAATGGGCAACTAGAAATTTTGAAGTCTTCAGGTCTACCTTATTTTGTGGGATTTGAAATTCATGCTTTGCAGCAACTCTGACAGTAGTACATCAGCAGCCCGGTAAGGGTGTCAGCTATTCAGTCCTAGATTTCAGGACTTAAATCAGCACAGTTCATCAACTCAAAACTCAGTGCTAAGTTTTTTATGGAATTGTTGATTGCAAGGGAGCTCCAGACTTTGTAAGAATTTCTAGCCACTACTGCTCTTTGAAGAACAGCGCGTTCCTTCAGTCTGTCATGCCTTCAGCCATGCTGTGCTCTCACTGTCTTGATACTGCTTCATCTCCACAAAAGTGCCTTAGGTGGGTAGAGGCATCTGGTACCTGGCCAGCTGAGACTTGGGGTGTGAACCGAGTGGTTAGGAGCTGAGGGCAGACATGGAGGCTAGGCCTCTGACCCTCAGGTCCCATGTTCTTCACCGTGCTGAAGGATTGTATTTTCAGGTTTAAAATGCTCACTAAAATAGCAGCAGAGGTATTCTTCAGCATTGTAAACATCAAGAAAAATACAGCTGCAGATCTGTCTTTGGACTATAATTTACACATGTGATCTTATGATTTGATCATGCCTTAGAGATGTTGCAATCATTATAATCTTGGCAGGTTTATAACTGAATTGTGATCTCATATTAAACAACATTCACAAGGTGGCAGTGTGTGTCCTTTGGGTGAACACATCAGTGAAACAAAGTGAATAAAATTTACACTAAAGGACTTAAAGCAAGGTTAACTAGGAGACATCAGAGTCAAGGCTCTGTAGAAGTCCTTGTTAAGTTGCAGCTGACAATGTTCCTCTTGCTACCCTGCAATTCCCCTATCACCTTGCTTCTATGCTGAAGCAAGAAAAAGATGTTAGAATACTACATTTGCATCTTCTTTTTTAATCAATTTCTGTCAGTTATCTTACTTTTCACCTTTGTTTGCCCTAAAATTCCCCCTCCGTGTGTGTGTGGTGTGTGTCTGTCTGTCCGTCTCTCCCTCTCTGTCCATCTAAAGGCTTTCTTCTGGAAGGATCATAGTGTCCAACATTTGAGAATCTAAACGAAGGATGCCACCACATTTGTATTAGTGTCAGTAATAGAAGAATTCTGTGTCCTGTGAATACTTCACTTTTATATTTCACTCAAAAACTCCTACATATTTCTAGAGTTTCATTATTTTTAAGGAGAATAATCTCAAGTGCAGTTAGACTCCATTTATAAATATTTTAATAACCTAGGAAACTCAAATTTCAAAGGCTTGCTGTTGTAGAAAGCTGTCCTCCAGTACAGCATGACCTGTTGAACCCTAGGCAGTTGTGATTCCTGGCAGGAGACCTGCATGAGGATGGGGAGATGTAACCAGTAACAGTGTCCAGGTAGTGTGCTCTGTAGGCCTAGACCATCCTTGTGGGTGTATAATCAGTTAAGGTACTGACCGTTGAATATCTGAAACATGGCAAATCAGTGTAAATTAACTAGCCACATAGAGTAAGTGGTTTCCGTAATGTACCATTCCAGTGACGCTCATTTCTGCCGTTAATGGTGTGTGTGACCTGAAACACTGTCCTGGCCTCATCCCTATTCTATACTGAGATGATGCTCTTTCCCCTATCTATATCTTTTGTGGATACATTGATCTTTGTGATCAGACGCCACCCCCCATTCCTTACTGTTTAAATATGTAGTCTGCAGGAAAATTTAAATCAAAAATCAAAATATCAAGATTAGCTCCTGCTGTTGTTTCTTAAGATAGATCACAGAATAGAAAGAAATGATTAACTCAAGCTGTTCTTTCTATGGCTTTGATTCTTATTTTCAAAACTGCCTGCCTGGCTGGTAGTTTCTAAATAACTACTTTAAATATGCAACCCAGTTAACTTGTTTTGAAATTGTTATTGTCTCCTCATTTGAAAAAAATACTCATTACAGACCTACTGTGAACCCAGAACCGTGCTAAGCATAGGGCTTAACAAGCACGTGGTCCCTGCAGAGTGAAATTGAATGGCAAAAATAGTGAGTAGTTAGTTATCCTAGTGATAAAGAATTATGAAGCCACATGCAGGATGAAAATGGAGGAATAATTAGTATCTGGTCCAGTGTGAAATTGTGACAATATTTGTCTCCAGTCCTTCATAGAATAGGGAGTTAGGAGTGAGGAGAAAGTTTCAGAGAGGGGACATTGCAGAGGTGGTCAGGGAGGATAACGCCATACTAGGATGGCTGGAGAGGCTTCAGGTCACCATGTAGCTACGGCAGGAGGATGGTCTGTGAGATGTGGTTCCCTAGTGAATAGTACCTGATTCAGGTGCTATCTCTCTGTGGAGCTTGTCACAGGAGTATGGCATGAATTAGTGTCGTTACTCCATACACATAGTCCTCCCTCTGCACTGTGCCAGTCGTGGGAAGACATGGTCATTTCTTGTCATTCTTTTTGTGCCCAAGAGTCTGAGGTAGACTTGATGTCTCTTTTCTGCTTCATGTTTCATGGCACCTTTGTCTCCTTAAGTGTTGTCCTTTCATGTTATTATTATCCTCACCTTTGCTTCCTTGGTTCAACCTGATCCTTCAGCATCTAGCAAAGAGAACAAAGTAAATATATGCTATTTGTTTTAGAGTGACTGTGATTTATCAGTACACAGTGCATCTTTTTTTTTTTTTGAAATGCAAAAGCAAGGTTTATTGGGTGCACGTTATAAGCTGGTAGGGATCTTGCCAGTGTAGCAGGGAGAGGAGGTACCCTACCTTTCTGGAGAGCATTATTTAAAGGTAAAACCAGAAAAGTTATTTTAGCAGGGTGTGTGCTGGCAGGCGAGCCTATCTACAATGGTTGGAACATTAATGATGGTCTGTTTTTGGGTGGTGCCTGAGTGGTATCAGTTTGTGGTCTTTCTTGCAACCAGGTATTGCCATTTAAAACTACTGAGACTCAGGCTTCTATTGAGCTTTTCATGGCTGGGTTCTACATTTCCTACTTCACAAGTAACAATGATAGGATTCAGTCATGGGTTTTACTTGCCCATGGGTTTAAGGAGATAGAATTGGGACCTAAGAATTTAGTTAAAAGATTTTTCTCGGGCAGTGGCCAGCCTACTAGGCCCTGTAGCTCTGATCTTTTGAGTACAACCAAGTTGTAATTATAATTCTGAATGTGCTCTTTTGTTACGTGGTTCTGCATAAAGAACCAAAGTGTTTTTTTAATTGTAGGACCATTTTAGTTAGTAAATCCATTAATTAACAACTGTCGGCCTATTTTTTTCTAGTATATCAATAGGCACTATAGGTAGCCATTTTGTCTCCCATGCCAGAGAGTTTCCCGTTGTCTCAGCATTTCTACCTATTCTGGGAAGGGAGGGTGGGACGATGTGAGCCTTTCTGAAACTACTTCAAGCTGACATTGGGGCATTGTTATCAGGGCCCAAGTAGGCTGCAAGGCTAGCCAAAGGTAAGGAAGGAATTCAGGCAATGGGGTACTCAAAAGATGCATCTGGTTTACAGACTCTGTTGAAGAGACAGGGAGCATTCACATCAGTTGGACTGGTCCACATCAGCTTTCAGGAAGTCCAGGCCTCAGTCATTCAGAGCAGGTTGTAGTCATCAATTGCTGATTAGATGTATCTGCCAGCCAAGTGAAAGACTATTGAGATAAGTTAAAACCAAGAACAGAAGTTAAAATTTATGTACTTAAAGAAAATTAATAATTTTAGGCCCATATTGAAAACGATATTGTAGAAGAAAAACAGATAACGGATATTTATTTTTTTTTTAGCTTTGCAAAATCTATTTTTTTATTTAATCTACAACTTTAAACATTTTTTTTATTTTTTTACATCCTTTCTCTCATCCCAGTTTCTCCCCCCACCTTCCTTCCACCCATTCACTTCTCCTCCATTTCTTTTTTTTTATTTTAATTTTTTTTATTGAGAAAAGGAGAAAAAAAAACTAGTTTCCACCTCCTCCCAGCCTCCCATTTCCCTCCCCCTCCTCCCACCCTTCTCCCCCTCCTCACATCCTTCTCCCCCTCCTCCCACTCCTCTCCCCCTCCCTCTCCAGCCCAAAGAGCAGTCAGGGTTCCCTGCCCTGTGGTAAGTCCTAGGTCCTCCCCCCTCTGTCCATATCTAGGAAGGTGAACATCCAAACTGGCTAGGCTCCCACAAAGCCAGCACATTGCGTAGGATCAAAATCCCGTGCCATTGTCCTTGGCTTCTCATCAGCCCTCATTGTTCGCCATGTTCAGAGAGTCCAGTTTTATCCCATGCTTTTTCAGTCACAGTCCAGCTGGCCTTGGTGAGCTCCCAGTAGATCAGCTCCACTGTCTCAATGGGTGGGTGCACCCCTCATGGTCCCGACTTCTTTGCTCATGTTCTCCCTCCTTCAGCTCCTCATTGGGACCTTGGGAGCACAGTCCAGTGCTCCAGTGTGGGTCTCTGCCTCTATCTCCATCCATCACCAGATGAAGGTTCTATGATGATATGCAAGATACTCGTCAGTATTGCTATAGGCTAGGGTCATTTCCGGTTCCCTATCCTCAGCTGCCCAGGGAACTAACTGGGGACCTCAGCTTGGGTTCCTGGGAGCCACTCTAGGTTCAAGTCTCTTGCCAACCCTAAGGTGGCTCCCTTAACTAAGAATTGTGCTTCCGTGCTCCCCTATCCTACCTTCCTTTATCCCAATCTTCCTTTTTCCCCAAGTTCCCCCCATCCTCCCCTTCTCCCTTTTCTCTCCCCATCTCCCCTTACCCCCATCCAACCCCACCCCCAAGATCCCAATTTTCTCCCCGGCAATTTTGTCTACTTCCCATAGCCAAGAGGATAACTATATGTTTTTCCTTTGGTTCAACTTCTTACTTAGCTTCTTTGGGATCACCAATTGTAGACTCCGTGACCCTTATTTATGGCTAGAAACCAATTATGAGTGAGTACATCCCATATTCATCTTTTTGGGTCTGGATTACCTCACTCAGAATAGTGTTTTGTATTTCCATCCATTTGCATGCAAAATTCGAGAGGTCATTGTTTTTTACCACAGCGTAGTACTCTAATGTGTATATATTCCATACTTTCTTCATCCATTCTTCCATTGAGGGGCATCTAGGTTGTTTCCAGGTTCTGGCTATTACAAATAATACTGCTATGAACATGGTTGAACAAATGCTCTTGTCATATGATAGGGCATCTCTTGGGTATATTCCCAGGAGAGGTATTGCTGGGTCCAGGGGTAAGTTGATCCCGAATTTCCTGAGAAACCGAAACACTGATTTCCAAAGTGGTCGCACAAGATTGCATTCCCACCAGCAATGGATGAGGGTACCCGTTCCTCCACAGCCTCTCCAGCAAAGGCTATCATTGGAGTTTTTGATTTTAGCCATTCTGACAGGTGTAAGATGATATCTCAAAGTTGTTTTGATTTGCATTTCCCTGATCGCTAAGGAGGTTGAGCATGACCTTAAGTGTCTTTTGGCCATTTGAACTTCCTCTGCTGAGAATTCTCTGTTCAGTTCAGTGCCCCATTTTTTAATTGGGTTAATTAGCATTTTAAAGTCTAGTTTCCTGAGTTCTCTATATATTTTGGAGATCAGACCTTTGTCTGTTGCGGGGTTGGTGAAGATCTTCTCCCAGTCAGTAGGTTGCCTTTTTGTCCTTTGCTATACAGAAGCTTCTCAGTTTCACTAGGTCCCATTTATTCAATGTTGCCCTTAATGTCTGTGCTGTTGGGGTTACACATAGGAAGCGATCTCCTGTGCCCATCTGTTGTAGGGTACTTCTCACTTTCTATTCTATTAGGTTCAATGTGTTCTGACTGATAGTGAGGTCTTTAATCCATTTGGACTTGAGTTTTGTGCATGGTGATAGATATGGGTCTATTTTCATTCTCCTACAGGTTGACATCCAGTTGTTCCAGCACCATTTGTTGAAGATGCTTTCTTTCTTCCATTGTATACTTTTGGCTCCTTTATCAAAAATGAGGTGTTCATAGGTTTGTGGGTTAAAATCCGGGTCTTCTATACGATTCCATTGGTCGACTTCTCTGTTTTTATGCCAGTACCACACTGTTTTCATCACTGTAGCTCTGTAATAGAGTTTGAAGTCAGGGATGGTAATGCCTCCAGACAATCCTTTATTGTATAGGATTGTTTTGGCTATCCTGGGTTTTTTG